>NC_073377.1:75391200-75730762 GCF_028641065.1 Leucoraja erinaceus
GAAAAAGGCAACCTTCTGAACATTCAGAATTTTGTAGTCGGCAGGGCAGTACTCTGCATATCGTCAACTTGGATAATTTTACTTTTTTTTTTAATCAACCCAATTAACCTACAAACCTGTACATCTATGGAGTGTGGGAGGAAACCGAAGTTCTCGGAGAAAACCCAGGCAGATCACGGGGAGAATGTACAGACTCCATACAGACAGCAACTCTACCGCTGTGCCACCGTGACTGCCAAAGACAGACCGTTGGCGAGGCAGCCATCGTGCGGTACCCCATGTGGTACACATATTGTAGACCGAAGGGCCTGTTCCTGTGTTTTGTAATGTTCCATTTTCTATATATCCAGTGATAAGATGGTTCTACCTTCTGCTTTCTGGTACAAGGAACTGAAATACTCTCAGCTCTTTTAGAATAGCGTATCTGTGACCACCTCTGGTAATCTCCAGATGTCCTGACCCTAACAGTTACTGACAAAATGTTTGTTATCCTGACTCAAGATTGATATTTCAATAAATCTGCAATGTACAGGTATTTCTGGTGTAGAATCCAATATAATATTCTGATTTTTGAAGCGGCCTGTCTAAACCAAGGCAATATGTCATAAATCCTTTAGAAGTCAATGCAGTTGATTTTTCCTCATTATTTTTTACTTTTTAGAGATACAGCTTGGAAACAGCCTCTTCGGCCCACCAGGTTCATGCTTCTTCTTGTGTTTGAGGCAGCAGAGGTTATGTAACGCCCTCCAGACGCTGTATCCAATTCAATCTGCTGTTGTCATGGGCCGTGAGGTCTACCCCTCCACCAGGGGTGCGGAGGACAGCGCAGTCGAAAATGATGTGCTGCGCTGTTTGCTGATCTGCTCCACACACGCAGGCTGCTGATGAATGCAGCCCCCAGCAATGCATGTTGGCGTTGAACCGGCCAACCCCTATATGGAGCCGGTTCAGGGTGACCCACACTTTGCGAGGCTGGTCCGAGCTGGGTGAAGCTGTGGTGTTCGATGCGACAGTGAATTGCAGAGGTCACAAAGTCTGTTCCCAGCTAGTTCTCCATGCTCCTAGTGTGTTGAAACCGGAGCCACAGAAGGCCGCTGCGTGATGGGAGAAGGGGCGACAAGATGCCAGGCGTTGAGATCCCAGTTGCTGTGAGTCCTGGGCAAGGTGGTGCAAAGGATGTTTTGCATCCGATGGGGCCTTGCACACCAGCCTGTGAGTGAAGTACTCTCTGCGAAGCTTGTCGGGTGCGATACCTGTGAGCACCGGCAGAAGATCTGTTGGAGTAGGAGGTAGGCAGCCAGTGATGATCTGCATGTCGTCATTGAGGATGGCATCTAGCTTGCTAGTATGGGCGCTGCGGCACCATGCTGGGGCGGCGTACTCAGTGGCGCTGTACACGTGTGCAAGAGCACTGGTTCGGAGAGTAGATGTCCTGGTGCCTCATGATGATCCAGCCAAGCAACGCAGGAGGTTGTTCTGCACCGAACCTTTAGCACGGAAAGCTTCAAGGTGTTGCTTTTAGGTCAGCTGCCGATCTAGTTTCACCCCCAGGTATATAGGAAATGGGTTATAGGGTAGGGATGACCCATTGAGGGTGACGGTTGTTCAGGTGAAAGGCCGTTGTGGTGGGTTTTGTCGCACTCAGTTTTAGTCTCCAGGTCTTAAGGTAGCCCGTGACAAGTTCCATATCTGCCGAGAGCACGTTTGACCAACTCCTGTCCGAATGCGGCAGGGCCAGGTCATCTGCATATCCATACTGGCGCAAAGTCGTGCGTGGCAGATCGCTGTTATAGAGATTGAAGAGATGGGGGCCAGTACCGAACATTGGGGGACTCCGTATCCTGAGCATCACAGTCGGCTAGATTGTCCACCGCTGATCTTGAGTACAAAACTGCGGTTGGCAAGGATGTTGGCAAGGAACCACACTAAATGGCAGCCAGGAATGGTGCGGAGGAGCTTCAAGATCAGACCCTGGTACCACACTGTATCATAGGCGGCTGTGAGGTCCACAGTGTGACGCCCGCCTTGTGACCCTTTTCGAAACTGTCTTCAATGTCATTGTTCAGCTTGACTATTTGGTGGGTAGTGCAGCATCCATGACAAAATCCGACTTGTTCAACGGGTAGTTGAGGGTCGGCGATTGGATCGAGCCGGGCCAGGAGAAGCCGTTCGAGGAGCTTGTACGGGACACAGAGGAGTGAGATGGGCCGATAGCTCCTTGGGTTGTCCGCAGGCGTGTTTGGTTTTGGTAGCGCAATGACGGTGGCTTTCCGCCAGATCTTCGGAATGGACTGACCAATGAGGCAAGAGGAGTAGAACACATGGAGCCAGACCTGTACAATACAGAACTATACAATGCCATCTTGGGGAACGGCTGCTAACCAGCAGCCGTCCGTTTAATTCGCTTTTTTTTAATAGTCTTTAGTTAGTCCTGTGTCTCGTCCGTTTGGAGAAATGGACTTTCTAATGTAGGGGGTAGGTGGCAATTTTATTTCTAGGTCCCTACCTGGTCGGTGAGGCAGCTTTTTCTCAGGGCTGCCCGTCGACCCGTCCTTGCGGCCTACCAGCGGGCTTGGAGCGCCGTTTCCTGGTGGGGACCGCCCAGCACCTTGGCCTCGGTAGCGGCGCAGCGCTGGCAGCACTGCAGTGCTATTGTGTAGCGGAGCGGGCGATGCCTTGCCTGGGTCTCCGCGCTGGATCGACGCGCTGGAGCTCTGGTGAGCTGAGACCGCCGAGTTCAACACCTCCGGGCTGCGGGTCTGCGGAGCGGTGCGGGCGGCGCCGATTTCAACATCGGGAGCCTGGGAGCACCAAACTGGCGCGGCCTTGTCGGCTTTGGAAGCCGCGGTTCCCAGCTAGTAAGCTGCCATTCCAGGTGGCCCAGCCATTGAGAGGACTCTCCCGATGACGGGGCAAGACCACATGGTGAGAACGGCCAGGAACATCAGGCCTCCGTAGGGGCAACTGCGGTGGCCTCAATAGGCCTGACTTTGGGTGAACTTTGGGGTTGGGGACTGGACATTGTGCCTTCCCCCACAGTGTAAGGTGTCCTTGAGATGTCTGAAAGGCGCCCAAAAATAAAATTTATTATTATTATTATTATTATTATTATTAGACCTGGCATTTAGGACTGCAGTGTTTCAGGAATTTTGGGGGGATGTTATCAGGACCCTGGGCTTTTCCGCATTTTTGAGAGATGACAATAGAGGGTTCTGCAGAGGAAAAGGCTGCTGACAGGAGCCTATCAGCGCCTGGAGCTTTCCAAAGATTAGTGGTTGAAATATAAAGTCAATAGAATACTATTGGCTAGAGTAATAAGATTATTCCAAATTACAAAACAAGCACACTTCGAATTTGGGGTTAAGCCACATAAACTTCTTAAGAGGCAACTGAAGCAACGAGAAAAGGAAAAAAAAACGTTACTAAAATTAAATTGGATAAGGGTGAGTTTCTAACATTGCCTAAGGATATTAATAAGAGTTTTGCCCAATTTTATCATAATTTATATACATCTAAAATAAATACAGATGTAAGTAAAATTACAAATTTTTTAGATAATTGCAAGCTCCCAAAATTGGATAGTTTAGAACAAGAGCAATTAGGAGCACGGATTACTAGTGAAGAAATAAATCAAATAATAAACTCACTGAAAAATGGGAAGACCCCAGGACCAGACGGTTTTAGTAATGAATTTTGTAAAAGATTTCAGGAGTCAATTGTACCAAGATTATTCAATTTATACACGCAGGCTTATACTGAAAATAAACTACCAGAAACGCTAGCAGAAGCAACAATAACGCTTATACCAAAAAAAGATAAAGATTTAGATGAACCGGGTTCTTATAGAGCTATTTCACTTCTAAATACGGATCAGAAAATGTTAGCAAAGGTTCTAGCTAGAAGGCTAAATAATTATATTAACAATTTAATAAATACGGATCAAACGGGATTTATACCCAAAAGACAATCATTTAATAATTTGAGAAGGCTTTTCAATATAATGTACTCTCATAATGAGGACAATGAAGATATTTCAGTTGTCACGCTAGATGCAGAGAAGGCATTTGATCAAGTAGAATGGCAGTATTTATACAAGGTACTCCAAAAATTTAATACGAGAGAGAATTTTATTAGATGGGTTAAACTACTTTACGATAGACCTACGGCAGGAATATTAACTAACAATACGCTATCTCCAAAATTTTACTTATCAAGGGGTAATAGGCAAGGGTGTGCCTTATCACCATTGCTATTTGCCCTTATGATAGAACCGCTGGCCGAAAGGATTAGAAATCACCCGAATATTCACGGATATAACACTAAGGACTCAAAGAATAAAATTTCATTATATAAAAGGATATCATCAGCATATATTACTAATATACAAACGAGTATACCCACCTTATTAATACTAATTGAGGAATTCGGCTCTTTTTCAGGATATAGAATAAATTGGAATAAAAGCGAAATTATGTCTTTAAAACCACAGGATTCAAGACACTTACTAAAATTCCCCTTCAAAATTGCAACAGAAAAATTCAAGTATCTGGGTATTCAAATTACGAGAAGACACAAATCATTATTTAATGCCAATTTTATACCACTATTAAATAAACTGAATGATACGATTAAATTTTGGAAAACGCTTCCGCTCTCATTGATAGGTAGAATTAACGCTATAAAAATGACTTTCTTACCACAATTAATATATTTGTTTCAAGCGATCCCAATATATATTCCAAAATATATTTTTTCAAAAAACTAGATTCCACTATCACTAATTTTATATGGGACTACCGAACACATAGAATTCAACAAAAGCATTTGTGCAAATCTAAAGAAGTTGGGGGTTTATCATTAACTAACTTTATGTATTACTACTGGGCAGTGCATATTAAGAACATAATGTACTGGCTGGATAGTTCCACTCAGCAGTTGGAGTGGATAAGAATGGAGAAAGAGGAGTGCTATCCGGACGATATAGGAACGATCCTGCTCTCACCGATAAAATTGAATAGTATAATATATAAGAAGAACCCAATTATTAACAATATAATAAGAATTTGGAAACAAATAAAAGTATCCTTGAAATTAAATAATTTATCAGTACTAACCCCACTATTGAACAACCCCGCATTTAAACCTTCTCTCATCGACAACACATATCAACAATGGGATAGACTGGGGATTAGGAAAGTAGGGGATATGTATGAATTGGGCAAACTGTTATCATTTCAATAATTAAAATTTAAATTTAAATTGAAGGATAATCAATATTTTAAATATATACAGGTATGTGACTTTATGAAGAAATATACACATAATTTCAAACTATATTTTTAGACCCTTTAGAAGAAGCAATGAATATTAAGGCTGATTCACAACAATTAATATCATACTTTTATAATAATATATTAAATAGAGAATCACCCTCAACAGAAGCACTAAGGGAAGATTGGGATCATGAGCTAATGATAAAGATCTCGAAGGATAGATGGGAAAAGTATTCGATGAATACAGATAACTGTTCTATCAATGCAAGACATAATTTAATTCAATTCAAATTATTACATAGACTATATTATTCAAAAACGAGGTTGAATAAATTTTATCCAAACGTCTCTCCCAGATGTGATAAATGTTTGTTTCAAAACGCTAATATAACACATTCATTTGTAGGATGTACAAAGTTGAATAAATTTTGGAGTGATATATTTGATATATTTACAAAGCTTTTCAAGTCAAGAATAGAACCCAAAACGGAATGGATTATATTTGGAATAATAGGAGAAGATACCAATTTAAATAAAGACCAAAATGTTTTTTTTAATTATGGGTTAATAATTGGAAAGAAATTGATACTTAAATTTTGGAAAAATACAACCATACCAACTGTTAAAATGTGGATTAGGAATATGATGGACATAGCACGCCTTGAAGAAATGAGACTCCGACTAATAGATAAATATGACCAATTCTTAAGGAGTTGGTCTCCTTTCATCGACTTTTTGGAATCATGTGATGCAGCGGTACCGTAAAGATTGCTGATTTCAGTTCATGACGTGAATAGATTTACATCTCCGAATACAGATTTGAAAAATTCTCTTCTATTTCTACTTTTTTATTTTTTATATACACACTTCACGTTTTTCTACTCTCTACCATCTATTTTTCCACTTCTTCCTCTTTCTATTGTTTTCTTTTTCCTGTCTTACTTACTTCCTTCTCATAACATAAAACTAGAGGTTGTACATAGAATGGATTACGGTATGACATAGTTGACACCTGAAATTAGGTTCCACTGTACTGTTTTGTACTGTATTAACTTCTAATAAAATAAAAAAAAAATAAAAAAAAGAGGGTTCTGCAGAGGAAAAGGCTGCCTATCAGCGCCTGGAGCTTTCCAAAGATTAGTGGTTTCCTGTTTTATAGAATGTGTATGTTTCTTGCCCACGTCTTTGAAGTGGCCGTTGGTCAGGAGCTGCTGGGCGATGGAGTTAGCTGTGACAGGGCAATGCTTTGGGCGGGTACTTCGACCGGTGAGGCGATTTGAAGGTTTTCCAAGCCACCCTACTGGAGTGTGTGAAGTCGATTCCTTGGACTGTCTCTTCCCACTACTCTCTATGCTTCTTGTTGAGGCAGTTTGTCAGTTTCGTAGCCTTGGAGGCAGCCATGTGGGGATGTACCGCCGATGATAGCCGCGAGGAATGGAACTCTTTGCTGCCCTGATGAGGAGTTTGCAGAAGGCTGAGTAGGTTTTGTCCAGATTGGTGGAGGTGGGGGTGGGAAGGCTGTCGATCCAGAAGTCCACCAGACTTGAGAACTGCTCCCACATGGTCTTACGGAAATTCCACCTCTTCGCAGGTTTGGTTGGGGCCGGCCGCGAGGTGGGTGATGTTGTGATTTGGGGATTTTATCCAGGATGATACGGTGTGGGGATGGTCCATTCAGGTTTGCAAAAGCCAAGTCAGGGTTGGTAGTGGTGTTCCACCTGCCAGAGTGGAAGCTGTCCAGTTGTTTTGGGTCGTACAGGAGTTGAACGGCAGTAGTTGAGGCTCAGTCTTCTAGTGCAGCGCCATCTTGTTAGTTAAACGGTAGCCCCAGGTGATGCTGTGGAAGTTAAAGTCTCCGGAGTACATTCAGGGCGAACCAAAGGTGGAGATGGAGGCCCTGTGGAGCCTGGTAGGAGGTGGCTTGTATACATTGATGACCGTGACAACTTCGACTTACGTTGCCGCCCATTCCACGTCGGAGTCAGGAGGGGACACTGCAATCGCTTTCCATTTTGTTGTGTTCCTTACAAAAGTGGCAATCCCATGGTTGTCGCTCTCGGTGTAGGTGGCCAGGGCATTATCAGGGATCTTCAGATGGGAGCTATCACTTTTGTGAGTCTCTTGGAGCAGGATTACAATGACTTTGTGGGTCTGCAGCAAATGTTCAATGATGGTGGTCTTGGCCTTGGTGAGGCCTTCTGCATTCAGCTGCAGCAGGGTGATGCCATCCGGTTCGACATCCGTAGATGCCCACCCTAAAAAGGGCGCATGCTCCGGGTTGGCGTCGAGCTGCGGCGACTGAGGTTGCATTAGGGCTGCAAGCTGTTGTTGTTTGTTCGTTGTTTTTCTACTGCCGTTTCTGTTTGTTGTCGTTCGCCTGACTGAGGCCTGTTGACAGGGCTCACCATGGGGAGGTCGACAACATGAGTCCTATCATGCTGTTCATGCTGACCAACGATCACCTCCTAAATTAACACTATCCTACACACTAGGGACGATTTATAATTTACAGAAACCAAATCTGTGCATCTTTGGAGTGTGGGAAGAAACCGGAGCACCTGGACAAAACCTACGCGGTCACACGGAGAACGTACAAACTCCATACAGACTGCACCTGTAGTCAGGATAGAACCCGAGTCTCTGGCGCTGTAAGGCCACAACTCTACCGCTGTGCCACCATGCTGCCCTAATTATCCATAATCTAACTAAAACCACCACCTGTTCTACACATCATTTGTGAGAATTAAATTAGGTCAGTAATTATTTGATTAGGTACTGGAGTTTGAAGCATACATACAAGGATGTTTCTGACCCAGCGGGGAAGACCAATTATTCCATTGCTGCTTTGTCGTCTGCTTTTTAAAAGAGCAATCTAATACTAATCCCTCTTCATAATCCCGTCTTTACACTTTTAAATGATGTGGTGATCTCTGACTCATAAATGCCCATAAATTTCCATGAATCACAAAGGATATGATGGCCATACAGGAGGGAAACTTACAACCAGCATTCTAGGATTCAGTTAGATCTGTCATTTGAGTCCACATCCTCTCTTTCACAAATCACAGTAGGATCCAATTTGGGACAAAACCGCTGTATAAGAACAATGCAAGTAGTCACTGCAGATTGAAAGATTGAATTACTTGACCTGCAATGTAAGAGATATGCCAGTCTTCCCTTGGCACAAGTTCATATCCCTCAAAGGTAGACTGATGAACATCAGCCTTTTGATCTACTACACCTAGCAGGGAAAGATAGATCAGCCATGATTGAATGGCGGAATAGACTCAATGGGCCGAATGACTCCCATGATATAATTTGCCATGGCTGCAAGAGAACTCCAATTCCCACTGTTCAAACATTGAACTGTTATCAGAAAAAAAGAAACAGCAGCAATGTCTTTATTCTTTGGAGTGCAGAACGTTAAGGGGCTGACTTGATAGAGGTCTTTAAAATGATGAGAGGGATAGACAGAGTTGACGTGGATAATCTTTTTCCATTGAGAGTAGGGAAGATTCAAACAAGAGGACATGATTTCAGAATTAAGGGACAGAAGTTTATTGGTAACATGAGGGGGAACATCTTTACTCAGAGAGTGGTAGCTGTGTGGAATGAGCTTCCAGTGGAAGTGGTGGAGGCAGGTTCGATTTTATCATTTAAAAATAAATTGGATAAGTTTATGGATGGGAAAGGAATGGAGGGTTATGGTCTGAGTGCAGGTAGGTAGGACTAGGTGAGAGTAAGTGTTCGGCACGGACTAGAAGGGCCGAGATGGCCTGTTTCCGTACTGTAATTGTAATATGGTTATATGATTATATTTAGTATTGAGAAATTTGAAGTGGTCCTCAAATTGGACTGGAGCCCCATGACTCGTGCCTCAGGAGTCGGATCTGGGCCCATTGGTGTTTGCCATCTGCATAACTATTTGGATGTGAAGAGACATGGCATGGTTGGAAGGTTTGCAGATGGTACTAAAGTTGATAGTATTGTAGATAGTATTGATAGTGTTGTAGATAGTTAGAAGAACGTTATCAGGAAGTATTGCAGGATCTTGATCAGTAAGTGGGCCAATAAATGGCAAATGGAGTTTAGTTCAGATAAAGGGAAGACATTGCATTTTGAGAAGTCAAACCTTCACAGCGAACAACAGGCCCCTGTGGAGTGTTGCAGAACAGATGTTGCACTGGGAGCATTGTGTTTGCTTTTGGTCATCATGCAAAAGGGAAGATCCCATTAAGCTGGAAAGAGAGCAGAAAAGATTTATGAGGATGTTACCAGGATTTAATGGATGGAGTTGTAGGGTGAGGTTAGGCAGGTTCGGAATTTCTTCCTTGGAGCATAGGAGATAGAGGTATATAAAATCGAGGGTCGTGGGTAGGGTAAAGGCACACATTCTTTTTCCCAGGTTCTGACTGTCTACCCTGTTTATGCCTCTCATAATTTTATATACCTCCATCAGATCTCCCCACAACCGCCCGGCATTCCAGAGAAAACAATCCAAATGCATCCAACCTCTCCCCGTATCTAATACCCCCTAATCCAGGCATCATTCTGGTGAACCTCCTCTGTATCCTTTCAAACCCCTTCACATCCTTCCTGTAATGAGGTGACCAGAAATGCATGCCTAACCCAAGTCCTATAAAGCTGCATCATGATTACTGACTTAAATTCAATGCCCCCAAATATCAAAGCAAGCATACCATATGCCTTCTTTACCAGGCTACCTACTGATATTGGCACTTTCAGGGAGGTGGACAGACCCCAAGATCCCTCTGTGCATCAATGCTGTTAAGGGTCATTCCATTAATTGCTTAGTTTCCCCTTACATTTGACCTTCCAGAGTGCAGAACCTCATACTTGCTCAGATTAAACTCGATCTGCCATTTCTCTGCTCATTTCTGTAGCTGATCTATATCCCGCAGTATACCTTGGCAGCCTTTCTCACAGAACATGACCCCTGCAATGTTGGTGTCATCTGCAAACTTACTAACCAACCCATACACGTTTACATCCAAATAATTTATATACATCACAAACAGTAGACATCCCAGCTCAGAACCCTGTGGCAATCCATTGGTCACAAACCTCCAGCCTAAATATTGTCCTTCCCCCACAATCTTCTGTCTTCTATCAGTAAATCAGTTCTGAATCCATCCAACCAAGTCACTGTTAATCCTGTGCCTCTTAATCTTAGAAACATTGAAAACAGGTACAGGAGGAGGCCATTCAGCCCTTTGAACCAGCACTGCCATTCATTGTGATCATGATTGATCGCCCCCTATCAATAACCAGTGCCTGCCTTCTCCCCATATCCCCTGACTCCACTAGCTTTCAGTGACCGGTGTACAAGGATGCCCAGGTCTCGCTGCTCCGCCCCCTTCCCAAACACAACCCCATTGAGATAATAATCTGCCCCCTTGTTTTTGCCACCTCACTGTGGATAACCTCACATTTATTTATATTGTACTGCATCTGCCACACATCTGCCCACACACTCAACCTGTCCAGGTCACCCTGCAACCTCCTAACATCCTCTTCACAGTTCACACTGCCACCCGGCTTTGTGTCATCCACAAACATGCTAGTGTTGCTCCTAATGCCCTCTTCCAAATCATTAATATATATGGTAAACAGATGCGGCCCCAATACCGAGCCTTGCGGCATTCCACTCGCCACTGCCTGCCATTCTGAAAAGGATCCATTCACTCCTACTCTTTGCCAACCAATTTTCAATTCAGGTCAACACCCTACCCCCAATACCATGTGCTCTAATTTTAGTCCCGTGCAGGACCTTATCAAAGGCTTTCTGAAAGTCTAGATACACTACATCCACTGGCTCCCTTTCATCCATTTTACTTGTCACATCCTCATGATTTCC
Source organism: Leucoraja erinaceus (assembly GCF_028641065.1). NCBI lineage: Eukaryota > Metazoa > Chordata > Chondrichthyes > Rajiformes > Rajidae > Leucoraja > Leucoraja erinaceus. The sequence goes on from NC_073377.1 coordinate 75,402,352, forward strand.
CTTTCATGAATCCATGTTGGCTTGGACTAATCCTTTTACTGCTATCCAAATGCCCCATTATTACCTCTTTAATAATTGACTCCAGCATCTTTCTCACCACCGAAGTCAGGCTAACTGGTCTGTAATTCTCCGTTTTCTCTCTCACTCCTTTCTTGAAAAATGGGATAACATTAGCTATCTTCCAATCCACAGGAACTGATCCTGAATCTATTGAACATTGGAAAATGATCACCAATGCCACTATTCCTAGAGCCACCTCCCTGAGGACCCTGGGATGCAGACCATCAGGTCCAGGGGATTTATCATCCTTCAGTCCCATTAGCCTACCCAATACTATTTCTCGCCTAATGAAAAATTCTTTCAGTTCCTCTACCCCCTTAGATCCTCTGTCCTCCAGTACATCTGGGAGATTGTTTGTGTCTTCCTTAGTGAAGACAGATCCGAAGTACCTATTCAACTCTTCTGCCATTTCCTTGCTGCCCATAATAATTTCACCCGTGTCTGCCTTCAAGGGACCTATATTTGACTTTGCTACTCTTTTTCCCTTAACATATCTAAAGAAGCTTTTACTGTCCTTCTTTATATTCCTGGCCAGCTTCCCTTCGTACTTCATCTTTTCAGCCCGTATTGCCCGTTTTGTTTCCTTCTGTTGTCCTATGAAAGTTTCCCAATCCTCTGGCTTCCGGCTACTCTTTGCTGTGTTATACATCTTTTCTTTTAGTTTTATTCTATCCCTAACTTCCCTTGTCAGCCACGGTTGCCTCCTACTCCCCTTAGAATCTTTCTCCCTTTTTGGAATGAAATGATCCTGTGTCTTCCGGATTATGTCCAGAAATTCCTGCCATTTCTGTTCCACTGTTATTCCTGCTAGGATCCCTTTCAAGTCTACCTTAGCCAGCTCCCCTCTCATGCCTTCATAGTCCCCTTTGTTCAACTGCATCACTGACACTTCTGATTTAACCTCTCCTTCTCAAATTGCAGATTAAAACTAATCATATTATGATCACTATCGTCAAGCGGTTCCTTTACCTAGAGTTCTCTTATCATATCTGGTTCATTGGACAACACTAAATCCAGAATTGCCTTTTCTCTGGTCGGCTCCATTACAAGCTGCTCTAAGAATCCATCTCGGAGGCATTCTACAAACTCTCTTTCTTGGGGTCCTGAACCAACCTGATTTTCCCAGTCTACCTGCATATTGAAATCCCTCATCACCACTGTGGCATTACCTTTGTTACATGCCAGTTTAAATCCTGCTGCAACTTACACCTTCATCCAGGCTAATATTTGGGGGTCTGTAGATAACTACAATTAGTGTCTTCTTGCCTTTACAATTCGTCAACTCAATCCACGGTGACTCTACCTCGTCAGTCCCTATGTCTTCCCTAGCAAGGGACTGAATTCCATCCCTCACCAGCAGAGCTACCCCCCCCCCCCCCCCTCCCCTGCCCACCTGCTTGTCCTTTCTATAGGATGTATAACCCTGAATATTAAGTTACCAGACCCGATCCTCCTGCAGCCACGTCTCAGTAATCCCCACAATGTCATATCTACCAACCTCTAACTTAGCCTCAAGCTCATCTACTTTACTTCTTATACTTCGCGCATTCATATACAATACATTTAATTTCTTACGCATCTCACCTTTCACATCGATCCCTTTAACACTTGGCCATACTCTCCTATCCCTTTGTGAGCTTCCTTTCCCATAAATTCTGGGGTCATTAACCATCCCTTTACTCTCTTTCCCTTTAATTCCGCCCTCAACTATCCCATTTGACAACCCACCCCTCCTTATTCAGTTTAAAACCACCCGTGTAGCAGTGGCAAACCTGCCTGCCAGAATGTTGGTCCCCCACCTGTTAAGATGCAATCCGTCCCTTTTGTACAGTTCCCCCTTACTCCAAAACAGATCCCAGTGATCTAAGAATCTAAATCCCTGCCCCCTGCATCAGTTCCTCAGCCACACATTCAGGTCCCATATCTCCCTGTTCCTGCTCTCGCCAGCAGGAGGAACTGGAAGCAAACTGGAGATAACAACCCTGGAGGTCCTGCTTTTCAGCATTTTTCCGAGCTCTCTAAAGTCACGCTGCACAATATTCATCCCCTTCTTTCTGACATCGTTTGTGCCGACATGCACTACCACTTCCGGCTGTTCACCTTCGCCTTTGAGGACAGCTTCTAAGTGGGTGAACCTGTTCACAAGAGGTACAACACCCGGGGACCTTTGCATTCCATGTTTCCTTCCCTTTCTCACTGTCACTCACATTCTCTCTTCCAGTACCTTAGGTGTAACAATCTTACTGTAGGACCTGTCGAGGAACGACTCAGTTTCTCGGACGAACCTGAGGTCATCAACTTGCTTGTCAAGTTCCCGTGGATCTTCTGGATCAACCTACTATAGGGGGCTTTATCAAAGGCCATACTAGAATCCATGTAGACAACATCAACTTCCGTACCCTCATCGGTCATCCATAAAAAAACGTGATCAAGTTAGTAAGACATGACCTGCCATGTACAAATGATGCTAACTGTCCCTAATTAACCCATTCCCTTCCAAATCGTTGTGAATCCTCTCCCGAAGAATCCTCTCCATTAGCTTCCCTACCACTGATGTCAGGCTCACTGGCTTTTAAATCCCTGGATTCTCTCTACATCATAAATAAAGGATCAACATTAGCTACTCTCTACTCCTCTGGGACCTTGCCTGTGGGTTGGGAAGATGCAAAGAACTTTGTTAAAGCTTCTGCAATTTCCTCTCTTGTCCCTCTCAATAACCGAGGACAAATCCCACCAGGTTCTGGGATTTATCCATCACAATGCCCTTCAAGAGCCCCGGCCAACCCCTCCTTCTTAATCTCATACTCCATGCTGATCTCACTGTTCCCCATGTCCTCCTCTAATGGTAAGTTCATTGACAAAATCATTACCAGCTTTAAAGCTTACTTTGGTTTCTATCACTGGCTTCACATGTGTAATTTTACATTCAGCATTTTACATTTACGTTCTGAAAATTATAATAATTTTGATAAAAATGATTCACCTTAAGCTTTACCTTAATAATCATGCCAAATAATTATCTACCCCATGTTGTGTAGCACAGAATTCTTCACTGCTATTATTTTACTTAGTTCAGCACAAAGTTCACATTTGACAATTAGTTATTTCTACTCTAAGAAAGCTGCAAAACCAGGAGGCTCTCATCCATTAAGTACTTTACCTACAGTTGAAGTCATAGAGTCATAAAGCATGGAAACAGCCCCTTCCCGCTATCTTGTCCAAGACAATCAAGATGTCCCATCTAAGCTAGTTCCATTTGTCTGTATTTGGACCATATCCCGCTAAAATATTTTATGCATGTACCTGTACCTGTCCAAGTATCTGTTAAATTCAACATACAATATCTGTCTTAACTACATTCTCTGGCAGATCCATATACCCACCACCCTCTGAATGAAAAGGTTGCTCCTCAGGTTCCTATTAAATCTCCTCTGATTCTTGATTCTCCCAACATGGGTAAACAACTTTGTGCATTCATCCTCATGATGTTAAATCACGGTAAGATAACCACTCAGCCTTCAACACTGCAAGGAATAAAGTAAGTAAGTAAGTGAGTTTATTGACCAAGTATTCACATACAAGGAATTTGCCTTAGTGCTCCGCCCACAAGTAACAACATGACATACAGTGACAGTTACGAATGACTCAGAAAACACTAAACATTAATAATAATAAAACATTAATGAGAAAACACCATTGATCAAGCATGTGAACCAACAAAATACCAGATCAAGAGTCAAGAGTCAATTCAAGAGTCAAGAGTCAATTTAATTGTCATTTGGACCCCTGGAGGTCCAAACGAAATGCCGTTTCTGCAGCCATACATTACACACAAATAGACCCCAGACACAACATAATTACATTTAACATAAACATCCATCACATAGCTGTGATGGAAGGCCAAATAAAATTATCTCTCCACTGCACTCTCCCCCCCCCGATGTCAGAGTCAAAGTCAAAGCCCCCGGCTGGCGATGGCGATTGTCCCGCGGCCATTGAAGCCACGCCGGGTGGTGCGAGATCGCACACCGGGTCTTGGTGTTGGAGCCCCCGGTGTGCGCTCGCAGAGTCCGCGGCCATTCCAGCCGCGCGGGGCGGTGATGTCAGGCCCCGCTCCAGGAGCTCTTCGACCCCGCAACTCGGGCGGGAGAAGTCGCCGTTGCGAGAGCCCTGAAAAGCGGTCTCCCTCCAGGGAGCCGTGGGCTCCCGGTGCCATCGTCCGCAGACCCGCAGCAGCAGCCTCCGACTCTCCGGTAGCAGCAGCAGCAGCAGCAGCAGCAGCAGCGCTCCTCCACCGCTCCACCCGCTCCGGACTCGGCCAGCTCCGCGACGGCAACGGTGAGTCGACACCTGAGTCCCCGGCTTCTTCCTGTTGGAGGCCGCTCCTCGTTGCGGCCTCAACGACACCTGAGACCCGACGAGAAAAGGTCGGGTCTCCAGTGCAGGGAGAGATTCAAAAAGTTTCCCCCCCCTCCCACCCCACCCCCATCCCCCCACACACATACCCCAACATAAAATAACAAAAACTACATAAAAACACAGACAAAAAATAATAAAAACGCGGACAGGCTGCAGAGGCCGCTGCTGGCCAGAGCCGCGCCGCCTACCTATCAAAGGGCAGCTACAGATTTTTGGCTGTTGAGTAGAGCAACTACTCGTGGATAAAAACTGTTTTTATGTCTGGCTGTGGCAGCTCATAGCATGCCCTATAGGTCAGGCCCTCAAGTCCTGGCAACATCCCTGTAAACCTTCTCTGCACTCTTTCCAGCTTAACGATATCCTTCCTAATGGAGGATGGCCAAAACTAAACACAATACTCCAAATGTGGCCTCACCAATGTCCTGCACAACTGTCATATATCGTCTCAACTTATATACGCAATACCTTGACAGATGAAAGCCAAGATACCAAAAGCATTCTTTACCATTCTATCTACCTCTGATGCCACATTCAGTGCATTATTTACCAGTATTCCTGGATCCATCTGCTCTATAACACTCCACAGGGACCTCGCACCACAGTGATTCATCACAGCATGGTTTGGGAACAGCTCCATCAAATACCGCAAGTAATTACAGAGAATTGTGGAAGTAACCCAGAACATCACACAGACCAACCTCCCTTCCATTTATCCTATTTATACTTCATGCTGCCTCAGCAAGGTCACCAGCATGATCAATGACACCCATCTCCTCTTCTCACTCCCTCTTCGCCCATCTCCCACCAGGCAATAGGTACAGAAGTGTGAAAACACATATCTCCAGATTCAGGGACAGTTTCTTCCCACCGGTTCTCCCATCAACAACTGGAGAGCAGACCTGATCTACCATCTACCTCACTGGAGACGCTTGGACTATGTTATCAGACTTTACTGGACTCTGTCTTGCACCAAGCATTATTCCCTTTATGCTGTATCTGTACATTGGGGATGGCTCGATTGTAATCATGTAGTCTCTTCGCTGGCTTTTCACTGTACCTTGGTACATGTGACAATAAAAATAAACCAAACCTATCCACATTAAACTCCATGACCCATTCCTTAGCCCACTTGCCCAGCTGATCAAAATCTTGCTATGATTTCTGATAATCATCTTCATTGACTATGGTGCCACCTCCATTAGTGTCATCTGCGAACTTATGTGTAGGAAGGAACTGCAGATAAATGCTGGTTTAAACTGAAGATAGACACAAAAAGCTAGTGTAACTCGGTGGGTCAGGCACCTTCTCTGGAGAAAAGGATAGGTGATGTTTTGGCTCGAGACCCTTTTTCAGACTCTGAGGATAGTGAAACTTTAAAATTATTTATCATTCAGGGATGTGGTGACCCATGTGCTGAGTGTATTCAATACAAAAGTCTATAATATATGTACTTGAATATTCAGGAGTAGGTTTGGGATTAGTGCAGAAATATGGCACTGAGGGAAATGATTCACCCGTAATCTTACTGAATACCAGAACAGGGTTATGGACTGAAACTTCTGTTCCTTATGCTCTTATACAAAAGTCTTTGGACTCATATACGCTAATGCTGAATCTTTAGGTTGCATTAAACAGCGTGAAAGAGACAGTGAGGGTTGTTTGGGCCTGGGGAGGTTACAGAGACAGTGAGGGGTGTTGGAGCCAGAGGAGATTGCAGAGACAGTGAGGGGTGCAGGAGCCAGAGGGGGTGGGAGGGTTACATTATATTTACTGTTATAACCGCCATCACCTATCGATTTTATTTCGAAGTCACGTGAGTGACTACGTGAAGAGCCCACCAGCCCGCATGCGCGTCAATACGTCGACGCATGGTGCGGGAATTGGAGCAGTTCGAAACTGCTCTGGCAGTTAAGCCAATTTTGTTTTCAGGAACGAGCCGCAGCAGTACAACGGGCCCGGAGTAGCTGACGTGTGCAGCCTGTGCTGCTGCCACCGTTGGAGCTCCGAACGGGAGCAGGAGGCCGGATTTGGAGGCCACAGTGGAGGCTGCGTAAGGAGCTGGCGGGATACTATATTGCTGCTGCCGGCATGGCCAGGTCAGCGACAGCTGCAAAGGATTAGCAGCAGCCGGGAGTTTTGAAAAATGTCCCCACATCTATGGCAGATGTAATTGGCCGTTTGTCTCAATTGGAACATCTGATGGATCAGATGGTGGCACAAATTATGCTCCGTGTTACGGAGGCATGCACAGGCAGTTTGAGTCATATGCCTGTGGCAACAACTTGTTCAGGGATGCAATATTCCTCCCACTTGGATGAAGGGAGTGTCGGAGATCAGTATGGAGCTGACTCCGAATATGAGCCTGAATCTCATGCTTTAATGCATGATGTGCGAGAGTCGCAAAAGGAAGAGCTGCCTGCTCTTGCCTCTAAATTTGCTTTTCCCTCAGGGATGGGCAGGCCACTACAAGAGGAGTTGGCCAACAGCATCAGCTACCTAACATCACACCAGCTGAAGGAAGATGTTATGCTGGAAACGGCTGGGAGATATCCCAGACCAGGAAATTTCAAAGCTCCAGCAAGGCCTGTAGGTCAAAGTAGTCTGTCCCATTCGGCTCAGGAATGCTGGCAGGCGTGCCTTGCACAGCAACATCACTTTTGAGCTCTGGAAACGAGCTGTTGGCAAGCATGGGGCTGAAGATGTGGTCAGACAGGGTCTGCAAATGGAACTTCGCTGAAGCTCCAACAAGCAGGTCGACCCGGGTTCAGAGACTCTGGCAGGTAAGGTCTCTTTATTAACCTCCGTAAAACTCCGAAATGGAGCAGTCTGTCGGCCCAGGCTTGGATTTACTGGCAGCATGGGCTGTCTAGTCCCTTTCACTGTCTCTGGGAAAGATCAGGTTGATGCAGACATTGGCAGGGTGCTTTGCATACTAACCTATGTAATTTCCAAGTAGGAACAGCTTGGTTACCCTGGCTCAGGGTAGACCATCCTGGAACTGGCTGGCCATACGGGTCATATTGACCAGGGAAGCACTACCTCAACATCTGTGATTGAGATTATCAGGCTGCTCAGTAGAGTGAAGTAGTTGCAGTCTCCCTTAACACATGGTTAAAATTCTGCTCAGTTAGTGCAGTTGCCAGTTTGTTGAAAACATCATTGCCATCCTCTCTGGGATAGGTAGCTACTAGCAGGAAGCCAGTCAGGCATATAGTATTTTATCTAACCTGCAGGTTCATGTTGTGAATGAAAAAGGTATATATAATAATCTGTAGGCTCTCAATACCAGTATTCCTGATTGAGTGGCTGGTCGAAGAGATTGTGTTGCGTACACTGGCGACTCAGACTGGGTGGTTTCTGTCAGAGGACTGCGAAACAATTCCTGGTTCAGGCTTGCATTAGGCTAATTTCCACTCTAAGGAAGAAACCACATATCTTTGAAGGATTCACGTAGTCACTCACGTGGCTTTGAAATAAAATAGAAAGATTAAACGAGAACTTACCGTTTGAAGTTTGGTCTTTATTTTATGAGAAGTTGAAGTGAGGGAATACATGCCCTCCACTCCCAACCCTGATTCTCATAAAAGATCATCCGGTAACTCTAGTCTTGTTAGTCTTTCTATAGTTTAAGTTCTGCAACTGGTCTGTGGTTTCATACAGTTGCTCTGAAGATTGATACACATGCGGGTTGGTGGGCTCTTCACGTAATCCCCCACTTCAACTTCTCATAAAATAAAGATCAAATTTCAAACAGTAAGTTCTCGTTTAATCTTTCTATTTTTGATATCCCTCCAGCCAGTCCGCTCTTTGTCAGCATCATGATATCTGTCCTCAGATCCTGAAACAAGTATCACTGTGAAAAATGAACGCACAGAACTCTAGTCTCTCCAGAAAATCCTCCAAGCCACATGACTATTCTTTCTTGATGATTCAATGATTGATATGAAATTTTGGAATGCCATGCTGCATACAGCTCATGTACTACAGTCATTTAAGAAAAAAAGATCCTCCACTACATTATCTAGCCAGTGAGGGACATATGAATGTGATCCTCCCAGCTGCATATCAAGTGCAATTGTTAAAATAACAATCATCCATAAAACATTCTTCCTTCCAGTGCACTGTCCTAGTTTACTTCAAAAATACAGAATGCACATTATTTATCTGCCAACTTAAAATATTTAAATATTTTATCTCCTGCCAGAGAATAGGTATGGGGGGGGGGGGGGGGGGGGGGGGGGGGGGGGGGGGAGGGTCAGTTCATAATGTTATTGCAAGTAGCAATTATTCAGAGAATAAAATATTAATAATTTACATTTACTGGCACAGAATCCAAGTGTCAAGAGAATTTAAATTAAGTGAAAATTGTTTTAAAGAATAAATCTGGCTAAAGATACTTTGGTTTATGCAGCAATGCCTTGTGTAAGGCCTGCTGGATGTTTACCACCATTTAACAAACTTTGACAAAATTGCTTGTGTTAATGTCCACAAATGCTGTGCTGGATTGCTGGCCTGACGTGCACTCGGATGTAAATTGGAATGAGGAGTCCTCCCTTTTCGGGTGCATGCTTTTAATGCTAGTTGTCTCATAACAGAGAAAGTTCAGCAGAATGCAAATTCGGCAGACACATTGAAACAAGTTCAACAGGTACCAGTTTATTAAAGCCCTTTAAAATATAAAGATAGACACACAGTGCCGGAATAACTGAGCAGGTCAGGCAGCATCTCTGGAGAAAAAAGGATGGGTGATGTTTCTGATCAGAACCCTTCCTCAGATTGAAAGCAGGGGATTGGACGGGTGTGGGTGGGGTGGGAGTGGGGGGGACAATATGGAGAACTGTGGAACTGGTAAACAACTAGAGTAGAGAAAGAGGGCAAGGGGTGAGTAGGGAAAGGAGAGGGGAGGGTAATGTCCCTAGAAGTTACTTAATATGAGATAATTTAATGTTCATTCACGTCGTCATCCATATTAGCTGATGAATGACTGAATTTTAGAGTAACTACCAATCTGGATACAGCAGCAGTATAACTGAAGGAATTTGCTCTGCAAAAAGCTGTTCATATTCTATTAGCTATTGAAATGAGTAAGCTGCATCAAATCACTGCAAGCATCATTTATCTTCGCTCATTGCTCGTCCAACCACTAAACTTGCTCTTATCTCAGGTGGATACCCCAGTGAAAAATTTGGTATTTGGATCAGCATAAGGGTTCCCAATCTGGGGTAAATTTACCCCCAGGGGGTAAAGTTGTTGATTCTGAACTTACTTTTTCTCATTGACTGACTGTGTTTGGTTCTGGTATACTAGTATCTGTTCATCATTAGTTGTTCATAAATAAGTGAAATAACATTGTTATTTGCTATAGAAGTTGCCAGGGGTAAACGGGACGAGAAAGGTTGGGAACCCCTGGATCAGCAGGAAAACTGAGCACACAAGAATATCCAGCATCACCAGAATGTTTTGACTGCTGGTATGCCACACAAAAAGGTTTGACCGGCTGTCAACATTTTCAGCAGCGTGAACGATTGTGGATGTCTCTGAGCTTATACGATCCAGGGCAAGTTGGCAAATTGGATGCATAATTAGTTTGGGACTAGCAGGTAGAGGAAGATGATAGAGGATTGTTTTTGTGATTGGAAGACTCTGACTGGTGGTGTACCATAAAGATGAGTGCCGGGAGCCATACTGTTTGATTTGTCGGATGTCTGATAATAAGTTTATAGAAATATACTGAAAATTGGTGATATTGCTGACAGTGAGGAATGTAATTTCGGGTGTGGGATAATATTGATAGGTTGCTAAAATTAACAGAGCAATAAATATGATAATAAAGCTAGGTGATGCAATTTGGGTAGACTAATGGGTAGACGCCTCATCAAGTCTACCCACTCATTCGGCCCATAAAGTCTACTCCGCCATTCAATCATGGCTGATCTATCTCCCCCTCCAAACCCCATTCTCCTGCCTTCTCCCCATAACCTCTGACACCCGTTCTAATCAATGGTGATTCAATTGACCAACTAATCAACCATGTCACTAGTTTAAAATATAAATGTAATATCATTTGATGAATCAATTATAAGGAACATTAATTACTTGGAATATATATATCTCCCTCACAGTTTTCCATTCAATCTATACCAGGGGGATGATATAAAACTATTGGGAAATAGTACTATTGCTGGACTCTATAATGAATCCAGTACAGGCAGGAATTGCTGACAAATGTTTGGGACTTTCGCATTTGCAATGAAACCCCAAACATTCTTACAATTATGTAGAGAAATCCAGGTCAAATTGCTGCTTTTAATTTGAAACAATAGAAAGATTTTGTGCCTGCAGAGAATGGCTCAGATTTTCCTCAGAATTACTCCCTCCATCTTGGACAGGTGTTTCTGCTTTAGCTGTGGCAAAGTTACAGCTGTAAGTGTAAGCAACTGTGAACATGTCCAAATTAGCATGAACTCAATTTAACTTCACTTCCTCAGAGCTTGTCTCACTCAGCCACTGTAACCAGAGCAGAAACCTAGTTCGATCACATTTAAAAATAATATTTCCATAGTGGGAAATATTAGCAACAGCATGGGCTGGCATACAATGAAAATGATACATGTTCTTCTTAAATGTTTGATTACATTTGTGCACAAAGAGAGCATTCAAATCAAAATCAGTATTATTTATTTACAATGATCCTCTTTGTCAGTAGTGATTCTGAAGAATATCTTCTATCTAATGTGCATGCTTTAAGAGAGTAGCCCTTTCCACAGATTTCATTTTTTTTTCATGCATTAACCTGCAATTCATTTTTACATATTGATAATCTGTTTGAGATAGTGATTCCTCTTTTGACTTAACCATTAAAATAATCATGCTAAAGAGGAACAAAATGCAATTTTGCAAAAAAGACATGTATGAAAAGCCAAATTGTATGCAGATAGATGATGCCATTTGAATCTTCTTATGTCACAGAATCGAAAATGAAATGATTACATATATTTCCCATTTTTGAATCTGTCACTGAATGAATCAAAATGTTAGGCCCATTAGATTCTACTCCAATTGATCTTTCCATGACCAACATCCTAAATTCACTCTCACACCAATACTTTTTGTCTTGGTCTACACTAAAGTGAGGTAACATTTGTTGACAAAAATAAGGAATTTGTGCATGCAGTTCTATCTGAGCAAAGACCAAGTGATAGTTTTGAAAGAAATTCTGAATTTCTGCATTATCTCCCAGAGTTTTTTTTCTCCAGAGAGGGAAAGGTTAAAGGATTATGAGCAAGTTGGACAATGTAGGCAAAGAGACTTGTCCATCTATGTGAGAGATGAAACCAGTGGCCCCAAAAGACAAAACACAATGTGCTGCAGTAGCTCAATTGGTCAGGCAGCATCTGTGGAGGAAATGGATAGGTGAAGTTTTGAGTCGGGGCTCTTCTTCAGACTGATTGTACTGGGGTAGTAGACTGGAGATGAAAAGGAGAGAAGAGGGCGTCAGAAAAGGAGAGATGAGGTGAAATGTAAATCCACTGCTCTTCTCTCCTTATCTTACACCCTCTTGTCTCCTTTTCATTTCAAGCCTTTTATCCATCAATTTGACACCCCCACCCCAAACTTCCTCACATGTCAGGCTTTGGCCTCACCCCATTTCTTTTTTAGCTTTTCTCCCCTACTACAGTAGGTCTGAAGCAAGATCCCAACTCGAAACATCACCTATCCAGGTCCTCCAGCATTGCTGCCTGACCCACTGAGTTACTCTAGCACCGTATGTTTTGCTCAAGATTCCAGTATCTGCAGTTCCTGATGCCCCCAAAAGACCACATTGCCTTTAATAAATCTTGTAACATAGGGCAAAAAAAACCTCCTTTACCCAAACGGAATGTGGAGTTCACTACCACTCGGAGTTGTGAAGGAAAACATCACAGACACCTTCCTTAGACACAGGGGACATAGCAATAGAAGGTGAAGAGACACGAGAAGAAACTTACCGACAATGCACATGACCTATTTCTCTGGAGTAGGATCCATATGAATATATACAGCAAATAATAAATCAATTAATCTGAAATCAATAAACCATCCAACTCTCCAGAGATTGGTAAAACACAAGGAACCTTTTGCGATATAGTGTGTTTGACACAGCTTGGTGGAAATGGCCAGCGGCAACAACAGGGACTGACAGCAGAGGATAAGGAATCAGACAGCAGAAGGTAAGAAAAACCCAGCATATCCTGCTGTGGATAAATGAGAGATGCAGAAAATCTGGTGAAAAAATACTTCATAGTTTGAGCATGTTGCCTTATTGAGAAAGAAGCCCTGAATTGCTTAGCAGGTTGAACAATTCATTACCTTCCACCTTCATCCCAGAGGAAAATCAAATCAAAAAATAAATTATTCAGTCGACTGTCAAAAATAACCATTATCTTCATCTACTGGCTTGGTAAATGCAAGTCTGCATTTTAATTTTACAACTATCTTTAGCTATTTTCATGCACTAACGTGAACATTCTGTCAGGGTAGAAAACTTTTCGTAACATGAGCATAAGTCACTTGATTTAGTCGGGGCAGTTTGTTTATAATTTGTGCGTCAGGCAAACTGTGACCTATGCAGCAAAACTGGAGTCAAAATAATTAGCATCCAATCCTCCAGAGACAAAAGTGGGAGGACCCAGGAGAATATGAAATATCATTCCAATCTCAAATAGGTAATATTGTCAAGAATTATTCTGCTAAAATTATGATTATATTTAAATAATAATGATTATACAGAGTGAATATGACAATATTATTTTAAATTAAGATCTATCTGAAATTATAACAGATTTTGGTCCTTTTCATTTTTTGCAGTGAAGAATACTAATGAGATCAATACTATTTGAACAAAATAAATTGAGCAAATGCAAGTTTGCATTGTAAGTTTATAGGCTTCTCAGTGTGCATATGTTTACAAAAGGTTCAAGAGGATGTTGTTCTTTACCTTGAAGGGTCAAGATTACAAAACTGAAGAATGCCTTAACTTGAAATATTGACGTCCTTCCTCCCATCCCTTCTCCCCTCCCCTACCCCCTGCTCTCCATCTCACCCACTCAAGCTGCTGAGTTCCTGCAGTTTGTTTTTTGCTTCAGAGTACAGCATCAGCTGTCTCTTATTCCATCCCAAGTTGTGCTTTAATTGTACACAACCACAATTGGTGACTTCTAATGCACTAATTCAGACCTGGACACTGTGTCATTGCAGCAATAAAATGTTCTTTGAGTTGGTATACCATGTTTTGAACAAAGTAACACAGATTAAGGGGCATGGTGTATAAATTAAATGCAGAGTGCCATTTAATTTGGGCAAAATAAGTAGTGTATCGAAAATTTGAAAGTGTTGCACCACTTTGCATGTATAAAGTAGCGTCACCAGTCCAAAATGGTGAGTAGCATGTCCCCTTATTGGAACTGTATTGCTCAACATATTCACATTTTGGCCTTAATTCATAACAGGCATTTTTAATATAATTGATCGTTTCATAGTCAACATCATTTAAAAAACTACTGAACATATTGCACCATGTCTGTGCTGCCAAGTGCTAAGTTTGTCAATGACAAAGAAAAATATAAAAATTCATGGATGATGTGTCCAACAGTTCATCCTTTAGCCATCGCATCTATATATGCAAAACTAAAACTCTGATCTTGTGCTCTTCCAGTTTGCGGGGTTTTTCTATTTGTGCAAAATCAGTACGCGATAGCGCTATGATTTTTAACCAGGTTACTCACCGTTCTCCTGTGCTGTGAGCGCAAAAAGTTTTGTTCCGATCGGTGGTATATTGTAAAAGTTATCGAGGTTTAAAAATCTTTAATGAGCTAATTTGTTTCAGTACAATAATAATACCTGACGACTGTGGTGGGAACATTGTTGGAGGGGAGTCTTAGGGACTGGATCTACCAGTATTTGTTTAGGCAGGGACTCAGTGGGTCAGGCACCATCTCAGCGGATAAAGGATAGGTGATATCAGAATGGCCTTGCTGTGTATTTGATGTAATCCCTGTTTTAATTGTATACGTTATTGTGATTGGATTCATAATGTCCATAATTGATCAAATACGATAAACATATGGTCAATAAACTCGTAGTTGATAACATTTATTAGTTTGTGTCACATTTTATATAAATAATTGATGTTTAGAATATGTAATAAAATGCACTGTAATGAAGACAATCATATTGAGATAACGTTTGCAGAACAGTGACGCCAAAACATAACCCCTCTCATCTTAAAGCTATGCCCTCTGATATTTGATTTCTGACTGTCGACAGACAAGAAGGGACCGATAATCTCTATTTGGTATCTAAAAATATTTAGTTAACGGCAAAATGTCATGCACAAAAATAGATAATTGATTGGGTTATTCTTATGAGTGTAAATAGTTGATGATTTGTATTAATTGATCATTTTATTGGAAGAGGAAGAAGGGAGAGAGACAAAAATGAGAAAATGTAGGCCTGTTCAGGTGACATCTGTTGTTGGCAAATGCTGCAGCCTATAATCATGGAAGAAATAGACAGTCATTTAGAGAAGCTTATTGCAATCAAACCTCATCAACATGGCTTTGTGAAAGATAAATCATGTTTTGATTCATTTGCTGGAGAATGTAATGAGCAGTTGATGAAGAGAAACATATAAATGTAGTGTATTTGGAATTCTAGATACATTTGATTATGTGCCACATAAAAGGGCGGCATACAAGGAACTGCAGATGCTGGTTTACACCAAAGATAGACACAAAATGCTGGAGTAACTCAGCAGGTCAGGCAGCATCTCTGAAGAAAAGGAATAGGTGACGATTCAGGTCAATACACTTCATCAGACATCTTGGTCTTTACTAAATAGCTCAGTCCTTACTGAATTGGAGAAGGGGAAGAGTGTAAAGCTATCTGGGTTTGCCAATGATATAAATATATGTAGAGGGACTTGTTTAGATGCTAATATTTGGACCCTGCAGTAGTATATTAATAGATTGAGTGAGTGGGCAAAACGTAGCAAATGGAGTTTCAGGTGGTAAAGGTTGACATCTTGAACATTGGAATGGAAAGATAAAATATTGTGTAAATGGAGAGGGACAACAAATGAGTGGAATACAGAGGGAAGAAAGTATTTGATACATGAATCACAGAAGTCAGCAGGCAGATACAGGAAGTTAGGAAGATACATTGGCTTTTATTGCAAGAAGGTTGGAGCTTAGAGATGGAGACGTTTTGTGTCAATTGTGCAGGATGTTGGTGAGGCCAAACCTGGAGTGCTCCCCTTCATTTTAGAAAAAAAGATATTAGCAGTGGATGCAGCCCAGAAAAGATTCACTGGTCTAATTTCTGGGATGAGAGTTGTAAACATTTAAAAAAGTTGAGACAGTATTCTTTGGAGTTCAGAAGAATAAGGAAAGATGCCGAGACATTAAATCCTGCAGGGGTATGAATGGATACATTATGTGATGTTACCTCCATATGAGAGACTCAAACAGGGGGACTTACTTACCAGATAAGGTGCAGTTATTTCAAGCTGAGACGAATATAAACATCTTTTTGCACACGGTAATGATAGTTTGGAAATTTCTAGCCCATGGAGATATGGAAGCCAGATCATAGAGGGCAAATAAGGAGAAGGTTGTTAAATTATTGACACGTGAGGGAATGAGGCTATGTGGAACAGGCACAGCAAGTTGTAGAAACCTGAGAATAGATCAGCCATGATCAGCCATGATCAGGCTTGAGGGGATGAGTGCTTACTTCTTCTCTGATTTTCTTTCATGTTCTTACATGTGCATGAGAGCTAGTAAACTTAACGGAACATGTGTAATGGTCGGCGATACATTGCTGTGTTGATAGTTCTTTTGATGGCTGCACCACTGTTATTAGCTTGTTATTTGCTGCAGTAAGTAACAGCTCTAAAAATCATACCCATGTTATACAGTGGTAGCGAACTCACTGCTACAGGATAGTAGATTCAGCCGGAAGATTGTACATATGCTGCAACAAGAATCAACCGCTGCACAGTGAAAGCCGTGTGTGTCAAGCTGCTGCTCCTCATTTTCAGGAGCCAGCAGAGGGTGGCTTCAAATATTAAATGTGCCAGTGGCAGCAACCATGCTAAAGGCATCGTAAAGCAACTTAGTGTGCTTATTATGTCAAATAGCCATCGTTCCAAAGAATTGCTATATAATTCACAAAATGTTCTGATTCATTATCTCTTTATCTTTTGCTTTCTTGATGGGTAATTAAGGACCTTGTGATTCTTTAGCTGGAATGTTTTCCCTTGGGCCTTATTAAGTGATTCACATGGATATAATTGCTTGGACTGTGCATACAATATTCATGTGTCAGGCTTGCAGAATGCCTGTCGAAAACCTTCAATGTATAATTGGCTGTAAGGCAAAGCAGGTTTGTGGAGTATGTTGCAAAGTTCAGAGACCTCAACAATTTTCAGGCATGCTCTGCCGGCACTCCAGTTAGTTTAGGTTAGTTTAGTTTATGGACACATGTACCGAAGTACAATGAAAAGCTTCAGTTGTGTGCTAACCAGTCAGTGGAAATTCAATACATGATTACAATCGATGTATTGCATCGATGTATCACATCCTGCCATCCAAAACAATATATACAAAATATATAACAACAAAAGAATAGTGAAAGGTGTGGATAGAGTGGATGTGGAGAGGATGTTTCCACTAGTTGGAGAGTCTGGAACTAGAGGTCATAGCCTCAGAATTAAAGGACGTTCTTTTTGGAAGGAGATGAGGAGAAATTTATTTTGTCAGAGGGTGGTGAATTTGTAGAATTCATTACCAGAGAAGACTGTGGAGACCACGTCAGTGGATATTTTTAAGGCAGAGATAGATAGATTTTTGATTAGTAAAATTATGATAGGCCAAATGGCCTAATTCTACTCCTATCTCTTATGATCTTATGACCTTATAACATCTGCAGTGGAATCCTTACTGAGGAGCTCCCACACACACTCTCTGCATCCTGGAGTCACGTGTCGTGATCCAGATTGTGGCTGTGCCTTAAAGTTCAGAGACCTCAGCATTGAAACACTCCTGACAGCCACCTTTCCAGAAACAGTGCAAAAGATTGCTTTTCACTGTTTTAAATGCCTCCAGTATCAGTGGTGATGAAAATTATTAAAATTGAACATTGTTATTTTTTTATTTACATAAAATTACGTAAAACATATACAATTAAGAACATTGAACTTGAGCAAAATAATTTAAAAATAGTAAGATTAAATGAGAACTTACCAGTTTGAAGTTTGATCTTTATTTTATGATGAAGCACTGCACTGGAGACCCGACCTTTTTCTCGTCGGGTTTCCGTTGTCGTTGAGGCCGCAACGAGGAGCGGCCTCCAACGGGAAGAAGCCGGGGACTCTGGTGCTACTCACCGTCGCCGTCGCGGAGCTGGCCGAGACCGGAGCGGGTGGAGCGGTGGAGGAGCGCTGCCGCTGCTGCTGCTGCTGCTGCTGCTGCTGCTGCTGCTGCTGCCGATGCCGCTGCTGAGTCGGAGGCTGCTGCTGCGGGTCTGCGGACGGCGGCGCCGGGAGCCCGCGGATCCCTGGAGGGAGACCGCTTTTCAGGGCTCCTGCAACGGCGAATTCTCCCGCCCGAGTTGCGGGGTTGAAGAGCTCCTGGAGCGGGGCCTCACTACACCGCCCCGCGCGGCTGGAATGGCCGCAGGACTTTGCGAGCGCACACCGGGGGCTCTAACACCAAGACCCGGTGTGCGACCTCGCACCACCCGCCGTGGCTTTAATGGCCGCGGGACAATCGCCATCGCCAGCCGGGGGTTTGACTTTGACTCTGACATCGGGGGGGGGGGGGAGAGTGCAGTGGAGAGATAAGTTTTTTTTGGCCTTCCATCACAGCTATGTGATGGATGTTTATGTAAAATGTAATTATGTTGTGTCTGGGGTCTATTTGTGTGTAATGTATGGCTGCAGAAATGGCATTTCGTTTGGACCTCTAGGGGTCCAAATGACAAATAAATTGACTCTTGACTCTCTTGACTCTCTTGAGATCAAACTTCAAACTGGTAAGTTCTCGTTTAATCTTATTATTTTACTTCGGAGTCACGTGAGTGACTACGTGAAGATTTCAAAGCTCTGTGATTTCATGCCGTGGAAACGTGTCCATGCATCACACACTGCATCAGTGACCAATGATGAGTGATCATTAATAATGCATTCAGATGTGGCATAGATATAGACATGTTGATGCTATTAATGAACATTAATGATAATAGTAACCTCCCTCAACTGGGAGGAACTATGAACAGAACCTAACATAGAGTTGGCAAAAACCCGGATTTGGCAATGGGTTAGTACTAAATGTTTGGAAAGATCGCTTGTTTGACCATCCTGCAGCCGCTAGGATGTGGTCCCGCAAGCTTCCATAACCCTGCTGCTGAGTTTGTTGCAGCCCTGGCGGAGTGAGACTGGAAAAGTCAGTGTTCACTCCTGTATAAGCCAGTCCCATATAACCACCTGGAGATGGTCTGTATTGATACCTTCTATGAGGCTATATGTAACTAACAACATTGCTAGTTCAGAGTCTCTAAGGCTCTTAGTGACCTTAACATTCTGGTGTAGATGTGTGACCACACATAACCGAAGGTCCATGGGATATGCGAACAAATCTAGTTTGAGACCTGATGCCCCTGGTCTATTCTGCTTGGTTAAGTCATAAACATGTGTTATTCAGCCTGCAGATATAATTATCCTGTCCAGTCACCGTTTATGCAATGACTGGACCCGTTGCACTGAACTCACGCTATGAGCATAAGTGAGTTTGACCAAGGACAGGGATGTAGTTGGAGCCCACCGGCGAAGCGACGTAGCACAATGTTAACACCCCATATCTCTGCGTACCTAGGCCTGGGAGGTTTCGAGTTGAAGATACCCCTTATAATCTAGTTCTCAGAGGGTGAGACCCGACAGAGTGGATTCTGCTCCCCGCAGCCAATATGATGCAAAGGCACTTTAGGCATAGTAAATGGCACTTTTAACTTAATGATTGTCAAACCTCCATATGAGCCTGAACTTCAAGACGTCAGTCATCCGTGCCAAATAATATGTAATATAGGCATAAAACAAATACCTCCCATCTCCTTATGAGGAAATACTGTTATTTTGGTGCTATCCCAGTGATCTGCAGTGAGCACGCCCATGGTTTGGTTTAACAATCCGAGCCGCAGAACGGTCTTCTCAGAGTCTGTAAGTTAATGAATTGATTATATCATGCTGAGGATGGTTTTCCATGTCAAGCTAAACCAACAAATATTGTGCCCAGAAATAACCATATAAGGTTCTATTATCATTCCCCACATCAGCGGGAACCATGGCTGTGTACGCCAGACAGGCACTATGAAAATGCCTGAGGCGGGAACTTTCTGAATTTTTTGCAAGACCCGTCTGATGAGGCAAAAATGGAGGAAGACATAAAAGAACTCCTACCCAATGTAGCGAGAATGTACCCATCGCCACCGATATGCCACATATTTTTGCAACCGGTGATTGAGCCTGGATGCAAACATCTCAATCTTTTAGTGTTCCATCAAGCCACTGTTATTAAATATGTAATTAAATACTTTGTGATTCAACACCCATACTGTGTAGTCATTGATTTTACATGATGATACACCAGTCCCAAATGAGGTTAGGTAAATTATCACTGGATACTTTGACTTGATTGTTCCCATGTGATTAACATTTACCACCACTGAAGTGTATCAACTTGGACTTGAGCATGCAGATTATGCATATTCGCACAAACCTTTAATCCACAGAATGCACCCAGTGTCTATAGGTAGTTGATACCATAACTGAAGAATTGGTAACTCATGCAAATCCCATCCACCTCCGTAACTAGCGATGGTATAAGCAATTTCCCATCCTTGAGCAATAGCATCAGTTTGTAATTTACTGAAGATTTACTGATGAAAAGTTAGTGGAATAATGCTGAATACTGTTCGTCCACCATGGTGATTATGATAGTTTCAGCTGGGAATAGCATAGGTCTGGTAACAATGACCACATGGTACTTGAGGGCTTACCTCTTTGCACGTTGTATAGCACTGACAATGCAAAGGCCCAAATAGCACAGCTGAAATATATTGTCAATTATACATGATGAACAGAAGGCTGCTTGATAACAACAAGGTTGTTACAGGCTTCAATTAATTCCAATCTCTTGCCTCAGGGCGGAGTCCCAGACAAATTAATAGAGTTAAAGGTAAATCCCAATAATCAATAATTTCAGTTGGTATCAACTTAAATTTAACTGGATGGATGAGAACCCCAATTTCTCAAATAAAGTTTTGTGGCTGACAATGGAGGCGTGGGGTGTGTTGTCGCAGACACCTTGATTAGGCCGACAGCTTTGTTTCCTCATCCCGGTCTCACCTGTTTGGACAGTTTTCCCGTGAAGAGAAGATTCGGCGGCTGGACATTGCTGGCCTTACCTGAGCCTGTAAATTGGAATTGAAGGCAGGTCTAATGGTGTTCTATGTTCATTTTGAAGTGTGCCTTGCAGATCAAGACCAGGCCAATAATCTCTAAAATTTTGTTGGAGTTTCATTTCCTAGGTTTTCATGCCGCCTCCAATCTCACCCCAGATAGCGCTGTTCACTGTCGGCACTTTCAGGAACAATTTTCAGGTGCATGGTATGTCCCAGCCAGCACCTGTTCCCCGGACATACTTCCGAATTTAGAGTCAGTTGCCAACTGACCCCTCGCACTCACCTTCACAGAGAGGGGGACTTGTAAGCAGCCTGAAAAAGGTGCTGTCGCAGGCCCTCGAGGAGACCTGCACCAATATGGCTCCTCCATCCTCCACCTTAGTGGGATGAAAGGCCAGCAGACGTTATCCATGCTCCATCTGGGTAAAAACATCCGCGGACGTACCCATATCAGAGAGGAACCCTCCTGGCCTGACTTCAGTCTAGGCCTCTCGGACTCCTGTTTTAGCTCTTACCCTCCTCGGGCAGCCGGAGTTTGAAGTCGCCGCCGGCTACCCGCACTTCTGCGGTCCTAGCCGTGCCTTCCACATGGTCCCCGTAGCTGAGGTTTCCCCCGAGCCGGGTTTACACACGATCTTCCACACGGTCCCCGACACCGGGTTACCCGCGGTCTTCCCATGGACACCTAAGCCGGGTTCCGCGGTCCCCGCAGCCGGGCTTCTCCCCATGGTTGTTGCAGCCGGCATTCCCCAGTGGTCCCTGTAGAAGGGATCCTCGCGATGTCGGGTTTCCCCCAAGCCGGTTATTTATGCCACCGGGATTTCCCCATCATCCCTGGAGAAGGGCTTCCCTTGTGGTTGGGATTCCCCTGAGCCGATATCCCCGTGGCTTTGCAGCCGGGCTTTCCCCGCGGTCCCTGAAGAAGGGCTTCCCCCGCGATGTCTGTGGTCGGGCTTCCCCCGAGCCGGATATCCCTGCGATATTTGCAACCGGGATTCCCCCTCCTGCGGTCCCTGTAGAAGGGAGCCAGGTGGAGCCGGGATTTCGACCCCGGAACGCCTCCAGCAGGAACTCTGCAAGAGCTTCCTGAAATCAGAAATAGACCTGGAGAAATGTTGAAAAACTTACCTTCAGGTTTGACTGCTGGTAGTGCAGCGTGCCACCAGCCCGTCGTTGCGCAATGCGATAGATGATATGACGCGCATGCGTGCTGGCGGGGTCTTCACGTAGTCACTCACGTGACTCCGAAGTATAACAATAAATTAACTTCTGCATAATCCAAAGGTGGAAAATCCCCATTGAAATTACACAGGTCTTGGATCCTGCTACAGTTCAGACGGAGAAAACTCCAGCAGTGGAACACACTGACACCTTTGGTCTTCTAAATGTATGAGTAAGGCAGCAGCCAAATTATGAAACAAATAATGGCCATTACTTAAAAGTTAGTTAGCATTGAATGATAGTGGAATAATAAATTCTTAAGTTCATAAGTTATTGGAGCAGAATTCGGCCATTTGGCCCATCATGTCTCTGCCATTCAATCAATAGACAATAGACAATAGACAATAGGTGCAGGAGTAGGCCATTCACCCCTACGAGCCAGCACCAGCACTCAATGTAATTATGGCTGATCATCCCCAATCAGTACCCCGTTCCTGCCTTCTTCCCATATCCCCTGACTCCACTATCTATAAGAGCCCTATCTAGCTTTCTCTTGAAAGTATCCAGAGAACTGGCCTCCACCGCCCTCTGAGGCAGAGAATTCCACACTCACAATTCTGTGAGAAAAAATGTTTCCTCATCTCCGTTCTAAATGCCTCACCCCTTATTCTTAAACTGTGGCCCCTGGTTCTGGACTCCCCCAAAATCAGGAACATGTTTCCTGCCTCTAGCATGTCCAAACCCTTAATAATTTTATATGTTTAAATAATAATAATCATGGCTGTTCTATCTTTCCCTCTCAACCTCATTCACCTGCCTTCTCCCCATAATCCCTGACACCTTTATTAATGAAGAATCTGTCAATCTGCACCTTAGAAATACCCAATGACACAGCCTGTAGCAAAGGATTCCACAAATTCACTACCCTCTGATAGAACTGCAGGAAGGAACTGCAGATGCTGGTTTACACCGAAGATAGACACAAAATGCTGGAGTGACTCAGCAGGACAGCCAGCATATCTGGAGAGAAGGAATGGGTGACGTTTCAGTTAAGAAGGGACTCAACCTGAAATGGCACCCATTACTTCAACCTAAAATGGCACCCATTACTTCTCTTCAGAGATGCTGCCTGTCCCGCTGAGTTACTCCAGCTTTTTTGTCTATCCGAGTGATGATTCCAAGATGTAATATAATAGTTTTACTAGAGATAGAAATCAGGTTTGAAGAGAACAGGAAACTCAAAGGAAGTGAATAATCCTTTGGAATTGGCTACTGTTAAATGCTTGTCAAATTAATATGAATGAACGAATGAATGAATAAATGAAAACTTTATTGTCACATGTGACAAGTCACAGTGAAATTCTTTGCTTGCATACTCGGGCGCTTATAAAGTTACAAAGTCCCCCCCGCGCCAGGTCCCCCTTTGTTCTCCCCGTCCCCTCCCTCTCCCTCATAGCTATCCTCCCACGTTGTGTCTTCCTTTGTTCTTTCCCTCGGCAGCGCGTCCTCACTTCCACATGTCCGCCCCCATCCGATGGTTGGTGCCATCATCGCCCGTCACTCAGACCTCTCCACTATCGCTGCCGGCTCACCCATGGGCGCCTGCCCAGGCCCGAGCCACGGGCCCCGTAGATCCTGGTGCCATTGACTGCGGGCTTTGTCGACTAGCGAGGTTTCACGTCTGACCCGCGAGGCACCAGCCCGCGAAGCCCCGGCCCGTGAGACTCGAACCCAAGGGGCTCCAATCCACAAGGCTCCAGCCTTCTCAGCGGCCCTCCAGAAGGCAATATGCTACGAATATGCTACGAATATGCTATTTATGCTAAGAAAATATTAATAATTATAATACCTGTATTTTCAAGTAAAGGGGGGAAAAGATGGAGATATTAATAATCTTCATTACTCTGAAAATATAAGGATGGTTCCAGCATTAAGCATGGTCTATGAATAGAGCTTAGAATGGAAAGTGGCACTGTTATTCGTATTTGTAACCAAGTTACAGACCCGAGAGAGAAGGAAGGTTTGCAGATGCTTTTGAAGCCATGAAAAGTAGAGGGGATTCAAAAGTAAGATTGGGAGATGAAGAAATGGACATGCATACTAGTGAAAGGTGCTGATGGGTACAGATGAATAGAGACCCCTGGCGTTTAAACACATAAATCCCATAATGCGAAAAAATTCCTGATTTAGAATTAGGGACATACAGTTCAAGGATAAAAAAGAAATTGTCAGACTACAGGCAGGTTCGTTGGTATAATTTAAAAATAAATTGGATAGGCATATGGATGTGAAGGGAATGGAGGGTTATGGTATGAGTGCAGGCAGGTGGGACTAAGGGAAAATAATTGTTCGGCACGGACTTGAAGGGCCGAGATGGCCTGTTTCCGTGCTGTAATTATTATATGGTTGTTATATGGTTATACAATTACAGCACAGTGCAGTCTTGAGAACTTCATTATAGAAAGATATTAAAGTTCACCAGAGCACATTTTCATTACAATGATGCTACAGTATATTAAGAAACTACAATTATGATGTGTGGTTTCAGAGACTGTGACTATTTTAACTGAAGCACAGATAGTGAGGGATTTAATAGCATTTTCAAAAATTTGGAAAGTTTGAAAGATGCCGTCAACTTTAAAAGTGAGGGGAAGTTACTAGATACAATGTTATTCCCATAGAAACAGGGAATATTTTTCAATAAGAATCAATTATCCCAAAACCATTAGATATATCAAAGTTCAAATGAAAAACATTTGTAGCATTATATACAAAATTACTAAAGATTTAAGACAGCTACAAGGGGTCAAGGTTGCTTCTGTCCTGCAAACAACCATGCAAACATAGTTCCAATTAACGGCCTGGACTTGAAGCATGAACTGTTTTACTTTCCGCTGATGTTGTTCACCTTGAACTCATGCCCCCTAGTTCTTGATTCCCGCACTCTGGGCAAGAGACTCTGCGCATCCACCCAATCTATTTCTCTCATGATTTTATTCACCTCTATAAGATCACCTCTCATCCTCCTGCACTCCAGGGAATAGAGTCCTAGCCTGCTTTACCTTTCACTATAGCTCAGACCCTCAAGTCCTGGCAACATCCTTGTATATATTCTCTGCACCCTTTCCAACTTAACAACATCTTTCCATAACATGGTCTCCAGAGCTGAACACACTAAATGCGGCCTCACCAACGTCTTATATAACTGCAATATAACCACCCAACTTCTATATTCAATACTCTGGCTGATGAAGGCCAATGTGCCAAAAGTGTTTTTGACCACCCCATGTGATGCCACCTTCAAGGAACTATGTACCAGCACTCCTAGATCCCTCTGCTCTACAACACAGAGTCCTAGCATTCACTGTGTAGGTCCTGCTCATGATACTTTCCTAATGCAAAACCTCACATTTCTCTGTATTAAATTCCATCAACTATTCCTCAGTCCTCCTGGACAACTGATCAACATCCTGCTGCAATTTTTGACAACCATCTTTGCTATGTGCAAAACCACCCACCTTTGTATCATCTGCAAACTTCTAACAACTCTTCTTCTAACAACTTTACCTACCATTTACTGCACTTTCATTAGTATTCCTGATGGTGGAATAGGTTTAACCATCAACTTTGCCTATCAACAATAATTAATGTAGCTGAATCATGAAAAGCAAATTAAAGTCATTAGAATTATCTTCAGATTGATTATATAATGGGTTACCTCCTTATCACCCATTCTCCCCTCTCTCACATTCAAACAAGGTCTTGAGGATTTAGAGGGATATGGACTAAATGCATGCATATATGACCAGCTTAAAAAGGGCATCTGGCTTTTCATGGACGAGTTAGCCCAAAGGGCCGGTTTCTATGCTGTTTGACTTTATGACTCTAAATAGGTCCACTTGGGAACACACTCACATTTCACATTAAGTATTTCAATTAATTTTCCTTGGATTTCTTGCATGCCAAGTCTGAAAGTTGAACAAAACCTTCAGGATATGGCTTGCATGAATAGAAACTGATCTACTTAGCTGGATGACATGCTATTATGATAATCTAGCTATAAACATGTCCAGTGTTGCTATCTATATATTACTAAAAGTCTGTTCTTGACCGGTTTTTGCCATCTGTGCTACGATTTCTGAGAGAGCGCCGCCACCTACGGCCATCATTTTTGTCCACCTTGCTCAGACCCCCCCCCCCCCCCCCCCCTGCTGTATGTGTGCCGAGGATTTTTCCCGGCGATGAAAAATGACAGAGATATTAATGTTTTTACAAAATTCCCCATTCTCTCTGCTGCCCCCGCTGGAGGCAGGTGAAGGGACTATGAAACCAGGAAGTGGTGTGCCTCAATTAGTCTCTGCAAGCTGGAGCTCTGTCAATTAGCCTCTGTCACTGAGCTCTGAATGACACTGAACAAATGTCTACAGCACTCTGAGTACCCTTAATTTGGTTTGCAAAAGAAAATATAGTTAGTTTGAAGTAAAAAAGCACTGCCTGCAAATAGTTGTTTGGGTTGAAGTAAAAAGGCACTCTCTCTCTCTCTCTCTTCTATTTCTCTTTCTCTCTCTCTCTCCCCACCTCTCTCTCTCCCTATCCCTCTCTCTTTCTCTCTCTCTCTCTCCCACTGTCTCCTCTCTCTCTCCCCTCACCTCTTTCCCTCCCCTCCTCCTCTCCCCCCCTCCTCCTCCTCTCCACTCCCCCCCCTCCCTCCTCCCCCCCCTCCTCTCCCCCCCCCCTCTCCCCCCCCCCTCTCTCTCCCCCCTCTCTCTCCCCCCCCCTCCCCCCTCTCTCTCCTCCCCCCTCCCTCCCTCCCTCCCCTAAACCCCCTCCCCTACACACCCCCTACCCTACCCCCCCTTCCCTCCCCCTCCCTGCTCCCCACCTCTCCCCCTCACCCCCCTCAGCACCCCCTCACTCTCACCCTCTCTCTCTCTCCTCCCCTCCTCCCCCACCTTTCCCCCCCCTCACTCACCTTCCCTCTTCTCCTCCTCTCCACCCCCTATCCCTCTTGCCCCTCTCTCTGTGTGTGTCTCCCTCTCTCTGCCTTCTGCCCCTTCTCTCTCTGCCCTCACTCTCTACCCCCCCCCCCCTCTAGATGTGACTGCAAGTTGGGGGCTATGCGTCAGTAGATAGGGTGGTTATGGGGTAAAAGGAGCAAATTAATAATATTAATATAATATCAAGGGGGGTAATTAGCATGAGTGTGGCGGGGGGGAGGGATAGTTAGCGTGTGTGATGCTGCATAGCCGCCTCCCCACCCACAAACGCACGTTGGGGGAACAGACCCAACGGGTCGGCACTTGGCCTAGTATACTATATAATTTGTTATAACTTCCCTTGTTTATTTATTTGGATGCCATATTATTTTCAGTAGATTGTCTGGGGATCATCTCACTGACTTTATTTCCTTGAAAAATAACAAGTGTTTGCCACATGGCTGTTTTTGCAATCAAATTTACAGTCCATTTTTGAATAGATTGATTGAATGTTCAAGACCGAGTCTTACTGAGGGTGACACCGTGACTAAGGCAAGATGTTAACCAGCTCACCATAGATTAATCCAATTTATCAAGATTACATTGTCCAGACATTGTATTTGCTGTTTACCTAACTAATAGAAAAGACAAAAATGTGGACACAGGAGACTGCAGTTACAGGATACTGGGACAAAAACAAACGGTTGGAGGAACTCAAAAGATCAGTCTTCCTCTGGTATTGGCATTGTCTTATTGTTGTCACATATACCGAGATGAAGTCATAAGGTCATAAGGTCATAAGGTCATAAGTGACAGGAGAGGAATTCGTCCATCAAGTATACTCCGCCATTCAAACCTGGCTGATCTATTTATCTCTCCTAACCCCATTCTCCTGCCTTGACACCCGTGCTAATCAGGTGAAGTGAAACACTTCATCGGCCAACATTGGCTTTGCTTTTCTCCTGTTTATCTAGGGACTTGTGCATCATAACCCATTGGATATGTCCTATTTTAACTCCCCAAATAAAATTTAAAATAGCTCAGTGACTGGCACAGGACAGAGCAAGGTTTGGGCCACATCTATGCCAAATACAGTCACATTGAGAGCACATCGTACCTGAGCACTCATGGTCCAGGTGCTTAAACCCAGTGCGTTAGGAACAGCACATGTGGTGTCAGCAAAACTCTACGTTTGTATGATTATTGGGTCTGTGCCTTTATAGTGATAGAGCATTCCACATCCAATTTACCATTTACACTCACACGCGGACTCTTCGAATGATATACACTTCACATTTGGGAGAATGTTTTATTTCCAGTGTTTAACCTTTCAATGTCTAGTAGTGGCATTGAAACTTAGAAGGGAATCTCTCCACACAAAACCCTTCCTTTGGCTACACCAACCATCAGAGCATCTCTTAGCATGTATTCCTGCAGCCTGGATTGTGCCAGGCAGTAAGTAGAATTCCCTCTGGGACATCTCATTGTACTGGAAAATCAACAGTTTTTAGGCAGAGTAATGAGCATCTTTCACCGTTAATGATCTTCCAGCAGCTCTTGATGTCTATCTCAGTATGCGTCCCTGGGAACAGCCAACAGAGCATTCTGTTGCACTAAGGGGTGACACGGTGGCGCAGCAGTAGAGTTGCTGCCTTACAGCACCAGAGACCCAGGTTTGATCCTGACAATGGGTGCTGTCTGAATGGAGCTCATATGTTCTCCCTGTGACCGTGTTGATTTTCTCTGGGTTCTCCGGTTTCCTCCCACATTGCAAAGACATACAGGTTTGTAGGTTAATGGTTAATTCACCCTGGCAAAGATTGTAGTTTGTCTCTAGTGTATAGGATAGTGCTAGTGTACAGGGATCATTGATCGGTGCAAACTCGGTGGGCTGAAGGGGCTGTTTCCACGCCGTATCTCAACATAAACATAAACTAAACACAAAATAAATGTGAGTTGCTTGGAACGAACCTCAACAAAAACCTTTGCATCCTTTTCCAGACCTTCTTTCTACATCCATGGAGCAGAAAGAGCTGGGCAGTTATCTTATCCGCAATCTAAACAAAAGTGCAGGAGAAACTCAGCAGGTGCAGCAGCATCTATGGAGCGAAGGAAATAGGCAACGTTTCGGTCCGAAACCCTTCTTTAGACACACAGCTGTCTCAAGGGTGGCATGCATTACAAGTGAGACGTTGACTGCATAGTAAGAATCTGACAGGGTGGCCATTTCTCAGCCAGTCAAGCACAGTCTTAGTGCTTGTTGGTGGGATATGGCCACGTGGCATTCTGCCAGATTTTTTTGACAGTCTACGTTAAACCTGTCTCATGCAATCTATCATGTCCTTCTCCAGAGAGACCTGTCAGGGTGTTCCATGCTGACTACTGCCTGATGGACTTGTGATCAAAAGTGTTTTTCTGAAGAACATTTCCACAAACATGTGGTGTGACAATGACCAACTGAATAGAGTGCTGTGTGGCCAGGCCTACCCTTTGTAACACTGAGGACAGGTAGAGCATATTCACAGAGTGATATTTAGTGTTTGCATAATATGGTTCCACACAGTTGGATACAACCACAACAAAGGTTGGATACAACCACAACCAGGATAGGGCAATGATGGGTTTGATTTTTACTCTTATATCTGTGGACGTACATCACAACCCATTGGAAATGTTCCATCTTGAACCCCCAAATGAAAGCTGAAATCTGTTATCAGCAACTGGACCATCCTACGAATAATATGAGCAGTTCTACGCTACTTGGCATTTATCAGTCCAGTCTACATTGGAGAACCTCGGACTATCTTTGTTCGGCCTTTACTAGTCGTCCACTTGCATTAAACATTATACACATTATTCCCTTTATCATTGATCTGTGCACTGTGGACAACTCGGTTGTGATCATGTATTGTCTTTCCGCTGACAGGTAAGCTCACTTAGAAACATAGAAACATAGAAAATAGGTGTAGGTGTAGGTCATTCGGCCCTATGAGCCTGCACCGCCATTCAATATGATCATGGCTGATCATCCAACTAAGTATCCTGTACCTGCCTTCTCTCCATACCCCCTGATCCCTTTAGCCACAAGGGCCACATCAAACTCCCTCTTAAATATAGCCAATGAACTGGCCTCAACTACCTTCTGTGGCAGAGAATTCCAGAGATTCGCCACTCTCTGTGTGAAAAAAAGTTTTTAATTGTACCTCGGTACACGTGACAATAAACTAAAATCAACAAAAGCCTCAGTGACTGCCACAGGGTTGAGGGGGGTATGGGCCACACCCACGCCAAATAGCCACACAGATAGCACCGTTTACCAGATTACACAGTTTTAGCCCATTATGAAATGTCTTTGATGATCCACCCCAGTAAATTATTTTTTTAAATGAAGCAGATTCCCGGCACCTTCAGGCAGTGGGAGCTGATGAGGAAAGGGATGGTGGACTATACGGGCCAGTTGTTGAGGAGCATGGCTTTGCTCTTCCTGCTGTTAATCCGTCCCCCGACACCATATTTATATATAACAACGCAGCACGGAAACAGGCCATCTCGACCCTTCCAGTCCGTGCCGAACACGTATTCTCCCCTAGTCCCATTCACCTGCGTTCAGACCATAACCTTCCATTCCTTTCCGGTGCATATAACTATCCAATTTATTTTTAATTGATAAAAACGAACTTGCCTCCACTACCTTCACTGGAAGCTCATTCCACACAGCCACCACTCTCTGAGTAAAGAAGTTCCCCCTCATGTTACCCCTAAACGCCTGTCCCTTAATTCTCAAGTCATGTCCCCTTGTTTGAATCTTCCCTACTCTCAGTGGGAAAAGCTTATCCACG
The DNA here is from genome assembly GCF_028641065.1 of Leucoraja erinaceus. Taxonomy (NCBI): domain Eukaryota; kingdom Metazoa; phylum Chordata; class Chondrichthyes; order Rajiformes; family Rajidae; genus Leucoraja; species Leucoraja erinaceus. The sequence continues at coordinate 75,433,304 of NC_073377.1, forward strand.
TCAACTCTGTCTATCCCTCTCATCATTTTAAAGACCTCTATCAAGTCCCCTCTTAACCTTCTGCGCTCCAAAGGATAAAGCCCTAACTTGTTCAACCTTTCTTTGTAACTTAGTTGCTGAAAATCAGGCAACATTCTAGTAAATCTCCTCTGTACTCTCTCTAATTTGTTGACATCCTTCCTATAATTAGGCGACCAAAATTGTACCCCATACTCCAGAATTGGCATCACCAATGCCTTGTACAATTTTAACATTACATCCCAACTTCTATACTCAATGCTCTGATTTATAAAGGCCAGCACACCAAAAGCTTTCTTTACCACCCTATCTACATGAGATTCCACTTTCAGGGAACTGTGCACAGTTATTCCCAGATCCCTCTGTTCACCTGTATTCTTCAATTCCCTACCATTTACCATGTACGTCCTATTTTGATTTATCCTGCCAAGATGTAGCACCTCACACTTATCAGCATTAAACTCCATCTGCCATCTTTCAGCCCACTCTTCCAACTGGCATAAATCTCTCTGTAGACTTTGAAAATCTACTTCATTATCCACAACCCCACCTATCTTAGTATTATCTGCATACTTACTTATCCAATTTACCACACCATCATCCAGATCATTGATGTACATGACAAACAACAGTGGACCCAACACAGATCCCTGTGGCACCCCACTAGTCACTTGCCTCCAACCTGACAAACAAGCATCCCCCATTACTCTCTGGCATCTCCCATTCAGCCACTGTTGAATCCATCTTGCTACTCCACCATTAATACCCAACCATTGAACCTTCTTAACCAACCTTCCGTGAGGAACCTTGTCAAAGGCCTTACTGAAGTCCATATATACAACATCCACTGCTTTACCCTCATCAATTTCCCGAGTAACTTCTTCAAAACATTCAAGAAGATTAGTCAAACATGACCTTCCAGGCACAAATCCATGTTGACTGTTCCTAATCAGACCCTGTTTATCCAGATGCTTATATATATTATCTCTCTAAGTATCCTTTCCATTAATTTGCCCACCACTGACGTCAAACTTACAGGTCTATAATTGCTAGGTTTACTCTTAGACCCCTTTTTAAACAATGGAACAACATGCGCAGTACGCCAATCCTCCGGCACAATTCCCATTTCTAATGACATTTGAACTATTTCTGTCATAGCCCCTGCTATTTCTACACTAACTTCCCTCAATGTCCTAGGGAATTTCCTGTCCGGACCTGGAGACTTATCCACTTTTATATTTCTCAAAAGTGTCAGTACTTCCTCTTCTTTGATCCTCATAGTCTCCATAGCTACTCTACTTGTTTCCCTTCCCTCACATAATTCAATATCCTTCTCCTTGGTGAATACCAAAGAAAAGAAATTGTTCAATATCTCCCCCATCTCTTTTGGCTCTGCAGATAGCTGTCCACTCTGACTCTCTAATGGACCAACTTTATCCTTCGTTATCCTTTTGCTATTAATATAGCTTTAGAAACCCTTTGGATTTGCCAGCTCAAACTGTTCATGGATGCTAATCAATCTGTGTACTGACATCGAGCAGAGGACAGCGATATCATCCATGTACAGAGTGGCTTTGCTCTGAATGCTTCCCTTTCCAGCAACTGCATCCTTTTTATGCCCACAATCTTCCCGATAGATTTGTCAAATGATTCCATACAGCGCATAAACAAGCCAAAGGAGAGCACGCCACCCTCCATACTTCAGACATGGTGATGTTTCCCACATTGATTTGGATTGAATTACCGATGTCATTGTAGGGCAGTTGGGTCCAATTCCTGATTCCTTTCCCTGGGCCCATTTTGGAGAAAATGTGTGATGCCCTGTTGTCACCTGTCAAAGGTCTTCTCCTGCTCCAAGATGACCAGGGAGGTGTCCACTTCTCTGACCCGCATGTGGGCAATGATATATTTGAGCAGCCCAAGGCTGTCAGAAATTCGAAGGAATGTCCTGGAAGAGTCTCTCTGTAAAATCTCCCTGAGCTCCAGAGCAATGAGATTTTAACGAAGATACAGTAGAAACATGGAAACATAGAAAATAGGTGCAGGAATAGGCCATTCAGCCCTTCGAGCCTGCACCGCCATTCAATATCATCATGGCTGATCATCCAACTCAGCATCCTGTACTTGCCTACACTCCATAACCCTGATCCCTTTAGCCACAAGGGCCACATCTAACTCCCTCTTAAATATAGTCAATGAACTGGCCTCAACTACCTTCTGTGGCAGAGAATTCCACAGATTCACCACTCTCTGTGTGAAAAATGTTTTTCTCATCTCGGTCCTAAAAGACCTCCCCCTTATCCTTAAACTGTGACCCCCTTAGAAACATAGAAACATAGAAATTAGGTGCAGGAGTAGGCCATTCGGCCCTTCGAGCCTGCACCGCCATTCAATATGATCATGGCTGATCATCCAACTCAGTATCCCGTACCTGCCTTCTCTCCATACCCCCTGATCCCCTTAGCCACAAGGGCCACATCTAACTCCCTCTTAAACTCCCTTAAACATCTAACTCCCTTGTTCTGGACATCCCCAACATTGGGAACAATCTTACTGCATCTAGCCTGTCCAACCCCTTTAGAATTTTGTACGTTTCTATAAGATCCCCCCTCAATCTTTTAAATTCTAGCGAGTACAAGCTGAGTCTCTCCAGTCTTTCTTCATATGAAAGCCCTGCCATCCCAGGAATCAGTCTGGTGAACCTTCTCTGTAAGAATGTCTTTCCTCAGATTAGGTGATTAAATACAGTTTCAATAGCTACAATTACAGTGAAGACAAATGGTTCTATGGAATTACATATAGAGCACATCTCAACATCTCCCATTCTCTGAATATTCAAACACCTTTGTTGGGATGGAATAATACAGAAAGATATTTTATAAGCTCTGAGGCTGGTCAGAGCTCTTGGACAGTCAGAATATTTTTCCCAGAGTCTTTTTGCCAGGATGGAAAAATCAAATACCAAAGACCATGCCTTTAAGGTGAGAAAGACAACATTTTAAAGTGGTGTGTAGGGCAAGATGTTTTACACAGAGGATGATGAATGCCTGCCGATGGTGACAGTTGAAGCAGACACGATGATGGTATTTACAGGGAATAGAGGAATATGGGTTATGTGAAGGTAGATAAATTATTATCTTGGCATTTTGGCATCGATATTATGGGGTGAAGGGCCTGTTCTTGTGTTCTATGTCCTGTGTTCTATGTTCTATGCTTTATTTTAGTTTCGTTTAGTTTAGATTTGTTTAGAGATTAAGCTAGGAAACAGGCCCTTCGGTCCACTGAGTCCACGCCGACCAGCGATTCCCGCACATTAACGCTATCCTACGCACACTAGAGGCAATTTACAATTATACCAAACCAATTAACATTCTAACATCGACATCTTTGGAGTATGGGAGGAAACCGGAGATCCCAGAGAACACCCACACAGGTCACGGGGAGAACGTACAAACTCCGTACAGACAAGCACCCACAATCTGGATCAAACTCGCGTCTCTGGCACTGTAAGGCATCAACTCTACCGCTGCGCCATCGTGCCACCCTCATTTAATGATTCGTTAAAACTAGTTTAATCTTTTATCTTTAATCTTTAATCTTTAATCTTTAATCTTTAATCTTTAATCTTTTATATTCTACGTTTGATGTGCTTAAATGAAAACCTCAGACACAGAAAATTTGTGTCATGAAGGCTAACTTTCTGAGTAGACAAATAACACATTCACCAGTTGACAGAACAAACATGACCCTGTTAGATGCGCTAAGTGAGAAAATTAACTAATTAATTAATCCTTCATCGTTAAAAACATTAGCGACGCAGTGGGGTTGTTTTCCAATGGGAACGGTGACGGACGCACCACACATCTCTGTCCTCCAGTTCCTGTGGACTTCCGCCACTGGAAGTATAGGATTTTGGTGTGTGTGCTTTATCATCATTCCTTACAATGCTATGTATGACAGTGATCGCATCTTCTACTGAAGTGCGGATGGTTGTTGGCTCGCTAGAAACTCATCCGCCCTTTGACAAGTCTTGTTTTTGGTCCTGCTGGTGGTCCACAGTCCCCTCCTTACCTGACAAACCAGGTGGGGGAGATGGTTTAGTTGCTGACTATCCGACCATGGAGTAGGTAGCATGGGATTACATGGTACCCGTGGCGGGGGGGATCTCCCCCCGACTTGACCTACACTGAAACCGAATAGTGAAAGGCTTGGATAGAGTGGATGCTTCCACTAATGGGAGAGTCCAGGACTAGAAGACATAGCTTCAGAATTAAAGGACGTTCCTTTAGGAAGGAAGATGAGGATGATTTTCTTTAGTCAGAGGGTGGTGAACATGTGGATTTCTTTGCCACAGAAGGCTGTGGAGACCAAGTCAATGGATATTTTTAAAGCAGATATAGATGGATTCGTAATTAGTATGGGTGTCAGGGGTTATGGGGTGAAGACAGTAGAATGGGGTTAGGCTGGAGAGATAGATCAGCCATGATTCAATGGTGGAGTAGACTTGATGAGCCAAATGGCCTAATTCTGCTCCTATCATTATGACCTTCTGACCTTATACTGGAACCTTTCTTAATCTTTCTCCCTGGTGCAGAATATGGTAGCTGCAGATGTGGCCGATTATCACAGCCCTATTATCTGAATGCTTGGTCACTGTATTCAAGAATGTCTCTTGGCCATGTCATTTTCAAACCATTAAACAGCATCTTGCAATAAAATGATCAGCCTGCAGATTTTGTAGACAACGGTGTCCGTTTGATTACTACTTGTTATTTATATGTAGATAGTTCTCATTTACGTTAATTGCTGCTATCCACATAACTCTTGATTAAACTTGACAGTCAGCCTTTAACACCCATCCTCAGCCATGCTCCCGTAACCACAGTAATGACGTGGATATTCCAGTTTAATCTTTGACCATTAGCAAGTACCAAGCTGTTGATGGTCGGGTCTATGGTGAGGATAATACCACTGGCTAGAGAGTTAGATTTCTATTGGGATAAAGTCTGCCAAAACCTACCTGATCTCCCGGTTGCTCAACACTTTAACTCCCTCTCCCATTCACACACTGGTCTTTCTGTACAGGGTCTCCTCCATTGTAAGAGTGAGGCACAGCGCAAATTGGAGGAGCAGCACCTCAAATTTTGCTTGGGTAACTTACACCCAAGCGGTATGAACATTGACTTCTCTAACTTCAAGCTCTCCCTCTCTCTCCATCCCCTCCCCCTTCCCAGTTCTCCGACCCGACTTACAATCTGTGACTACATTTTATCTCTGAAGAAGGGTCTCGACCCAAAACGTCACCCATTGCCTGTCCCGCTGAGGTACTCCAGCATTTTGTGTCCTCCTTCGATTGATATCAGCATCTGCAGTTCTATCCTATACATTTTATCTCTGTACCGCCCACTACCTTAACATCAGTCTGAAGAAGGGTGTAGACCCTAAACATCACCGATTCCTTCTCTCCAGAGATGCTGCCTGTCCTGCTGAGTTACTCCAGCATTTTGTAGCTATCTTCGATTTAAGTCAGCATCTGTAGTTCTTTCCTGCACATATTGGGATAGAGATTGCCTGCCACATGCCTGGCACGAGTGGTACTTGGCACTTATCAGTCCAGGCCAGAACATTGTTTTAGCAAGGGTTGCTTCATTTTCTGAGGAATTGCAAATGAATTGAATTCAATACACATCATACAATCATCACATTGCAATCTCATCATACAGGAAAGGTGACAAATGAATCTGTTGAAGATGGTTTGGTCTATTTCACAGCCTTGCGGAGTTTAGTTTAGTTTGGTTTAGAGATACATTGTGAAAACAGGCCCTTCAGCCCACCAAGTCCACCCACAGTCATAGGGGGTTGAAATTTCCAGGATTTACAGCCAGCTATAATTGAGGAATGGTGGGTAACACATTTCCAAGTCAGAATGGTGCACAACATGGAGGAGAATGCTCAGGTGCTGATCAACACTGTGGTTTGGGAAAACTGAGAATATTGGCTTCTTGTGATCACAGCCACCTTGAAAGAGAAATTAATCCAGCAGTGCAGTTTATCTTCACAGTTTCCATTGCTTATACTGGACGTTTGTAAAATTACAGCACATTGAGTTAACCTGCTGCTGTGTTAGGAATTTTAATAACTAAGATACACCTGCTTAATGAAAGCTTATGGTTGATCTACTTCCAATCTATCTACCAACCATAACTCAATTTTCAATTAATCTGAACTGAGCTTCCACAGCCCTCTGGACTAGAAACTTCCTAAGATTCACACCTCTTTGAGTAAAGACATTTCCCCTCACATGAACTTGATAGCTGTCCTTTGAAGCTATGACCCCTAGTTTTCCTCCTCAGCAAGCGCAAACCATTTTGCTCCATCCAAGACCGCAAGAAATTGCAGAGAGTTGTGGACATAGCCCAGACCATTATGCAAACCAATCTCCCTTCCATTGACTTCATTTACACTTTGCACTGCTTTGGCAAGGCCGTCAGCATAATAAAGGACCAGTCTCACTCCATCTTCTCCCCTCCACCTTCAGGCAAGAGGTACAGAATTTTGTAAACGCATACTGCCAGATTCACATGTACCTCATATTTTGCTTGGTATGAACATTGACTTCTCTAACTTAGAGAAGCCCCAGATTTCCCTCTTTCTTCATCCCCTCCCCTTCCCTGTTCTCCTACCAGTCTTACTGTCTCCGACCACATTCTATCTCTGTCCCGCCCACTCCCTTGACATTAGTCTGAAGAAGTGTCTCGACCGGAAATGTCACCATTCCTTCTCTCCAGAGATGCTGCCTGTCCCACTGAGTTACTGCAGCATTTTGTGTCAATCCAAATTCAGGGACAGATGCAGGAATCTTGCATACAATACAAAGTGCTGGAATAACTAAGCGGGTCAGGCAGCATCTCCGGAGGATATGTGCAGGTGATGTTTGGGTTGGGACCCTACTTCAGATCTCAGTTAACAGTAATCATCTTCTTTAACTGTAACCATGATTCTATTGCTATGTTCCAAGTTCCACCCAGTTCCATATTCCTCCCATTGATCAGATACCAAATACACAGCTGTCTTGACCTCATTCTATGATTCTGGATAACTGATACTGAATAAACTGTTAACCACCCGAGCATTGATTTTAATGGCTTTTTGGCCAATTTTCCTATTTATTTGGAGAGGATCCCTAATACTTTCTGTAGTTGTTACTGCTACACACAATCCATGTTTGGTGCATTAGGAACAAACAAACAGAACTGATTTAAGGACCTCCCCGCCTCCATTTTCTGTGAATGTGGTCACAGAAACTTTGACTAATGCCAAAGATAGACAGAAAGTGCTGGAGTAACTCATCGGGACAGGCAGAATCTCTGGGGAAAAGGAATAGGTAATGTTTTGGGTCGAGACCCTTCCTCAGACTAATGCCATTGGATTATTATTGGTATCATTAGAAACGGTGTTGGCCACACATTTGGTTGTTCAATGAATAGTAACGTTAATAATACCATTCTCAACGGTTAGTTCCCCACTAATGCCAGGCAAAGTCTCTTAAATGCAACCCATTGAGTCTGACTGGCAACAGATGATTGTGTATGATGGAACTGCAGATGGTGGTTTAAACCAAAGATCGACACAAAAAGCTGGAGTAACTCTGCAAGACGGGCAGCATCTCTGGAGAGAAGGAAAGGGTGATGCTTCGGGTCGAGACCCTCCCTCAGACAGAAGATTCTCAGGTATGTTTTTCAAGAAAAGAGAGCTGCACTGATTTGCAGCTCAGTTAAAACTGGAAGTTCTCTGGAGGTTAAGATGATTACGGTTAAAAGTAATCATCTTCTTTAGGTGCAATCATGCTTGTACTGCTGCATTCCAACCATTGTCTCAGACTTGCAAAAGTATTAATTGGGGTTAAGCAGCACTGAGCTTTAAACTAAACGGAATAATGTCGATTCAGCCAAACAGCTTGCTGTGTGAAATGAGTTTGGAAATGGAGACAAATAACCTTAACCTTGAAAATTATAACTCACTCAAGTTTTTTTAATGCACATGTCAACACACCACTCTTCAAGGATTGCATTACCACACTGCCAAGAAAACTGCCAGGCTGCCAGCAAAATAAGATTTTGTACTCAAATTAGATCTCCAGATGCAGCAAGTACTTAACCGCAAATGGAGCACATTCATTCTCTCTCGGTTACAATTATGCAAACTTTAGAAATCTTGAGTGGTCAGGAGAAATGTGGTGATAGAAATGTAAGTCAGAGTATATCAAGTTAGAAATCTCCGACCACAAAGTACTTTGCCATATGTCAGTTAGACATTATCTATGCTAATTAACACTGACAATTTTCCATCATTAAGGTCAATCCATGCACTTCTGACAGTTTCGCCACCTCCAACGGGATCCCACCACTGGTCACGTTTTCCCATCTCCACCCCTTTACACCTTCGGCAGAAACCATTCCCTCCGCAACTTCCTGGTTAACTCATCCCTTCCCATGCCAAACCAACCCCCCCCCCCCCCTCCCCCCCCCCCCCCCCCCCCCCCCCCCCCCCCCCCCCCCGGTTCCTTCCCCTGAAACCGCAGAAGATGCAACACCTGTCCCTGAAACATCCTCCCTAGACTCTTTCCAGGGACCCCGCAGTCCTTTCAGGTTAGGCAGAGGTTAATTTGCACCTCCTCCAACCTCGTCTACTGTATCCGTTGTTCAAGATGTGGACTCTTATACATCTGTGAGACCAAGCCTAGACTGGGCGATCGTTCGCTGAACAGAGTCGCTCAGTCCGCCTCGACCTACCTGATCCCCCAGTCGCCAAACACTTTAATTCCCCTTCCCATCCCCACACTGACCTTTATTTTCTAGGCCTCCTCTATTGTTAGATTGAGGCTAAATGCAAATTGGAGAAACAGCATCTCATATTTCGCTTGGGCAGCTTACGTACAATTGTATGAATATTGATTTCTCTAACTTCATGTAACCCCTGCATTCCCTCTCTCTCCATCTCCCCCACCCAAGTCACATCAGCTTCTCGTTCTCACCTGGTAAACAGCTAGCAATGGCCTGTTTCCTATATCATTGTTACATTTTTGCATATCTTTCATTCACTTATTCTATACCTCTCTACATCAACGTCTATATCTTTCATTTCCCTTTGCCCTGACTCCCAAACTGAAGAAAGGTCTAGTTCCGAAAAATCACCCGTTCCTTTTCTCCGGAGATGCTGCCTGTCCCACTGAGTTACTCCAGCTTTCTGTGAATATCTTTGGTTTAAACCAACATCTGCAGTTCCTTCCTACACATCTGATCAATCTTGGATTCACAGCAATTTCTGGAACCGAAGCAGGCCATTTCATATTATGTGTTCCAAAAGGCATTTAAACAATATTGAGAAGTTTGTGCATCTTGAAAAAAAGATCCATTTAATATGCAGAGATTCATATTTTGCAAACACATTTGATGTTTGAGCAGTTCCTCAAACTTTCACCAAAGGGTAAGCTGTTTTTGGAAGTGGTAACTATATCCCCATCATGTTTTACTGCCAAATGAAAGTGTCTGCCTAGAAGCACGTCGAACAGGAAAGCAGAGATTAAAACTCAAAGGTCGTTGGGAAGAAATAATTTGGGCAGCACTCACTTTGACAAGTGAAAGCCTGAAGGTGTAGATGGAAAGAAACCCAAGGAAGCTTGGCAGTTTCACAGACCTGATTTAGAATATAGGATTCACTGCCTCAAGGTACAGGTGTCTAGAAATAGAATTGTGCGGTACTTTTTCTTTCAGAGTTATGCAATTCAAAATCAGTAACCTGGAATAAATTGCATTAATGAGCATTTCTGGGCAAAAATGCTCCACAGGTGAAATTGGATCCGCCACTTCTGATTGGAAACCATGTTAAAGGAACACATGCTTTCCCAATATAAGACCCATATCAGCTGCACATCAGATGATATTGATTATTGTATCGGGAATGTTTAATGGGCCGCAGGAGCCATTAGATGAATATTGTTTGGCAGTTTTGAAAACACAAGGAAATTTATCCATTGAGTATTACAATTGGGCACCAGTGAAAGGACAGCTTGTCTCACAGCAGGATGCTTAAATTCAGTTCCAAACTTCAGGAAGACCTCAGACCTCCTGCTCAGTGATCAAATTCTGCTCAAACAAGTAAAGAGTTGCCTACTATGCAACTCCTTAAATTAGCTTCTAATCGGAAGGTCAACATATCCCCAATCTCCTATTTCCTCTTGAATCGGGTTTTAGTTCTGTCTAGGACATATGACACTAAAACACTATTGACTCTTGACTTACTCAAGAATCAACACATTTTAATTCCTCAATGAATGGTGATGATAGTCATCCCCAATCAATCAATGGTGATGGCGAGAATGCCGATTGGGCCTGTCCCACAGGTGATTTTTCAGCGGACTGCCGGCTACTGTGACACACACACACACACACACACACACACACACACACACACACACACACACACCGCATCCTTGCCCAGCCACTTATGCAGACGGGGATAGGGCAAGCGGGGGGAGTGCTGTCTAAATAATTCACAAGGTGCAAAGCGAAGGTGAAACAGACACACACGGCGATGAACAGGAAGGTTGGCGCTATAAAAAGATGGCTAATGCACAGTGTACGCTAAGTCCTTTAAAAGAAGGGGGTAGAAAGGGGGGGAGAAGGAGTGGAGCCAACTTTTAAGAAGCCAGAGATACACAGCTGTGAAGTTCGACAGACATTTAACATTACCGGTCGGTTATCCTTGGTTCTGAAAACTACTGCTTACCTTTTTTTGCCCAATGGGCCAATGAAATTCACCGGTCAGCAATGGCTACAACCGACGCTCGAGAATTCTCGTTACCCTCCATGGCGGTTTCATTCTAGTTACCACGAATTTTTCAACATGTTTTACAACATGTTGAAAAATTCACAGCAACCATAATGAGGCCATAACTAGTTCCCAGAATGCGGGAACTCCTCACGACCATGAAGGCGACTCCCCGACAACCACCCGCAAACATGTGGCGACCATGTGGCAACTGCATAGTCTCCTGCAGTCGCCTAAAAAATCGCCTCAGTGGGACAGGCCCATTAGGCTTTTAATCCCTAATCCCTGGCATTGTAAAATAATGTGATAGGCTGGGTAACAAAACATGGGTTTGCTTTGTCTTGGGTAATCACGGCTATTACTGGAATGGCAATGAAGTCCCCTCTCCCATTGGACAAAAGGTATAGAAATGTGAAGATGCACACCTTCAGATTCAGGGACAGTTTCTTCCCAGCTGTTATCAGGCAACTAAACCATCTGACCACAACCAGAGAGCCGTGCTGAAGTACTATCTACTTCATTGATGAACCTCGGACTATCTTTGACAGGCTTTGCTGGCATTACCTTGTTGACCTTACTAAACATTTTCCCTGTAAATGTTGCAATTGTAATCATATATTGCCTTGGTAGTTAGCATGCAACAAAAGCTTTTCATTGTTACTCATTACACGTGACAATAAACTAAATTGAACCAAACTGAACTGGTTCGCACCAGGCAAATGGACTCAATTCCGCCACACACCTTTACTGCTAAAGCCACATTAATGGCTTCCGCCATCTGCAGTTCATGTTGGTTTTATAAATGAATGAATGAATGAATGAATGATGACTGAATGAATGCATGAATGGATGGATGGATGGATGGATGGATGGTTAGATGAATCCACCGTTGTTCACCCCCCCTGCCCTCCTCCCCCTTCCCCTCCCTCCTGGCCATTCCCCACACCAGGTATTCCTCTGTTCTTCCTCCCCTACCCTCAGGATGATCCCCCCACATGGGGTCTTGCTTTGTTTCCTGCGTCGTGCCCTCACCGACCGGCGGTCCCGACCGCTGTGCCTTCATCGACCGCTGCGCCAACCTCCCCACGACCGCCGCCGGGTCCCCTCCTGTGCCTCTGCGGCACTCACTCCAGCGACACAGGGGGCGTTCGTACCTGAGCTCTGTGGGCCTCGAGGCTCCCACAACCCATGAGGCTCCACCAACCCGAACACTCCACCAACCCAGGCTCCTCCAACCCGCGGTGCTTCGCTGAGCGGCATCTCTGCAGCCTCCTGGGAGGCGTCTGCCACAGCAGCCTCCTGAGGGGAGTGAAAAATAAAGCCCGAGGGAAGGATATGGGTGGAAGGGGACAAGAGGGGATTGGACAGTAGGACAAATGCCTTTGCTATACCAGGGATATTCTGTTTTCATGTTATCACCTTCAGCAGATCCAATTGTTTGGTGTCTGGCTTCTTTGACAATGCCTCCTGCACATCACTTAATGTTAAGTTTAATTTATCACCATGCAGAGTGCAAAATTCTATCGATTGAGACTATTATTGTTATTATCACACTATTATTATTTGTTTTTTGTGTGTATGTATGTGTATGTGTATATACCATATATATATATATATATATATATATATATATGTATATATATACACATACATACATATATATATATATATATATATATATATACGTGTGTATTTTTGAGTATGTGCATGTTTGTGAGTATGTAAATAATAAACTTGTTTATTATACTGTTTACAGTATACTATGTTTACGTATTCTGTTGTGCTACAGTGAGTAAGAGTTTAATTGTTCTATCTAGGCCATATGACAATGAAATACTCTTGACTCTTGAAACTGGCACAATCACCTTTGGAGCAAATTATTATCTGTTACTTGCAGTTATTCTGATTCACCATCATGCTCCTTGTAATTAATGCCGGGAATTATTGATGGTGAATAAAAGTACCAGAGAGAAAATATTGTAATCCTCAATTATGATGCCACAGGATGATCAGAGCCATTGAATCCTAACCCTGAAATATTACCATTCCCCTATCTGCCTGACTTGTTGATTCATTGCAACATTTAGCTTTTTAGATCCCCAGTATATGCAGTGTGTTCATGTTTTTCTTTATTCTGGCAACTCAGTTGTGTGTAAGAGCATAAGAAATATAAGTAGGAATCAGAGAGGACAATTTTCAATTCAAGAGACACTGATGGAATGATGTCAGTGAGTCTGCATCTATTTGATTTAGCAAATTGAACACCTTACTTGAAATAAACTTTCTACACACTAACTAATTATGCATTGCTGGCCCATCAACACCCACACAAACCATTGTCTGGGTTTAAAGTTATAATTTTCCAAATTACACAAATTGCAAAGTTGTTCCTGAAGATTCGAGTGCAGCAAATGAGGATTTCACTACTTAAGAAAGAAGAGAGAATGTTTGGGAATTATTGGTGTTTAAGCAGCATATCAGTAACAGGGAAAACATAGACATTTGGGATTACATGTAGGGAAGAAAGGCTTCAAATCTATATTACTAAAAGTCTGATTTTGACCACTTCCTGTTGTTTTGTATATTGATTTTTAGAAAAATAGGTGCCACCGATGGCTGTGATTTTTGGCCCCCCTCCGCTACGCAGGCCAAGAGGATTTTTCCCATCGATGAAAAAAAAAGAGTTATTAGTGTTTAACAAATGTTGAGTTTCTCTCTCCTGAAGGCCACGCTCCTTCGGAGGGACTAGAAAACCCAGAAATGTTGAGTGCCTCAGTCAGTCTCTGCAAGATGGGGGAGTGAGAGGGTCACATCTCTCAGTGTGAGCTGTGAATAACACTGAACACTTGTCTACTAAACTGCAAATGGTTTTACTGACCTGTCAGTGCCCTTAATGTGGTTTGAAAATATAGTTTGGAAATGCTAAAGTTGTGTTGCCTTTGATTTGGAAATGCTAAAACTGTGTTGCCTTTGGTTTGGAAATACCACAGCTGTGTTGCCTTTGGTTTGGAAATGCTAAAGCTTTGTTGCCTTTGGTTTGGAAATGCTAAAGCTGTGTTGTTTTTCGTTTCGAAATGCTAAAGCTGTGTTGCCTTTGGTTTGGAAATGCTAAAGCTGTGTTGCCTTTGGTTTGGAAATACTAAAGCTGTGTTGCCTTTGGTTTGGAATTGCTAAAGCTGTGTTGCCTTTGGTTTGGAAATGCTAAAGCTGTGTTGCCTAATTAAAGTTGCCTTGCCTAATTAAATTTGCCTTGCCAAATTAAAGTTGCCTTGCCCAATTAAAGTTGCCTTGCCCAATTAAAGTTGCCTTGCCTTCTATATCATTAAAAGTCTAATCTTGACCACTTCCTGTTTGTGCTTTATATTGATTTTAGAAAAAATGCTACTACGTACGGCTGTGAGTTTTTTGTCATCTTACTCAGTCCCCCTCCGCTCATCAGGTGCTGAGGATTTTTCCCATCGATGAAAAATAAAAGTTATTAGTGTTTAGAAAATGTTGAGATTCTCTCTCATGTCAATCACGCCATGAAGGCCATGCCCTTCTGGTGGGAGGGACTATAAAACCCAGAAGTATGGAGAAAAATCATTGTTCTCAATTTTCACCTGACCTTCACGGCCAATTCCAAATCTTCTCCCCTCTTTCTCACATTATGTTCATATACTCTTATGAATTCTCCATTATAAGCCCTGCAGTATGTCACAACTGTCTTGAGAACAGTTCCCATTAAATATATATCCTATCCTTGCAGTTTCTCTGTCTAATATGGTAATGTTACCATTCCTTCCAATGTTTTCAAAATTTCCCATTTCTCAATGAAGGAGTCATCCCCGCCATTGGGTGATAGGCTAGTTTTCTATACCTGTCCCATTATCACTTACTCCCTGGATTTCCCTTGGCCTCATCTTTCACTCCATCAACCTGCACATCATCACTTTTCTACCATTTCCATTGCAATCCCATCAACATACAAAACATTCCTCCCAATCTCATGTCAGTGTACCAGAGAGTCTCTCAGTCAATCGTGGGTAGCCCCGAGTTAAAAAAATGAATAAGCAAAGAAATTATCCAGGAGAATGAAAAGTAGAATGAATAAGAATGTAGGTGGGGGTAAACATGCGATAAAACCACTGGTAGGAACAGCTTACATGACCTCCAAAGGCAAACACAAAAAGTATTGATCAGAAAATACGAATAACTTGTAACTATGATAAAAAATATCATTCGCATAGAATGGACAAATTAGACTTGCAAAAGTAGTTTTTGAGTATAATTTTATACAATGCATTTGGGGTAGTTTCAGATGATAATTGCGAAACCCACGAGAAGGCATTGTTTTAAACATTATCTTATGCAATCTCTCAGCAAAGGGTTCTCTAAGGAAATGTAATCACACTGTAATAGAATGTTATATTGAGTCTGAAAGTAATAACATTCTGCAAAAATCTAATTTTAGGCTTACACAAGCCAATTATATTGGTGTGTGGAACAAATTGGCAAAGGTAGACTGGAGAATTAGATTAAAACTTATTCCAGCTGGATAACCAGTAGAAAATAGTTAAGAGTGTTTTTCATAGTTTTAAATAAATGTAAATTCCATTGAAATGTAGAATACTGGATTCTTAACTAAAGTAACTTGCTATAGAGATTAAGGTTAATGTGTGCACTTCTGGTCACTACACCTCGTTCATGATAATCCTCAACACTGGTATTCAAAAAGGCTGCATTCTCACCCCCTTACTATACTCACCACACACATGATTGTGTGACCTAATGTAAATTCCATTGAGATGTAGAATACTAGATTCTTAACTAAAATAATTTGCTATAGAGATTAAGGTTAGCATGTGCAGTTCTGATCACCACACAGCGTTCACAATAATCCTCGACGCTGATATTCCGAAAGGCAGCATTCTTAGCCCCTTACTATACTCACCACACACATGATTGTGTGACCTAATTCTGCTCAAACTCCATTTACAAGTTTTCAGATGAAACGAACATAATGCGCCGGATCTCAAACAATGCCGAGACGGAGTAGAGGAAGGAGATAGAGAGTTGAGTAACATGGTATCCACACAACAACCTCTCCCTCGATGTTAGCAAACCAAGTAGCTAGACATCGTCCTCAGGAAACAGGTTCCAGGCTGCATGGGTCAAAGTGGTGACGAACGTGGAGATGGCTGAGAGTATCAAGCTTCTACATATATAAATATTAGCAATAATTTGGCTTGATCCAACCACATTGATGATGTGGCCAAGAAAGTACATCAGGAAATTTTGCGTGTTACGCTGACTCTTACCAATTGCATCAGATGCATCATAGAAAGCATCCTATCGGGCAGGCACAGAAATCACTTTTAAAATATGGAGGGGACAAAAGGGACACCATTTCAGGCACAGGCACAGGCACAGGCACACACGCGCGCGCACACACACGCACACGCACACACGCACACGGTTTGGGAGGCTCAATCCAGCGCTGAATGCAGCTCAACTCTGCCTGTCTCGCCGGGTTAACTTACAGCCCTGCCTGTACTGATGGGACACCAGCGCTGCTTCTCCACACTGGCTGTAAACCTGGGCCATATTTCCTGCAAGTCCAGGCAAGGCTGTAGGTTAAAGTAAAGTGTCCTTTATTGTCATTCAGACTTTTCAGTCTGAACAAAATTTCGTGCCTTGCAGTCATAACATAGAATAAAATAACAAAACACACAATAATCACAGATTTAACATCCACCACAGTGAGTCCACCAGGTCATCCTCACTGTGATGGAAGGCAAAAGTCTTAAAGTCCTTGTCTCTTCCCTCCTTGTTCTCCCTCTGCGTTGAGGCGATCCAGGCTTCTGATGTTGCGACCCCGCTGGGTGATGGTAAATCCTGTGGCTGAATCCGAGCTCCGCGAATGGGCCAGTTCAAATTCCGCGGCCCGGGGCAGACGAAGCTGCCACCCTCCAGTCCAGCGGACGAAGCTGTTGTTGCGGGAGCTCCGGAAAACCGAGTCCACTGGGCCCGCGGCCGAGCCTCCGAAGCTCCAAAGTCGGGTCGGAAGTTGGGTCGCCGCCACCGTCACAACGACACCACTGCCCCGAAGTCGGCCAGCCTCACGTTGGTGAGTCCTGGCTCTGCCTCCGGAGCCTCGAGGTCGATCCCAGTTGGAGGCCGCCAGTTCTGCCATTAGGCCTCAGCGCAGGCGGAGATGGAGACGGGGGATACGACAAGAAAAGGTCGCATCCCTCCGAAGGAAGAGACCAAAAACATGTTTCTCCCCCCAACCCCCCCACTTACACAACCAAAATAAACTAATATAAACTGAAGCAGAACAAAAAGAAAACAACATTTACAAAAAAAGACAAATGGACTGCAGGCGAGCTGCAGCTGCAGGGCAGCGCTGCCACTTCTGGAATTTAACCTGGCGGGACAGGCAGAGTTAAGCTGGGTTTAGCGCTGCTTCTCTGCACTTGCTGTGGGCCTGGGGGCACAGCTCCCGTCTGGCTCCCGACGTCTCTGGCCACCCCTGGGTGTGGGGGGCACTCGGGTGGGGTCTGTGCCGGGAAGCCAGGATCGATCCTGGGTGCAGATGAGGCACAGGTCTGTGCCGAGAGTGTTTTGGCAGTCTCCCTCCTCCAATCACCGCACTCTATCCTCAGTCCCACCCTCCCCCACTTCCGCCTCCAACCGACACCTCCCTCCTCCAATGATCGCGCTGAATCATCATCATGTCCCGCCCCCATTGCCTGCTGACCGACGTCTCTCTCGTCCAACCAGCGCCCTCGATCAGCAGTCCCACCCCCACTGTCTCGTGGAAAGCGGAGATTTCACCGGGTTTTTAAATCCGGATTACAAAAAATGGGTGGGGGGGGGAGGATCGTCCCAACCTCTCAAAACAAGGGGGATGATCAGCCCCGCCCCCCCTGGGATTTCCGCCCCTGCTATCGGGATGTATCACAGCTTGGTTTGGCAACTGCTTTGCAAGAAAAGCTTTGCTCCCGCACTGACTCTGTCTGAACTTCGCACCACGCCAGGAAAACAGCCAACATAAACAAGGATGAATGACATCCCAGTCATTTGCTCTTGGCTCTGTCCCATCGGGCAGAAGATACAAATGCTTGAAAACACACATCACCAGATTCAAGGACAGCTTCTTCCTTGCCGTTATCAAACTCTTGAACAGGCCTCTCATAAACTAAGGATGTATTCCTCATCCCCCAATCTTGCAAAATATATAAATCTACCTTGAATTAACTCTGAAATTCAATAGACATAGTTCCCAGAGTTAACACATCTTTACCAAAAGATTTACCATCCTCTGACTTAAAAAATAAATCTCAGATGGGTAACCAGCTACTTTAAAGTCTATGTTCCCATCCCCTGGCACTCTGCCCTGAGGCCACTTTAATTAAACATCTACCTATCTATCTCTTTCAGGGTGATTTATATTTCACAACTTTCTAGCTTCCTGTGGAACACCCCAGGAACAATGCTAATTCCAATTTAAATTAATGGTTGATGATAACGCAGTTGCATAGCTGATAGAGTTTCTGCCTCACAGCTGCATTGATGCTGAAAATCCCAATATCTGTCCTTATGGAGTTTTTTTTCTGGGAGGGTTTCCTTTCACATGACAAAGACGTGCCAGTGGATAGGTTAATTGTACAATGTCCATTGCGTTTCGGTGACTACTATCTACCTCTGGAACTACTATCTACCTCTTTGTTGACACTTGGACTATCCTTGATCGGACTCTGCTGGCTTTAACTTGCAATAATATTTATTCCCTTATAATGTATCTATACACTGTAAATGGATTGATTGTGATCATATATTGTCTTTCAGCTGACTGGTTAGCAAGCAACAAAAACGTTTCACTGTACCTTGGTGCACGTGACAATAAATTAAACTGACTGATAGAATCTGAGGGCAGTTGGTGGGATGAGAGAATGGCTGCTTAATGGTCAGCATGGACCCTGTGGGGAAAATAGTCTGTTTCCAATCTGTAGGGTTCTATGACTCTGCTGAAAGGTTAAGTGTAATGTTTTGGTGTATGCTGACAAGACAATACTAAGCAAAAATGAGATGAGGTGAGAAAGACAAAAGGTGCTTGCAGGAGAAGAGAGGCAAAGTAAGCAAGTGACTTGGAAAGTGGTATTAAAATTGGGCGACCGAGTGGTTGAGTTGCTACCTTACAGCTATAGAGACCAAGCTTCGATCCTTACTATGGGTGCTGTCTGTACGAACTTTTATGTTCTCCCTGTGAACGCGTGGGTTTTTCCCTGGGTACTCCAGTTTCTTCGAACACTCCAAAGATGTAGAGGTTTTGTAGATTAATTGGCTTCAGTAAAAATTGTAATTTGTCCCTAGTGTGTAGGTACTTTGTGCAGGGATTGCTGGTCATTGTAGACTCAATGGGCTGAAGGGCCTGTTTCCACACTGTATCTCCAAAACTAAAAGCTAACACTAAAACATCTAATGAGGGAACAATGTGAGGTTATCCATTTTGGCACTAGGAATAATATAATATAGAAAGCATTAATTATGATGAGGGAATTTAGTAAATGTCGATACACAGAGCATTTGGTATTTTGGAGTCTGAGGAAGGGTCCTAACCCAAAATGTTACCTATTCATATTGTTCAGAGTTGCTGCCTGACCCACTGAGATAATCTAGCACTTTATGTCTCTTTTTGTAAACCAGCATTTTGGATGTGTAATTTTGCAAAATGCGGAAACCAACATACAGGCATAGCACTCAATTAAGAAGGAAAAAAACTCACACAGCTCACCCATTAGTGCTGCAGAATCACAGCCATCAGAATTTGCTCTCCTCCAAGCACTTTATTTTATTGCTACAAACGAAGAAAATGGTTTCAAAGGCACCACAGGAGACACCGTAAACACTCAGGAAGCATCGTGCAGAAGTAGCCAACTGTTTTGCAGAACATCTACATTTTTGTAGCAAGTGTGACCTTGAATTGCCAGTTGTTTGCCACTTTGACTCATTGCCTCGTACCTACTCTGCCTTTAGCCCCCTTCATTATTCCAATGAAGCCCCACGTAAGTTTAAGGAGCAGCACATTATCTTCCACCTGAGTGTGATGAAACTCTGGGGACGACGCAATTAGCATTTCATTTATTTTCATTATTTCTCATTTCAGGCTACCGTCATTTTATTGCTTTTTCTTTCCATGGGTGTGACTGCAGCTCTTGGTTTCAATGTGGTCCATTTTTTCACCTCAGTCTCCAACTGCTGGTTTATAAACTGCTTGTTATTTTGACAACCACAGTCTGTGCCCTTTCATTGCACATTCCCTTTGTTTTCTCCCCACCTCCTTGTCTATACAAATTAACACACGTTTTCTCACATTTACAGTAATTCAGTTCATTCACTCGAAATATTGGCTTTGTTTCTCTCTCCACAGATACTGCCTGGCTTGGTGTTTTCCCAAGATTTTCATTTTTGTTTGGATTTCCAGCATCTGCATGTTTTATGTTCCAAACGATATATATTTCCTTCTTTGACAAAATAAAACTTAAGGCTCTGAGTACCATAGAGTCTACTGAAAAAACATTAATATTTAATTCAATGATGTAATCCTCTCATTATTAACTTAGATATTTAAACTTAAAATATACCGCAAAGTCTGAAATAATTTAATTCCTTAATCTGTTTATAGCATATCTATTTTATAAGAAAAATGCATACACGCCGTGTTTGGCAGGGTATTCAGCAACTCACCAACTACAAGGACAACAGGGGCTCAACCACCAGCAGCAGTAGCAACTCGCTAGCTGAGGAGCTTAACCACTTTTTCGCCCGTTTTGAGCTGAACGAGGCAGAGCCTGCGCCTGCAGCTGCACCCAGCACTGATGACCTGGCACTCACTGTGGGCACAGAGGATGTCAGGAGAGCACTCCGCATTGTCAACCCCAGGAAGGCTGCTGGCCCAGATGTCATCCCAGGGAGGGTACTGCGGGACTATGCAGACCAATTACCGGAGGTATTTAGTGACATCTTTAACCTCTCTCTGTCAACATGCACTGTCCCTAACTGCTTCAAGACTGCCACCATTGTGCCTGTTCCCAAAAAAACATCTATCACCAGCTTGAACGACTACAGACCTGTTGCTCTTACTTCAACTGTGATGACGTGCTTTGAGAGGCTGGTCCTGGACCACATTAAATCCTCACTCCCACCCACCCTGGATCAACATCAGTTTGCATACAGAGCCAACAGGTCAACAGAGGACGCCATCAACATAGCTCTACATTCTGCACTGACTCAGCTGGAGCACCCCAGCACATATGTGAGGATGTTGTTTGTAGATTTCAGTTCTGCATTCAATAGCATCATCCCCAGCAGAATGGTGGACAAACTGTTTGACCTGGGTGTAAATGCCAACACATGCAGGTGGATCAAGGACTTCTTAACAGGTCACCCACAGACTGTCAGGATGGGGTCCAATCACTCCCCAGTCCTGACGCTCAGCACAGGAGCGCCACAAGGTTGTGTGCAGAGTCCTATCCTATACACAATATACACCCATGACTGCACACCAACACACAGCACAAACACATTGAGTTTGCAGATGACACGACTGTGGTGGGGCTGATAAATAACAACGACGAGTCTGCCTACAGAGATGAAGTCCAAAAACTGACTGTCTGGTGCACTAACAATAACCTGGTACTCAACCCAACCAAAACAAAAGAACTGCTTATTAACTTCAGGGGGAAGGAGAGAGGAACCTACTCCTTTCTACATCAAAGGAGACATGGTGGAGAGAGTCACTGACTTTAAGTTCCTGGGCACATACATCTCCCAGGACCTCACATGGACAGTGAACACCATCACTCTCGTGAAGAAGTCACAGCAGTGGCTATATTTCCTGAGGACTCTGCGGAGAGCAAACGTTTCACAGCAGCTGCTGCTGTCCTTCTACCGGTGCGCCGTGGAAAGCATCCTCACCGATGGCATCCTGGTGTGGTTTGCTAGCTGCACTGTGGCTGAAAGGAAGGCACTACAGAGAGTTATTAAAACAACACAGAGAATCACAAACGCTCAACTACCCTCCCTGGAAGACATTTACAGGGCCTGATGTTTACGTCGGGCCACAAACATCAAACAGGACTCATCCCACCCTGCCAACCACCTTTTCACTCCGATGCCCTCTGGGAGGCAATACAGGTCTCTGAAGGCCTGCACTTGTAGACTAATTAACAGTTTCTACCCATGTGCCATTAAAGAACTAAACTCAAATAGATAACACTGCGGGCAACACAACACAATTCGTGGTGCAGTATAAAAATGTGTCTGCTGGAGTGTGCAATATTACGTGTAATATTTCTACTATCTATTTATTTATTTTATTCATTGTTCTTGCCAGTAATATGAGAGTTAATGGTTGATTGTGTTTTTGTTCTTTTAAATCTTTTTATCCTGTGCCTTCTATTGTGAAGGAGATGCACTGAAATGTTGTTGTATAGTTGCTGTGCAATGACAATAAAACGTATTCTATTATATTCTATTCTATACAGATAACTTTTGGCAACTTCAAATTTTTTTTTTCTTTATCTTATAAAAACAAGCCATTGCAGAATATTTAATCACTATGCTTGCTGTGACTCAAATGAAAATTAGGCAGCTATGTTTATTAAATAAAAGGGAAATATCCCCCCGATTACAATTCTTTGTACTTTTAACAGTGTAGTGTTGCAAAAATATTAATTTTTATCGTTGTGATGTCAAAAATTATTAAATTTCACGGGGATGAGATTTTACCATTCAAGTATCCATCTTCGATCTGGTGTGAGCAAAGAATAGATTCAAGCTGTAACTGTCCTGACATTTATTAGTTACTAAGTAAAATAATTGAAACGTCCACAAAGTCAGTGATCATTTTTAGTTTAGTCTATTGTCACGTGTACTAAGGTACAGTGTACATTGTGTGCTAACCAGTCAGCAGAAAGACAAAACATGATTACAATCAAGCCATTTACAATGTATAGACAGTGTCCGAAGAAGGGCCTTGACCCGAAACATCACCCATTCCTTCTCTCCAGAGATGCTGCCTGTCCCACTGAGTTATTCCAGCATTTTGTGCCTATCTGTACAGTAGATGCATGATAAGGGAATATTGTTTGGTGCAAGATAAAGCCAGCAAAGTCCGATAATCTGAGGGGGACATGTACCAATGAGATTAGAATATATTAACACGGGGCTAGGTGGAACAGGTTGAAGCAATTACAATCGTTTTTGAGTTCAGTTCAAGTATTCAGCTTAGATCTGGTGTGAGCAAAGAATGAAATCAAGCTACAGCCGGCTTGACATTAGTTACAAAGTAAAATCATTGAAATTTCCACAAAGTCTGTCATCATTTTTGAGTTTAGTTTATTGTCACGTGTACCGAGGTACTGTGAAAATGTTTTGTTGCGTACAAGGGTTTAAAATCACCTGACTATTAACTGGGAAACAGACAGTGTAAAAAGCAACAGTCACAGACTTTAGAGATACACTCTAAGCATACGCTAGACATTTAGAGATATAATTTAGAGATAAACGGTGGAAACAGGCCCTTTGGCCCATCAAGTCCAATCCGCCAATCGATCACCTGTATACTAGTTCTGTGCTATCCCATTCTATACACCAGGAGCAAATTACAGAAGGCAAATATCCTACCAACTTGCACGACTTTGGAATGTGGGAGGAAAACGAAGCACCTGGAGAAAACCACAGGTCACAGGAAGAATGTACAAACCTCGCACAGGCATCACCACAGGTCGGGATCAAACACAAGCCTCGGGAACTGAGAGGCAGCAGCTCTACTGCCGCACTTCATTATATTTAGGAGGGGTTTTTTTTACCCAATGTGTAGCAAGAAATGAAGTAGAACAGAAAGAAGCAAAATCCTGAATTTAGTTTCAGGGAATAAAGTTGGGCAGGTTGAGGGAGTATCAATGGGAAGGGATGCATTCATTTTGATTATGCATTATGGAAGGGATCAAAGCATAATAGGTGCAATGTTGGTGTTTGGCCAATTTTACTGAACTGACAATAGACTTATTGCTGGAGACAAAGCAGCCAGAAATAGAAGACATTCCAGGGGGGAGATTCTGGGGGATCAAGATAATCTGGGGTTATTTTCCACATAGAAGATGGCATAGAACTACCAAACCGAGAACCTTGTGGAGGATTAGGTCGAGGGAGGATATGATAAGGCAATAAAAAGAAAGGCTTATGTGAAAAACCAAGAGCTCAAAGTCTTGAAGAGACTTAAAAAATTGTAGGATTGAAATTAAATACTAGTTGGATTATAGCTTTTCTACTGCATATAGTTCTGTGCATATATCTGGAAAGAAGAAAGTGCATTTTCGAAGATGCGGAGGAACTTTAATAATATGTTGCCAGTCTATGAGGGAAGGTTGGATTATCAATTGTTTTCTTTGAGACAGAGTAAGCAAACATAAAGGGATCAAGATGTAGTAAGAGGGAATAACAATGTTATATTAATGGAGTGATGCTTACAGTTGATTGTACAAAGGTGTCGAAGTGCTAATCTAGCAGTACGTTTTCTGCTGAATCACTTGAATTTTCTTAAAATTAAGATTAGTAGATTATTATATACATCGCTGCAATACAATTCATTAAGCTCATAGAGTAAACAGTATACATGTAGCAATGATAAGAAGAACAATAAATACAACAAATGCAAAACAGTAATATGGTGCCAAGGTTGTAGAGCATACTGAAGTAGTGTAAAATATAATTAAAGTGCAATAATGGAATACTCACATGAAAATTAAATTGAAAAGTGCCTGATTTGGCAGCCTTGAACATGAAATATATTACACAATTTGTACAAATTCATTAAGCTGAAATTCCAGATGATGAATTTTAAATGCATTTTGAATATTAGCAGGACTGACATATTTTCATGATATTAAACAATACATTCCTTGGTTTATGAACGGAGATGTCCTGCAAACCCAATGGCACATTTTAAATGGGGTTCAGCAAGACTCAGGATATGTGGTTCATGAGCTGTCAAATGGGAACAACATGAATGGTTTTGTTGAGTATTACCTTAATTGTTACATAGCATGGAATTGAGATGTAATGTTAGCTTCTGAGCCAATCTTGCCCCGCTGGGAATGCCTGGTGCACCTTTGATTCGAAACTCAAAGGAATCATGCGCATAATTATGCTAACGCATAGATTTTCCATGACAGTCAGAACCAAAAATGACATGAAGTTATAAAACACTGCAAAATAATTGGATTTCTTTCTCATGTATTCTGGTGCATCATTTGGGAGGCACATTGATGAAGACGCCCAAGTGGAATATTTCACACCATGAATTTAGTCTGCCCCTTTTTATCTGAGTTTTTATTATAAAACTACACTGTGGGACCCATTGGGAGGGAGGGCTGGTCACACGGTGCAACACGGGAGGGCTGGTCCCCCAGCGCAAAATTCCACCTCCACCAATTCCAAAATTGGTGGTCAGTGGTGGTGGTGGGGGGGGCTGGGCTTTTTGGAGCATTGGTATGGGTGTTGTGGGCTGAAAGGACTGATCTCCAGAGGGCTAGTATGGACATTGTGAGCCAAATAGATTCTTGGTGTGGCAGCTCAAGTCGCTCAAGCCTGATGTGCTGGTAGCTCACTCACGGCTGGTGGGCTGGCAGTTGACTTGCAGCTATTCCTTGAAATTCCATTTCAAGCAGGGTGCAAGGCCACCAAATTCAAATCCATTTTCCTATCAATTCAAGCAGGGTGCAAGTCCACAAAATTCAAGTGCAGTTTCTTACCCACCTCAAGTAGGGTTCAAAGCCACCAAATTCAAGTGCAGTTTCAAAGCCACCAAATTCAGGCGCAGTTTCCTACCAATTCAAGCAGGGTGCAAGGCCACCGAATTCAAGTGCAGTTTCTGACCATTTCAAGCAGGGTGCAAGGCCACCAAATTCAAGTGCAGTTCCATACCACTTCAAGTGTGTTCATACCACTTCAGTGTGATCAGTTAATTCACAGCTCAGACAGTCGTGACCGCTTCCTCCCCCATCATGCAGAGACTGAGCCACACCCACACTTCCAGGTTTTATAAACCCTCCACCCTCCCACAGGAAAAGGTGTGGCCTTCATGGCCCGATTGACAGGAGAGAGATTCTCAACATTTTTTAAACATTAATAACACTTTTATTTTTCATTGATGGGAAGAATATTCTGCACCTGATGAGTGGAGGGGGACTGAGTAAGATGGCCAAAAATCACAGCCGTTAGTGGTAGCATTTTATCTAAAATCAATATACAGTGCAAACAGGAAGTTGTCAAGTTAAGACTTCCAAACCATTTGCAGTGCTTGTACTTCAACCCAAACCCCACCAACCATTTGCAATGCTTGGACTACAACCCAAACCCCCACCAACCATTTGCAGTGCTTGCACTTCAATCGAAACCCCCACCAACCATTTGCATTGCTTGTAATTCAACCCAACCACCCACCAACCATTTGCAGTGCTTGTACTTCAACCCAAATCCCCACCAACCATTTGCAGTGCTTGTAGTTCAACCCAAACCCCCACCAACCATTTGCAGTGCTTGTAATTCAATCCAACCACCCACCAACCATGTGCAGTGCTTGTAATTCAATCCAACTACCCACCAACCATTTGCAGTGCTTTTACTTCAACTCAAACCCCACCAACCATTTGCAGTGCTTTTACTTCAACCCAAACCCCCACCAACCATTTGCAGTACTTTTACTTCAACCCAACCCCATTTTAATTTTCAAACCATATTAAGGGCACTCAAGGTCAGTAAAACCACACTCACAGTTTAGTAGACATGTGTTCAGTGTTATTCACAGCTCAGACTGAGAGACGTGACCCTCTCACTTCCCCCATATTGCAGAGCCTGACTGAGGCACAACACTTCCGGGTTTTATAGTCCCTCCCCCCTCCCACCAGCAGGGGCAGCAGAGAGAATCTCAACATTTTTAAAACACTAATAACTCTTTTATTTTTCATCGATGAGAAAAATCCTCTTCTCCTGCACAGCGGAGGGGGACTCTCAGTAAGATGGCCAAAAATCACAGCCGTAAGTGGCAGCATTTTTTTCTAAAATCATGAAACAGGAAAACAGGAAGTCGTCAAGATCAGACTTTTAGTAATATAAGATGTAATATAGTCAAGGTTTTCCATGTGGATTGTCCATGGGGATTTGTCTAATTCAATGGGACCTTACTGGAAGAGTAAGTTTTATGAATTAATCTACCATGAGAGTGTTTAAATGCAATATAGTTTAGTTTAGTTTAGTTTATAGATACAGCATGAAAACAGGCTCTTCAGCCCACCTCGTCCATACTGACCAGCGATTCCTGCACATTAACACTATCCTACACACACTAGGGACAATTTACAATTATACCAAGCCAATTAACCTACAAACCTGTGGAGTGTTATAGGAAACGGAAGATCTCAGAGAAAACTCACACAGGTCATGGGGAGAATGTATAAACTCCATACAGACAGTACCCATAGTCAGGATTTAGCCTGGGTCTCATGCGCTGTAATGCAGCAACTCAATCGCTGTGCCACTAATGGATGTTAGAATTGGAGTGATTACAAAGCAAGGGATAAACTCAGTTGCACCAGATGGCCTTTTACTTGCTGACTTTTTTTTTAAGTTGTTTTAACTGTCAACACGAATTGAATCAGCTTACATTGCAGGTACGAAGTTAATTACATTATATTGGGTTGTGTTATTTAGATGAGGTTATGTTGTTTGCGAAGAGCACATCACTGATGAAATCAATAAAGGCAGATTCAGAGATGGGCTCTGCAGATTCCCCCCGAGTGCCGACTGTTGTAAATATTGCTGTGTTCCGACTTCTTGTTTGCATTCTCTGAATTAAGTAGATATTTCCAAGAGGATAAGCCCTGTCAAGATGTATATTTTCTAATTTAAAGGAATATATTTTACAAATTGGCAAAGCTCCCAACACTTCTGAATAGTTATCCTCTGTCTTAGAGAATGTGTTGTGGCACTGTGTCTGAGCTACAACATGACAAGCAGCACATTGTGGAGATGGCATGACTGCACCATGCAATGACAGAGTGGTAGCCATGGGTGTTACCAGTATAAAACATGTTTAATTTATGTCGTTATGCATAGCTAAAATAAGTCTTGGAAGCATGACAGGCTTATCACGGGCCACAAATTCAGGGGGTCTGAGACCACACAACAAGAAACCTTGTTTCCAGTGTCCATGAAACTAAACTGATATTAGTATTTGTTTAAACCTGAAAGGAAATACCTTTGGAATTAAAGAAATAAAATCCAATCAGTCTTGACTAGAGTAAAAAACATTGAATTCTATGTCTAGTTTCAATGCAATGCACACCACTGTCTCCCCATCTCCCCAGGCCCGCAACCTTGACGTGATCTTTGATTCCACCCTCTCCCTTGAGCCTCACATCCGCCATGTCATTAAAACCTCCTTCTTTCACCTCCGCAACATCGCCAAAATCAGACTGTCTCTCACACCTCCCGCTGCTGAAAGACTCATCCATGCCTTCATCTCCTCCCGACTGGACTACTGCAACTCACTTCTCCTTGGCATCAGCTCCACCTACATCAACCGACTCCAACTGGTCCAGAAAGCAGCCGCCCGACTCATCACCCACACCAAATCCTGGCATCACATCACTCCAGTCCTCAAACAACTTCACTGGCTTCCCATCTCCCACCGGATCACCTACAAAATCCTGGTCCTCACCTACAAAGCCCTCCACCATCTGGCCCCCCCCCATATCTCACTGACCTCCTCTCCCCCTACCAACCCTCACGGTCCCTCAGATCCACATCATCCGGTCTCCTCTCCATCCACAAATCCAACCTCCGCAGTTTTGGGGACAGAGCCTTCTCCAGGGCAGCTCCCAGGCTCTGGAACTCCCTCCCCCAACTGATCCGCAATTCCGTGTCCCTCACCATCTTCCAGTCCCGCCTCAAGACCCATCTCTTCACCTCTGCCTATCCTAAGCCCCACGTCCCCCCTCCCTTTTCATCTGTGCTTGAATTGCCTCATATTGTGTTTTGAATTGAATTCTGTCTTTAATTTGTGTACTAGTCATGTCTCTACTATTTATTTCATTCCGCTTACATGTTTTTCCTCTACTTGCTAAATTTTTGTAAGGTGTCCTTGAGACTCTTGAAAGGCGCCCATAAATAAAATTTATTATTATTATTATTAAGCCCAAATGTAGTCTAAGGAGAACTAGTAAATGACAAGTTCGTGCATCGGAGTTCAAACATAGGGTGTTGGAAATATCATAGAAACAATGAAACATAGAAATTACGTGCAGGAGTTGGCCATTCGGCCCTTTGAGACAGCACCGCATTCAATATGATCATGGCTGATCATCCAAAATCAGTATCCCATTTCCGCTTTCCCCCCATACCCCTTGATTCTGTTAGCCCTAAGAGCAAAATCTAACTCTCTCTTGAAAACATCCAGTGAATTGACCTCCATTGCCATCTGTGGCAGAGAATTTCACAGATTTAAAAATCTCTGGGAGAAAAAGTGTTTCCTCATGTCAGTCCTAAATGGCCTACCCCTTATACTTAAACTATGACCCTTGGTTCTGGATGCCCCCAACATCGGAAAAATGTTTCCTGCATCTAGTCTGGCCAATCCTTTAAGAATTTTATGTTTCGATAAGATCCCCTCTCATTCTTCTAAATTCCAGTGAATACAAACCCAGTCGACCCATTCTTTCATCATATGTCAGTCCGGCCATCCCAGGAATTAACCTGATGAACCTACAGTATCGTAGAATGAAAAATATGACTTATTCATTAGATTAATTTATCAGTAGATGAACCTACGCTGCACTCTCAAGAGCAAGAATGTCCTTCCTCAAATTAGGAGATCAAGGACATAGCACGCCTTGAAGAAATGAGACTCCGACTAATAGATAAATATGACCAATTCTTAAAGAGTTGGTCTCCTTTCATCGACTTTTTGGAATCATGTGATGCAGCGGTGCCGTAAGGATTGCCGATTTCAGTTCATGACGCGGATAGAGTTACATCTCCGAATACAGATTTGAAAAATTCTCTTTTAAGGGGCCTTCTCTTCTATTTCTATTTTCCACTTTCTCGCTTCCTTTTTTTATTTTTTATATACACACTTCACGTTTTTCTACTCTCTACCATCTATTTTTCCACTTTTTCCCCTTTCTATTGTTTTCTTTTTCTTGTTCTGCTTACTTCCTTCTTATAACATAAAACTAGAGGTTGTACATAGAATGGATTACGGTATTACATAGTTGGCACCTAAAATTAGGTGCCACTGTACTGTTTTGTGCTGTATTAACTTCTAATAAAACAAACAAAAAAAATAAATAAATAAAATAAAAATAAAAATAAAAATAAAAAAAATTAGGAGATCAAAACTGCACACAATACACCAGGCGTGGTCTCACCAGGACCCCGTACAACTGCAGTAGGACCTCCATGCTTCTAAACTCAAATCCTCTCACAATGAAGGTCAACGTGCCATTAGCTTTCTTCACTGCCTGCTGTACCTGCATGTTTACTTTCAGTGACTGATGTACAAGCACACCCAGGTCTCGTTGCACATCCCCTTTTCCTAATCTGACATAATTCAGATAATAATCTGCCTTCTTGTTCTTGCCACCAAAGTGGATAACCTCACATTTATCCACATTATACTGCATGTGCCATGCATCTGCCCACTCACCCAACCTATCCCCCTACAGCCTACAGCCTCATAGCATCCTCCCCGCAGCTCACACTGCCACCCAGTTTTGTGTCATCTGCAAATTTGGAGATGTTATATATAATTCCCTTGTCTAAATCGTTAATATATAATGTAAATAACCGGCGTCCCAGCGCTGAGCCTTGTGGCACCCCACCTCACTGCCTGCCATTCTGAAAAGGACCTGTTAATTCCTACTCTTTGCTTCTTGTCTGCCAACAGTTCTCTATCCATGCCAATATCCTACCCCCAATACCATATGCTCTCATTTTACACACTGTTCTCTTGTGTGGGACCTTGTCAAAGGCTTTTTGAAAGTCCAGATACACCAGATCCACTGGCTCTCCCTTACCCATTCTATTTGTTATATCCTCAAAAAAGATTGTTATATCCTCAAACATTATTTCCCCTTCATAAATCCATGCTGACTTTGACCGATCCCGTCACTGCTTTCCAAATGCGCTGCTATTACACCTTTAATAATCGACCCAAGCATCTTCCCCACTACCGATGTAAAGCTAACTGAAATATTTTTCGAGTCAACACTGTGGAAATATAACCATTAGGCTATGATAGACACAAAAAGCTGGAGTAACTTAGCAGGACAGTCAGCATCTTGGAAGAGAAGAAATGGGTGACGTTCGGTCGAGACCCTTCTTTAGACTTGTTAGGGATAAGGCAAACGAGAGATATAGACAGTGATGTGAAGAGATAAAGATCAATAAATGAAAGATATGACTAATTCATTAGACTAATTTAATGCAGATGTGATTAATAAAAATAAGAGATTGAAGCTTCAGTCTCAATTCAGAATAGGTTAAACAATGATTAATGCAAATGACAACTCATCCAGAACTTTGCAGTTTGAAGCTTGGGAAAGTTTAAGCCTAGGACTAACCTAGACAATCAATATCAACTTACTTACCGTTTCTAATCAACTCCACCACCCACCATGATGAAGCTGATCATCATACTTTATTGTCACTTGTACCCAGGTACAGTGAAATGCTTTGTTTTACACACAACCCAGTAATATCATATAGCAGACTCTAACTTGGCAGTACACAAGTGTCGCCATGTTTGGCGCCGACAAAGTTACAAAAGTTCATTGACAGTCCTATCTTCTGCCGGCCATTGCATATGGAAGTAGCCCCCCCCCCCCCCCGCACCCCAATGTGAAGCCAGACCCTTCGGTCCTCCATGTTTGTGGCGACCAGCAATCGCCCAGTACTCTAGTACTATCCTACACACTGGGGTCAATTTACAATTTTACAAAGCTAATTAATTAACCTACAAACCTGTACATCTTTGGAGTATGGGAGAAAACCGGAGCACCTGGAGAAAACCCACGCAGTCATGGGGAGAATGTACAAACTCCATACACAACACCTGTAGTCAGGATTGAACCCGGGTCTGGGGCTGTAAGGCAGCAACTCTACCGCTGTGTCACTGTGCCGTTCTAAGCTTGTAAAATCAATTGAATGTCAGTAGATTCCCTTGGACTATTTTAACTGTTCACATCCTTTAAACTACCACTCATGTTCCTATGGAACAATGAACTAGATGGGCTGAGTGACTGACTGATCTGTAACTCCAATAACACCTTTTCCCACAAATATTCCTGCCACCAAGGCAAAGTATCTCCCAATCTCATTACTTTACTCAGACAACTATAATTACTCCTCTGCTACATCAGCTGGAATACTCTTTCTGAAATAGCCACTTTCTGCCTGTGTTATTCATGGGTATGTATGATCCAAAAATATTATGCATTTAAAATAACATAGCCACTGTACCTTAGGTGACGATTCTGAAAGAACATGTACCTGCGTGAGGTTGAAATATTTGCAAGTCCATATCAAGAATGTAAATATAGAAATTCATTTGCACTAAACCTACTATGTAGCAGTATTTGTGCATTTCACTAGGTCTTTGAAAGTCTTTCCAATGCTGTCAGTGGTTGAATTTCAGAAGCAGAATACATCGAACTGCTACATAACCCATGTAGCACCATTGACAGTACATGAATCTCCGGGCACATGAGTTTAATTTTGCCACTGTGTACACATCTCAACGATAAATGTCCCAAGGTGTTTGCAGAGGTTTAATCAAGGGGAAGTTGACAGGGTTAAGGGCCTGTCCCACTTAGGCTAGTTTTTAGGTGACTACAGGTGACTAGGCTGTTGCCACGTGGCCGCTGGGGTGTTGCCTATATGGTCATGAGTAGCCTCCTCAGTCGCCCAAAGAGTCACAGCGTCTTTCTGATCATTGCTGGATTTTCAACTTGTTCAAAAGTCTTTGCAAGAGTGGGTTGACGCCAATGAGCGTAGCTTGACTTCTCATGACGCAGGTGCTGTCGTAGGTTGTCACCAGGTGACGTAGGTTGTTGCCGGTGCTGAGTTTGGTGAATTCCATTGGCGACTACCTACTTCAACCTACATCAACTGGCGACAGATACCGGTGACTGAATTGTCTTCAGTTGTCACAGACAAGGTCGTAGCCTGTCGTATCCTGTTGCGGGTGGACGTAGGTTGACTTCAGTTGTTGTAGGTTGTCGCCTGTTTGGTGTGAAAAATAAAACACTTACTAATGTTAAAAAAATCTTGAGATTCTCTCTCCTATAAATCACGCCGTGAAGGCCATGCCCCTTCCGGTGGGGGGGGGGAGGAACTAAAACCCGGAAGTGTGGGCATGCCTCAGTCTCTGCAAGATGGGGGAGCAAGAGGTCACGACTCTCAGTTTGAGCTGTGAATAACACTGAACACACGGCTACTAAACTGAGTGTGGTTTTACTGACCTGTGAGTCCCCTCAATGTGGTTTGAAAATGCAGTTTGAAAATGCAAAAGTAGTGTTGGTTTGAAATTGCAAAAGTGGTGTTGTCTTTGTCTTACTGAAAAGTGGTGTTGCCTACTGAAAAGTGGTATTGCCTACTGAAAAGTCATGTTGCCTACTGAAAAGTGCTGTTGCCTTCTATATAATTAAAATTCTAATCTTGACCACTTCCTGATTGTGCTATATATTGATTATGGAGTAAACGCTACCACATACGGCTGTGATTTTTGGCCATCTTACTCAGCAGTCCCCTTCTGCTCATCAGGTGCCGAGGAGTTTTCCCATCGATGAAAAATAAGAGTTAATAGTGTTTAAAAAATGTGGAGATTCTTTCTCCTGTCAATCACGCCATGAAGACCACGCCCCGTCCAGTGGGAGGGGTGGGGGGGGGTACAATAAAACCCAGATGTGTGGGCGTGGCTCAGTCTCTGCAAGATTGGAGAAACTGCACTTGAATTTGGTGGCCTTGCACCCTGCTTGAAATGGAATTTCAAGGAACAGCCGTGAGTTAACTGCCAGCCCACCAACTGTGGGTGAGTGAGCTGCCAGTACACCAGGCTTGAGTGACTGAGCTGCCAGCCCAAGATTCCATTCGGCCCACAATGTCCATACTAGCCCTCTGGAAACCAGTCCCTTCAGCCCACAACACCCATACTAGTGCTCCAGAAAGCCCCCCCCCCCACCACTGGCCACCAATATTGGAATTGGTGGAGAGGTGGAATATTGTGTCGGGGGACCAGCCCTCCCATGTGAACATAGGACTCAACGGGTCCCACTCAGTCTAGTACATAACTAAAACTCTGATCTTGTTATTTTCCTGTTTGGCGGTCATTCTATTTGCGCAAAATCGGTTTGCAATAGCGCTACGATTTTTCACCAGTTCACTCACTGTTCTCATATGCTCCAAGTCCACCTAGTTTCATTCTGATCGGTTGAATGTCGTCAAAGTTAGCGAGGTTTAAAACTCTTAAAACTGCGCGTGCACAGATCAATCTCTTCTCCTGCTTTCCAGTGCTGCGCAGATTAGTCTCTTCCCCTGTCACTCCTCGGGACAGTCCATCCCCTTCCTGCGCCATCGTGTCTAGCTGAAAAAAGCCGGCGGAGGTTTCCAACCGGACTTTCGGAGGGACCCGAAGCAGTCCCGCCCCAAGCAGCAGCCTAGCAGCACGGCAATGTCACCAAATAGAAAGCGGAGAGTCTGATCCTGGCGGAGGAGAGCATCCAGCGCCCGCTGTGAATCCCAAACGCACTGCCATCACAATGCCCCACAGCTCCACCCCTATCCCCTCTGGTCCCCCTAGCTGGCTCCTGCTGTGATACCCCACCTCCCCCATGGCTCTTCCCCCATCTTTTCTCTGAGCTCTCCCCCCCCCACCCCCCACCCACACGCTGGCACGGCCGTAACTGCTGGTGCTTCCGGGCCAAGCCGCGGCCTTGCTCAGAGGGCGTCAACAGCTGATGCTCCTACGGGGCACGCAAGATGGGAGAGGTGCAGCAACCTCGAGATCCTGGGGAGGGAGAGTGGGGGAGAGGAGGGGAGTAGGGGGAGGAGAGGAATTATGGAGGGAGGGAGTGACTGAGGGTAGGAGAAAGGAGAGGGAGGGAAAGGTGAGGGATAGATTTGGGGAGGGGAGAAGGCGAGGGAAAAGAAGAGGGCGGAGGTGAGGAGGGAGAATGGGGTAGGAGGGGGAATAGAGGGAGAGGAGGGGGAGGGAGTGGGGAATAGAGGGAGAGGAGGGCAGTGGGGGTGTGAGGAGGGATAGTGGGGGGATAGGGGGTGAGGAGTGGGGGAGATGGGGCATAGAGGGATAGGAGGGGGATATGGAGGGGAGAGGAGTTATGGAGGGAGGGAGGGAGGGAGGGAGGGAGTGACTGAGGGTAGGGGAAAGGAGAGGAAGTGAGAGGTGAGGGAGGGATTGGGGAGGGGAGGAGGAGAGGAGAAATAAGAGGGGAGGGTAGAGGAGGGGGAGAGAGTGCTAAGGATGAGGGGAAATGAGCTGTGCCTGTGCAGTTGGGGGCTATGGGCGAGTGGTGGAATATTGCATTAGGGGACCAAGCCTCCCTGTGTGACAGGGACCCAACGGGTCCCACCTAGTCTAGTAGACTCTAATTATCTTCGTCAGAACACTAATTATCTTCGTCAGTAATCAATGCTTCATGGTGAAACTGATGATGATGGAGGTAAACTCATTCAGGCTGGACAAAGTGGTCCTGAACATATTCCAGTCGGCCGAATCGAGGCAGTTCTGAAGCAGATCTTCTGGATCCTAAGATCAATACTGTATTATTATTTTCATTGATGCCTTGATTTCAGTCTCTGTCTGTAAGCTGGCAGGAGCAGCATTGATGGATGATCAGACTCATCCAAAGTGAGGGTGAGGGATAGAGCAAAATATGTACTTGATGGTGGTGTAGCATTGGTTAAGAGTGTGGGAGACATGCTGATGCTATTTGGGTAGTATGTTCTGAAAGTTGGTTTAATGATGAGGAGCAGGTCATTGGGGTTTGCTATTTCAAGAAAGTTCACAACTGAGTATAATTCTTCAAGTGTCACCTTGGCGTTGGCTTTGGGTGATGTTAAACTGCATACAAGATGGTAGAGGTGAATTCCCTTGGTAGATGAAAGAAAATGACAGCATTTTATAAACAGGTATTCCAGATCAGGGGAGCAGAATTGAGCTGTAGAAGCTGCAAAGAGGAACTTAAAAAACATTGACTGAATAATTGTATGTTGATAGAGGAGGAAGACAAGCTTGAAAGTAGAGCAAAACTTACCGGGGTTTCAATTAAAATACTTGTGAAGCACAATAAACAGCAGAGCCTGTAATCTTGATCAAAATGAATCTTGAACATTGAATTCTCCAATTACAAGTAATACTTTAAACCCCCTATCATTCCCCTGCCTCCACCCCACCCTGGTCTGCATACATATCTCCCACCATCCCCCACCACCCTAGTCAACCTGTTCCTTTCCCCTTCTCTGCACGCTTCCATTCGCTTATTTCCCTTTTATCTCCCCATTTTTGGTTTGGACAAGCTAGAGGCCCGATGTTGGGGATGTCCAGAACCAGGGGCCACAATTTAAGAATAAGGTGTAAGGCATTTAGAACGGAGATGAGGAAACAGTTTTTCACACAGAGTTGTGAGTCTGTGGAATTCACTGCCTCAGAGGCCGGTGGAGGCTGGTTCTCTGGATACTTTCAAGAGAGAGCTTGATAGGGATCTGAAAGATAGCGGAGTCAGGTGATATGGGGAGAAGGCAGGAACGGGGTACTGATTGTGGATGATCAACCATAATCACATTGAAAGGTGGTGCTGGCTTGAAGGGCCGAATGGTCTACTCCTGCACCTATTGTCTATTGCTATTTTCATTCCCCCCCCCACCCCTTTCCCATTCCAACCAAATCCCTCCTTCTGCCTTTATACTTTCTTTTTCCTTATCTGGCACCCTTTTATCTCTTTTTCACCTCTGGCTTTTGCCACTTGATCAACCCATCTGCCACCAATCCCACACCTCTATCCACCTTTCCCTTGCCCGGCTTTGCCTCACCCCACCTCTCTTTCCCAGATTTCTCCACTCCCCCACCTCCCAGTTCCATCAGACTGAAGCAGGTTCTCTCCACAGATGCTGCCTGACCTGCTGAGTTCTACAAGCAGTTTGTTTTTGTTCAAAATATGTGTGTGTTTTTTGGGAGAATCTGCTGTGTAAACGGGTAAACCTGTCAGTACCATGTGTGACAAAGCACTTGAAAGGTTGAAAGGGAGAATTGATTTGTAAAGCCTGCAGAAACAGTTTGACTCATCAAGTACTTATGAAGGGAAATCTGCAGAATCCCTATATTAATCATGCAATAATATCCTGAAGGGGAGCAGCAAAATAAATAAACTGCAGAAGTTGCCTGAGTCGCTGTCATTTTGAAACATGAGTGGGAGACTTGAATATATCCTTAAGCATAAAGAAAAATAGGCAGTTAGTCTGGCAGAAGACACAGGATAATGTTGCCACATTATGTTTATTAAAGACAGTTACTGAACTATCTATTTATTGTGAAGATAGACATAAAAACTGGAGTAACTCAGCGGGTCAGACAGCCTCTCTGGAGAAAAGGAATAGATGACGTTTTGGGTCGAGATCCTTCCTCAGACTGAGTGTTAGGGGAGAGGGAAATGAGAGATATGGATGGTGATTGTTGTTCCCGATTGTCTTCAACATCATGAGGTCAAGGGAAGGCCTTGAATAAGAGCTAATGAGTGATACTTAGATCCATTTGAGGAGGGGTTGATGAGTCAGATGGGGGAGAGAAGGTTGGAAATAGTAATTATGTATGGTGGTGATAAATGGAGAAGGCAAGTGAGTGCAGATGATGGATTTGATAAGGAAGGAAGTCAGGATGTGGAGTAGAAACAGGCTGGGTAGAAGGGATTGAGAATGGTAAAAATAAAGAAAAATAGAGGTTTGGAATAGGGATGGGTGGAAGATGAGTAGATGGAGGTGGAGAAAGGGTAACAAACTGGGTAACGGGATGGGGGAATGGAAAGAAAGGTGTGCGGGGACGATGGGATGGGGTAGTGGGGGACAGAAAGCAGGGTGGATAAGAAAGGAGGAATGCTTAACTGAAAGTGGGGAATTTGATGATAATGCTCAGCTATCGAAGCAGAATGTGTGGTGCCTTTCCTTCAGTTTGCACGTGGCATCAGGAGGAGGCAGATGACAGGCAGGCCGGTATGCGAATGGGAAGGAGAATTGCTGTGACTTGCAAATAGGAGCTGAAGCTGGTCCCAGTGGACAGTAAGTAAGTAAGTAAGTAAATTTTATTTATAGAGCATGTTTAAATCAACTCACAAAAGTGCTTTACATAGAAGAAATAATTAAGTTTCCGTACATCCATAGAAAAAATTAAAAAAGAAAAATGACACAACACAATATAGAATTCAACATGAATGTCCCCCCACTACAGAATCAAAAATTTCCACTATGGGTTGAAGGAACCAGAAAGTTCAGTCCTCTTCCTCTGTGATCACCTGAGGTCGGGGCCTATTTGTGGCCTCCGCAGCCAGTCCGATGTTTTCAGGCCCACTTGCCAGGAAGATGGAACTCCGGCGTCGGGTGAACACTCCTCAGCGGCTTGGAATGTCTGGAGCAGCCGCTTCCTCTCTGTAGACCCCGGCTCCCGTAGTCCTCAGGCCGAGCTGGTTGGAGCTCCGACTCTGGCGCTTGGATCCCAGGTTCCGCTGTGTTTTAAATCCAGCACCGCCTGCAGCTGGACGCTCGGCAGCCACAGCTCCTTGGATGTTCGAGTTGGCAGTCACAGCACTCCAGAGCTTACCGCATGGCGACCCGGTAAGGCATCGCCCGCACCGTGATGGTGTGCCAGCGCTGTGCCGCCGCCGAAGCTGTAGTCCCGGCCAATCCCGACAGAAAACTCCGCTCCGGTCCGATAGTAGGCCACGAGGAGGGGGCGAAGAAGCAGCATGGAGGGAAGCCGCCTCTCCGATAAGGTAGAGACTAGGAAATAAAGTTTCCCCCTTCCCCTCCCCCACCCACCACATAAAAGACCTCCAACTAACATTTTGTTTTAACGGGACTAAAAATAAAAATAAAAACGGGTGAAAGGACGGACTGCAGGCAGACAGGGCACAATTGTCCGGCAAAGGTCCCCTTGTTTATGCTTGGGCTCATCGATGTTGTGGCGGTCATATCGAGAGGGCAGACTGCAATAAACAAAGTTGGAAGAGGCACATGTAAACCATTGCTTCACCTGGAAAAGCAGTCAGAGTCCCTGAATGAAGGTGATAGGGGACTGTAGGGACGGCTGTTGCACCTCCTGTGTTTGCAGGAGAGAGTCCCTGTGGAAGTGAACGAGCGGGTTTAGAGGGATGAGGAAACCAAGAAATCATGAGAGAGAGAGAGAGGTCTCTGTGGAAAACAGAGAAAGGTGGGGATGGCAAAATGTGACTGGTGGTGGGAAACGGTTTCAAACTGGATCCACCTAATACTCCCTTCCACTCCATCATTCAGAAGAAGGATCCTGACACAAGATGTTATCTGTCCATTTTCTTTCACAGATGCTGCCTGACACATTGAGTTCCTTCAGCATTTCTTTTTACCAACTCTCAGTTAGCCAAGCAAAACCTTCCTTGACCTAGACAAGCACAATGACTGTCAATGTATATTGCATATTGTCCAATACAATGCATGTGAGCATTATTTGTAGGATCCACTGAATCCCCTGCTCTTAATTGGACTGGAGAAAGTGGTGGTGAATCTTCTTGAAGCCGAATATTGATGCAATCATCATGAAAGCTCATCAACATCTCTATTTCCTTAGAAGATTGACATGATTTGGTCTGTCAACGTACATTCTCTTGAATATCTGCAAGTGTACGGTTAGGGAGCATATTGACTAGTTGCATCATGACCTAGTTTTAGCAATGTTACAAAATTTTGAGATTTAAAAAATCAAGTCTGCAATTTATTCCAT
The DNA here is from genome assembly GCF_028641065.1 of Leucoraja erinaceus. Classification (NCBI taxonomy): domain Eukaryota; kingdom Metazoa; phylum Chordata; class Chondrichthyes; order Rajiformes; family Rajidae; genus Leucoraja; species Leucoraja erinaceus. Next base: position 75,473,238 of record NC_073377.1, read on the forward strand.
CAGATAAAGCATAACAATAAGTTTAATTTGACACCTAATTCACTTTCATATCTCAAGTAATAAAAAAGTTATGGCCATTTTCATACTCGGAAATTAGCATCTTGTTCCCTATTGATTTTCTATGGACATAACAAAAAAGCTGTGATCATGGACAGTCAAAAGCCCGTAACCTTCTTAAACATTAAGAGAACTGAATGAAATTTTCAGTTATCATAGATTGAAGCATTCTGAAACAAATATAAAATAATCTTACTTGGATGACCTGAAATTAAAGCATATAATTAGTTAGTTACCCAATTGTAGCTAATTTCAAACTTCAATTACTAGATCTAAACATCTATCCATTTCTTAATAAATGATTAACATTTATAAATAGCCTAAGTGTCCAAATAATATTCACAAATAATTCACAATAAAACATGATTTTTAAATCTCATTTACATCAATTTATAGGCCAAATGGAAGGAATTTAGTGTTCAATTGCTGTAAATTAAAGTCCATTTTAAATCGGCTTTCTAGTGGGATCCTGTGAACGGGCTGGTTTAGAACGTTCACATTGCAGTGGATTTGTGCCCTCACATGCCCAGAAAAATACTGCGGGATATAAAGAGCCCAAAATGATCTACTCGCTATAGAAAACTTTAAATACAGGGTTCTTAAGAAGCCCCTTTTAATGTAAAAATAAGGTACATACCTTTAATTGTTTGCTTTATAAAACCCTGGGGCTGCGAGAGGTCGCGGGTTTAAAGAGTGATTTTTAAACTACTATAACTATTATACAAGGCCATAAAAACTAATAATACCTTTTGCGACGGGGTCTTTCAGCGATTTTCCGTTAATGATTTACTAGGCTGAACATTTTCGATTGCAACAGCCTAGTAAAAATCGCGTTTTAAACCCGCCCCCTCTAAACAGCGGCAAAATCACGCATACGGCCTGGGGGCAGATTCTCATCGACGATTCAGGTAGGTTTTGTAACATACCTACTAGTTTGGCAATTCAAATGACAAGGAATGAAGGAGATTGTACAGAGAGGTGGATACTGCCCAGTCAATCATAAGGTCCCCCCCCCCCCCCCCCCCCCCCCCCCCCCCCCCCCCCCCCCCCCCCCCCCCCCCCCCCCCCCCCCCCCCCCATCAAAGAGTTCTATAAAAGGCACTGCCTCGCAAAGACAGCCAACATCATCAAAAGCCCCACACCATCCTGGCTATGCATTCATTTCACTCCTACATTTGGGAGGAAACAGCCTGAAAATTGTGACCACCAGGTCAAGAATGGGTTCTTCTCAGTAACCATCAGGATCTTGAATATTACACATCACTAATCTCAACAATGATCTATGGGCTAAGGACTTGTATTGTGGTTATAACTTTGTAATATTAATTATGCCAAATCTCTTCAATCTTCTAAGGAAGTGTTTCAGTATTTTTATACATTATTGAATGTTTGTTATATATTATAGAGACATGAAAATATAGAAAATAGATGCAGGAGTAGGCCACTCGGACCTTCGAGCCAGCACCGCCATTCAATATGATGATGGCTGATCATCCAGAATCAGTACCCTGTTCCTGCTTTCTCCCCATATCCCTTATTTCGGTTAGCCCTAAGAGCTATATCTATGTGTATTGTGTTTACATGATTATTATGCAGCCTCAAGTAAGAGTTTCATTGTACTGTTGTCAGAACATATGATAATCATTCTTGACTCTTAACCCGTGATGGTGGATTCTGTGAAATGTAGGTGTTCTCACCATGTTATGGGATTCATTGAAGCAGGATTCAACAAGCTAAACTGATGTTGCAACTGTGCATATGGAAGGTGTCTACAAATACTGAACATAATCGTTTTTGCAATCTGCAACACATTTATTGACCAATTTAACATCTAAATCGGCATTGATTCGCATTAAAGTCAAATTTATTTTTGGAAATATAATGTAGTCACAAAAGAAGGAGGGACAGTTTGTTCTGGTTCCTCGCTTCCAAAGTAAAACTTGGTATATGTTTCCTTGCACCAGACACCATTATTTTTGTATGCTTTTTGATGCTGATTATGTTAGGGGCTAGCAACATCCCTTCCAGATATGCTTCAGTGATGTTGATGAGACCTAACATTTCAGACTGATCGAGAGACCCAATATTCAAACCGCGTCATCTGAAGACAGAAAATCACTACAAGCTGGCTATGGTTTATCTGACAACAAGCGCCTCCGGCCTAATGTTTAGTGTACACTCCCATCACAATCAATGAAGCTGTTCCACGGTGCAAATGAGCTGCCCTTGAAGCGCACATCATGGGTTTCAGGAACCAGCAGAAATCCAAGAATTTGTAAACATTTTAGGTACCCATATAAACAACATTATTCACTGCTCTTTCATTCTAGAAAGGATTCCAAAAATTAAGCCCTCCTCCTTTCTCTGCCGCATTTGCCACCGTTTTCAGCCAATGACAGTGAAATGTCAACTCTGGGTTTGATCTTTCTCTGCCTTACTAGATATTGTGCAGTAAAGTTTGATAATGTATGTGTTTATCTAAGTGAAATGCCTCCAGTTGTATAACAACATCCTATGGCACTCTCAGGATTCAGATTTGGGGATTCACTTGTCCAGTTATTGGATTTATAAAATGAAGAGCAATGTTCCTCCCCAAGTCCTACCCTTAAGTTCATAAGTTCATTTATTGTCACATACAACAACTGGTATAACAACAACCAATAATAATGAAGTGTTTTGAACGCCTGGTGAAACCCCACATTACTGCCCCCCTCCCCTCATCGTTAGACCCCCTCCAGTTTGCCTATCGCCCCAACCGTTCTACAGAGGATGCCATGTCTACCACGCTGCACACAGTACTCACGCATCTGGAAAACATAAACACATACGCCAGAATCCTGTACATTGACTTCAGCTCAGCGTTTAACACCATCATCCCACAGAGACTTGTGGAGAAACTAACCCTGCTGGGCCTCAACACCACCCTGTGTCACTGAATCTTGGACTTTCTGACAGAGAGACCGCAGTCAGTCCGTGTTGGCAAGAACACATCAGGCTCGATCACGCTGAGCACCGGCTCCCTTCAAGGCTGTGTGCTCAGCCCGCTGTTGTTCACACTGCTCACACATGACTGTGCTGCCAGATTCAGGGACAATAAGATCATAAAATTCGCGGATGACACTACAGTGGTGGGACTCATCAGTGGAGATGACGAATCAATGCACAGGGAGGAAGTAGAACAACTGGTGGACTGGTGCGGCAAAAATAATCTAGAATTGAATGTCGACAAAACTAAGGAGATGGTTGTCGACTTCAGGAGGGCGCAGCCAAAGCATACACCCCTCAACATCAGTGGCACTGCAGTGGAGAGAGTGGAGAGCATAAAGTTCCTCGGTGTGCAAATTACGGACAGCCTCACCTGGTCCAGGAACACCACTGGGACCGTCAAACGGGCCCATCAGCGACTGCACTTCCTGAGGAAACTAAAACAGGCCTCACTCCCCACCAACATCCTCAGGACTTTCTACAGGGACGGTGGAGTCTGTACTCACGTACTGCATAAATACGTGGTACTGCACCTGCAACTGCTCAGACAGGAAGGCTCTGCAGAGGGTAGTGAGGGGAGCAGAGAGGATCATTGGCGTCTCCCTACCCTCGGTACAAGAACTGTTCCAGAGCCGCTGTCTGAAAAAAGCTCAGAGAATTGCTAAGGACAAACTGTACCCCCTCCACATACACCTGGATCTCCTGCCATCAGGCAAGAGATATCGAAGCATCAAAGCCCGGACTACAAGACTGCTAAACAGCTTCCTGCCACAGGCTGTGAGGCTGCTAAACAGTCACTCTGTACTCACAGTCACTTGATTCTGCGGCTGGCACGGACACTTTAATAACTGGCACTAGCCACTCAAATCAGCTGCCCCGGACATTTTTTATGATTGGTTTATTGTATTTTAACATTGTGTTTTTACCTGCTTTTAACTATTTATACTGTTCCATCAGGGACTGGATTGTTTTTTAGTGTTATTATGTGTGAAATGTTTTAAATTTCATGTGCGATGCTCCGCTATTCACTGGGAAACGTCTTTTCATTTTGCACTGTACAACTGTTGCTTGCAAGATGACAATAAAGGTTGATTGATTGATTGATTGATTGATTGATTGATTGATTGATTGATTGGTGTAGTGAAATTCACTGGCCAGATCGGTCATACAATTTAAAAAGCAACTCTCAAAAAAACACATTTGAAGATAAACATCCATCACAGTGACTCCTACACATTCCTCACTATGTTGGAAGGCGAAAATAACCATATAACCATATAACCATATAACAATTACAGCACGGAAACAGGCCATCTCGGCCCTACAAGTCCGTGCCGAACAAATTTTTTTCCCCCTTACTCCCACCTGTCTGCACTCATACCATAACCCTCCATTCCCTTCTCATCCATATGCCTATCCAATTTATTTTTAAATGATATCAATGAACCTGCCTCCACCACTTCCACTGGAAGCTCATTCCACACCGCTACCACTCTCTGAGGAAAGAAGTTCCCCCTCATATTACCCCTAAACTTCTGTCCCTTAATTCTGAAGTCATGTCCTCTTGTTTGAATCCTCCCTATTCTCAAAGGGAAAAGCTTGTCCACATCAACTCTGTCTATCCCTCTCATCATTTTAAAGACCTCTATCAGGTCCCCCCTTAACCTTCTGTGCTCCAGAGAATAAAGACCTTACTTATTCAACCTATCTCTGTAACTTAGTTGTTGAAACCTAGGCAACATTCTAGTAAATCTCCTCTGTACTCTCTCTATTTTGTTGACATCCTTCCTATAAATGGGCGACCAAAATTGTACACCATACTCCAGAATTGGCATCACCAATGCCTTGTACAATTTTAACATTACATCCCAGCTTCTATACTCAATGCTCTGATTTATAAAGGCTAGCATACCAAAAGCTTTCTTTACCACCCTATCTATATGAGATTCCACCTTCAAGGAACTATGCACGGTTATACCCAGATCTCTCTGTTCAACTGTATTCTTCAATTCCCTACCATTTACCATGTACGTCCTATTTTGATTTGTCCTGCCAATGTGTAGCACCTCACATTTATCAGCATTAAACTCCATCTGCCATCTTTCAGCCCATTTTTCCAAATGGCCTAAATCACTCTGTAGACTTTGGAAATCCTCTTCATTATCCACAACACCCCCTATCTTGGTATCATCTGCATACTTACTAATCCAATTTACCACACCTTCATCTAGATCATTGATGTACATGACAAACAACAAAGGACCCAACACATATCCCTGAGGCACCCCACTAGTCACCTGCCTCCAACCCGATAAACAGCCATCCACCATTACCCTCTGGCTTCTCCCATTCAGCCACTGTTGAATCCATCTTGCTATTCCTGCATTTATACCCAACAGTTGAACCTTCTTAACCAACCTTCCATGAGGAACCTTGTCAAAGGCCTTACTGAAGTCCATATAGACAACATCCACTGCCTTACCCTCGTCAATTTCCCTAGTAACCTCTTCAAAAAATTCAAGCAGATTAGTCAAACATGACCTTCCAGGCACAAATCCATGTTGACTGTTCCTAATCAGACCCTGTTTATCTAGATGCTTATATATATTATCTCTAAGTATCTTTTCCATTAATTTGCCCACCACTGAAGTCAAACTAACAGGTCTATAATTGCTAGGTTTACTCTTAGAACCCTTTTTAAACAATGGAACAACATGCGCAGTACGCCAATCCTCGGGGACTATTCCCGTTTCTAATGACATTTGAAATATTTCTGTCATAGCCCCGGCTATTTCTACACTAACTTCCCTCAATGTCCTAGGGAATCTCCTGTCAGGACCTGGAGACTTATCCACTTTTATATTTTTCAGAAGTGTCAGTACTTCTTTTACTTTGAACCTCATAGTATCCATAGCTACTCTACTAGTTTCCCTTAACTCACATAATTCAATATCCTTCTCCTTGGCGAATACCGAAGAAAAAAAAATATTCAATATCTCCCCCATCTCTTTTGGCTCTGCAGATAACTGTCCACTCTGTCTCTCCAATGGACCATTTTTATCCCTCGTTATCCTTTTGCTATTAATATAGCTGTAGAAACCCTTTGGATTTACTATCAAAATAAAGTTCCAAGACCTTCCCTTGTTGTTCTTCCTTGGTCGGGTGCCTCAAGCCCCCCGTTGATGGAATGATCTTGAGTCCTGTAGCCGGCGGCATTCGGTCCCTCCGCGTCGAGTTGTTCAGCTTCTGCATCGGGGGGTTGTCAGCTCCCCTGCGCCGGGCGATCAAACCTCGCGTCATGGCTGGACGAAACTTCTACGACGTTTACGCTCCCGACTAGCACTCCCGAGACTGTGAGGCCTTGATGGTAAATCCGAAGGGAGCGATCCCAGGCAAGGGATCCGCTCCGATGGTAAGTCCGCGGCCCGCGGTGGGGCTCACGACAGTCCGAGGCAGCTCCGAGCTCCAGCGATGGTAGGCCGCAGATCCCGGAGAATATGATCCGAAAAATGATCACATCTCCGGGAAGGTAAGAACCTGAAAAAAAAGTTCAATCCCGACTATGGGTGCTGCCGTATGAAGTTTGCGCGTTCTCAATATGACTGCGTGACCTTTCACATGGTATGATGGTTAATTGGCTTCTGTAAATTGCCTCTCGTGGGCAGGCTGCGAAACTGGATAATATGGAACTATTGTAAGGGTGATCATTGGTCGGCATGAATTTGATGCCCTGAAAGGCCTGTTTCTGCGCTGTATTACTAAAAACATAGAAACATAGAAAATAGGTGCAGGAGGAGGCCATTCGGCCCTTCGAGCCAGCACTACTATTCATTGTGATCATGCAATCAATAACCCGTGTCTGCCTTCTCCCCATATTTCTTGACTCCACTAGCCCCTAGAGCTCTATCTAACTCTCTCTTAAAGCCATCCAGTTACTTGGCCTCCACTGCCCTCTGTGGCACGGAATTCCACAGATTCACAACTCTCTGGGTGAAAAAGATTTTCTCACCTCAGTCTTAAATAGCCTCCCCTTTATTCTAAGACTGTGGCCCCTGGTTCTGGACTCGCCCAACATTGGGAACATTTCTCCTGCATCTAGCTTGTCCAGCCCTTTTATAATTTTACATGTTTCTATAAGAACACCCTTCATTCTTCTAAACTCCAGTGAATACAAGCCTAGTCTTTTCAATCTTTCCTCATATGACAGTCCCTCCATCCCAGGGATCAATCTTGTGAACTTACGTTGCATTGCCTCAATCACAAGGATGTCTTTCCTCAAATTTGGAGACCAACTGACCAATACTCCAGATGTGGTCTTACCAGAGCCCTATACAACTGCAGAAGAACCTCGCTACTCCTGTACTGAAATCCTCTTGTTATGAAGGTCAACATTCCATTAACTTTCTTCACTGCCTGCTGTACCTGTAAGCCATCTTTCAGTGACCAGTGTACAAGGACACCCCGGTCTCGCTATATCTCCCCCTTACCTAACCTAAACCCATTGAGATAATAATCTGCCCCCTTGTTTTTGCCACCAAAGTGGATAACCTTACATTTATGTAAAAACTAAATCCATCTTTGTGGATGAGTACAGCATGTTCCCAGAGGACCTTGAAGGAAAATTGGGATCTTTGCGATCGATGCAGTATGTCCACAACTTGTGTTGCTAATCCTTTGTTCTGAGAATTCAATCCTGTCGCAATGTGCACTAACATTTCTCAACTATTGACCTAAATTTCAATGGATCATATTCCTAGTGCCTACTTACGGTCATCTGCAGAGGTGTACAGGAAAGACAGCTCATGTGTGTGTTTCCATTACCATTTCAACACAGGCCCTGGTTCTCTGTGTTAATGATTCACCGTTAGATTTGGAATGTGGATAATTACTTGGGATTTTTTAGTGCATAAATAATATTCCTACCTCATTTCATCCCAATCAAACAGTATTTTTTATTATTAAATCATCTTGCTCTAAATGTTATTCATTTTATCCTGTATTTGTATACTGCAGGCTGCTTGATTGTGATCATGTATAGTCTTTCCACTAACTGGATAGCACAGAACAAAAAAGCTTGATTGTAACTTATTCGGTGCACGTAACATAAATAAACTAAACTTAAAACTAAAACTCTGCAGCATAAGCCATAGTCCCATCATGTGAATAATTGTTACATTTAAACTAGATTGTGACTGGGGATTGTTACACTTGTAACAATCCCCAGTCACAATCTAGTTAAAACTTCAGGGCATTTATCTCAGGTCTTATGCTGCAGAATTTGCCTTCATCAATTGAAGATTGAAGAACAATCTTCAATTGTTGGCCTTGGTTTCTATCTTTTCCCAAAGAATAGAAAGGTCATGGAGTACAGGATCATTCTACTTCAAATATCCATCTCAATATCATAGCAATCGTCCCAAAACTCAGGGTCAAAAATCCTATTCACTGTAAACAATGTACAATTTTACAAACGTGCACCATTTTCAGAGATTGCTGCAGTTTGGCAAACAGTCATCACCAGAGCTATTTCTGCTGCCTTGAGGTTTACACTCATCCCTGCTGGGACTCCAATGACACATCGGCTCAATAATCAGCATCTATCAAAGTGATTTTTTGCTCGCTGATCATCAATTTTATTTGTCACCTCACCTCTGTTGGCCTGATAACTGAATGCTCCACAGGCTTATTCTGATGTTTCTATTCATTGTGTTTCTGACTCGCTTACAAAATAGCGTTTTTGTAAGCGAGTCAGAAACACAATTTCCACAAGGAATCAGAACTATTCCAGATTTATGGTAAAAATCTGGCAACCTTTTATTCTAAATCCTGGCCCCCTAGTTGTAAAAAGTTTATAATCTCTCAACCACCACCCTTTCAATCATCTTCAGAATGCTATTCATTTCAACAAGATCACCCAATGTTAGGGGAGTCCAGAACCAGGGGCCACAGTTTAAGAATAAGGGGTAGGCCATTTAGAACGGAGATGAGGAAAAATGTTTTCATCCAGAGACAATAGACAATAGGTGCAGGAGTAGGCCATTTGGCCCTTCGAACCAGTACCACTAGTATCTAGAGAAACGGCCTCCACCGCCCTCTGAGGCAGAGAATTCCACAGACTCACAATTCTGTGTGAAAAAGTGTTTCCACATTTCCGTTGTGAATCTGGAATTCTCTGCCTCAGAAGGCAGTGGAGGCCAATTCGCTGGATGCTTTCAAGAGAGATTAGATAGAGCTCTTAAAGATAGTGGAGTCAAGGGATATGGAGAGAAGGCAGGAACGGGGCACTGATTGTGGATGACCAGCCATGATCTCAATGAATGGTGGTGCTGGTTCAAAGGGCCGAATGGCCTACTCCTGCACCTATTGTCTATTGTCTATTGCTCTTCTAGCTTCCAATAAGTTTAGAACAAAGTTGCTCATTCTTTTTTGAGAAATCAATCTTTTTTACTCATTGAACCTCTGCACTGCCTCCAATTGAAGTATATTGTTACATAAATCTGAGACCAATCCTACTCACAAAAATCCAGTGTGGCCTCACTAGTGCCCTGTAAAATTACATCAAAACCTTTCTAATATGTCTTCAGTACTCGCACAAAGTTAGAGGAAACTCCTAAGAGGAAGTCTGTTCCATTGATCAACATATTCCTGGGAGAGAACCTGATAACAAAAAGGACCCCATTTGAGTAAATCTGGCAGTCAGTTCATTTCTTTTAATGCTGATGTACTTCTTGTATTTTCCATGAAAAATGTAAATCAAACAAGCATCAAACACTCTACATGTGCCATAATTTGATGCTAATAGACTTGTGTTGTGCTGACGATTTTTTTAATTCTCTCCCAAAAAATTAAATTTCAAAGACGTCACTTTCAATGATGAACTTCTAAATAGTTCAACAAAAATGACATATGGTTGAAAGTGATTTAACTGTTAAAACAGTTGCCATTTTTCTTAAGTACTGACAAAGATATCTCTTACTTGAAATCAGACTTTGATTTGCCAGTGAAGTGGGTTTAGGAAGAGATGCTGTAACCAAGAGGAAGTCTAATATTGACATTGAACATAGATGTTGGATCCACATGAAATAAAAGACCCTTGTAGAGAGCAAGTAAAACAAAAGTGGAAATAGCTGAAAGATTCAGAAAAGATTGGAAAGAAAAAACAAATAAATAAAGAGACCCAAAGAACTGCAGATGGTGAAATGTTGAACTAGAACTTGGTGGGTCAGGCAGCAGTTGTGGAGGGAATGGATAGGTGACGTTTTGGCTTGGGACCCTTCTTCAGACTCTGATTCAGAAGGTACTGGCCCAAAAAGTTGCTTATCCTTCCCTTCCACAATGCTAACAGACACATTGTTCCTCCATTGTTGTGAAACAAATAAAAAAAGGTGCCTGCAGCTTAACCAAATACAAATTGCCATGGATGAATGATCAATTTAGTCTTCAATTTACACTGTGACATGTACCTTTAAATGCTTCAATTGGGGCTTCAAGTCTGCCTGACTCACACATAATCAACGCATCTAGAGTGGATTAGGACTGCAGGTTGCACATTTCATCATTTAACACCAGCACCTCCCCAAGCACTCCCGAGTACTCCAAGTTAACCAAACCTGCCGTCCTCCTTGGGAGGGTAAAATCAAGATCCTTAAAACTACCTGTAATCATATAACTGTGAGATTAGTTATAAATGTTTAATGTGTAGGAAGGAACTGCAGATGCTGGTTTATATCAAAGATAGACCCAAAATGGTGGAGTAACTCAGTGGGTCAGACAGCATCTCTGGAGAAAAGGAATAGGTGACGTTTCGGGTCGAGGCCCTTCTTCAGGGAAGTTTTGGAGGTGGTGCAACCTGTCCACCGTTTAAGCTGCGCAGTATTTTCAGAAGATGAGAACTTTTGAGTGACCATTTCAAACTAAAATTGAGCAAAGTTCCCCCCCCCCCTCCCCACCCACCCCCACCCCCCCACACACACACCCCAACATAAAATAACAAACACTACATAAAAACACAGACAAAAATAATAAAAACGCGGACAGGCTGCAGAGGCCGCTGCTGGCCAGAGCCGCGCCGCCTACCGTTACCGCCTACTCCACCACAATGGTGGAGTAACTCAGTGGGTCAGACAGCATCTCTGGAGAAAAGGAATAGGTGACGTTTCGGGTCGAGGCCCTTCTTCAGGGAAGTTTTGGAGGTGGTGCAACCTGTCCACCGTTTAAGCTGCGCAGTATTTTCAGAAGATGAGAACTTTTGAGTGACCATTTCAAACTAAAATTGAGCAAAATTCCTATCCTATTTCCCAAAGAAGAGCCAAACTTAAAAAGACATCTTGCTGTGAGGCCAAAAAAAGCTGTGAATAAAATTATTTATAATCACATTAAATAACAATGATCAATAACATTGATAACGTTCATTTTACAGCTTTGGCTGTCACTGTAAGTATAAAATGCTTTTGGACAATTAAGAAGACTTGTCCATCCAAGATTCAGACATTTTGAATGGTTGATAAAATAATCTTCTGCAGTATGCTGAATGTATATTTTGACAGGGAATACCACACTAATCTATTGGCCTGCAAGCCAGTTGATTATGTATTTGAATAATGATTTCAAAACGATAATAGACTTGTGTAGGAAAGAACTGCAGATGCTGGTTTAAATCAAAGGTCGACACAAAATGCTGGAGTAACTCAGCGGGACAAGCAGCATCGCTGGAGAGAAGGAATGTTTTGGTTCGAGACCCTTTGTCAGACTGATGACTTGTGTACTCTGTTTTCGTTTATTGGGGGTGTGGACCATTAGCCAACAACATTTTCACTAATGTCATTGAATTTGGACAAGGCGATTCGGGATTAATCAATAATGCATAGCTGGCAGCAATGTTTTGGATACACAGTGTTATTTGAAAAAGTCAACACGGCCCGGTGGCATTTATGGCTGAATCATACGCGGTGTGACCTTCTGATGATCTCCAGCATACAAAGTTATGTTTTAATTATTCATTTGTGGCTGTGAATATTGAAAGCATTTATTACCTGTCCCGAAGTACCTTTGAGCCAAGTGGCACACACGGCCACTTCAGAAAACTGTATGTGGCATGATTTTCACTTTGGGCCCGGAATCACCTTGGTGCCAGCACAGATAAGAATGTCAATTTTTCCTTCTTTAAAAGATAAAAGTGAATCACATTAACATAACTTTATTTATTGCATTGTTTGTTACACAAGGCATTTTTTCCGTGCCTCAAATTTCTTATAATATTTACTTTTACTTTTATAATTTTCTGCAAACTCCCATTTTTAGATCTTTTGTAGCTCTATGTCGAGATAATTTTCCTTTTTGGTGCACTGTAAAAGTAATGGGCTATATTCTCACAGCATTGATCTTTCTTTCATTCTTGTTCCAATTGTGGAATTTATTAGCAAAATTCTACTTAATATTACATGACATTTCTGCTTCATTATTTCTCTATGCCATCTTCTGTACATGATAAATTGTTAAACAGTGATCATACATCTTCTTTATCATAACTGAACCAATTGGTGTGACTTTAATTTTCCTCAGGATTGCATTTGCCCTCGTGGAGGTTCTTGCAGTACATCAATCCTTTTGACAGTGTTAGTCTTTGCTTCAATTTCTACAAGTGTCAACTCTAAATGATTAAGCAGATTTTTTATTAGAAAACTATGGTGCTTTGTCATTTTCTTTAAAAAAAAAAGGGGGCATGCATTTATACATAATTCCGTCACCTCCAGATGCAGTAAAGAACATTGATGTTAGGTAGTTTTGTATGCACAGAAAACAGAAGAAAAACAGTGTTTAAGAAAGAACTGCAGATGCTGGAAAAATCGAAGGCAGACAAAAATGCTGGAGAAACTCAGCGGGTGAGGCAGCATCCAAGGAGAGAAGGAATAGGCGATGTTTTGGGTCAAGACCCTTCTTCAGACAGTGTGATCATATTTAGTCTCTTACGGGGGTTGAGAATCAATGTTTGCTAAGACACTAAAGAAAATTCATCTGCAACAACCGCCCCCCCCAATTGTGCCCACTGTGAAACGATACCATGGAATTTTTTTACATCCACTTTAGAGAACGTCATAGATGTACGAAGCACTGCCCCCTAGGTACATCCTGGTCCTAGTTTTGTTTGTTCAAGTTTCTTTTGTGCCATTTAAAAAAAATCTTAATGAAGAATACAATAATGTGACCCATGGTTAGGGTTGCCAACTTTCTCACTCCCAAATAATGGACAAAAGGTCAAAATACGGGACAAATTCCCGATGGAATCAAACAATGCTCGCACCCAACAGTAATTGTGAAAAGCTCACAAACTTTATCAATAAGAACAAAACCTTCCATTCAACTAAGTGAACATTTTTAAAAATATGAATGCTGGATGATGACAAAGAAAAACAAAATATGGGAAATACTCAGGTTGCATCAAATTATGATGAAATACAAACAGTTTCACTTTTGACAGACAAGCATACTAAGAACATAAGGATATAGGATCAGAGTGTTCCACCCTGGCCCTCAACCCTGCCCAACATTCGATATGATCATGATAGTCTGTCAGACCATCAGAGCCCTCATTTCTTTGATCATTCCAAGATGCATCCATGTCCTCCTATGAGGATCTGAGTGCTGCAAGTCCTGTCAAGTGCTTCTGAAATTCTATTGTACTTCCATTCCACAACCTCTGTTACACATCCCCAACTCTCCAATGGAGTACCCTCTATCTCAGCCCTTATTCCATGTGTATCCCTGGTGTCTCAACTGCCTCCACTTACTTTAACAATAAAACCCTACCTTGTCCATATGATCCACTTTCTGTTCCTGTGATCTCAGTCTAGTTTAGTTTAATTTAGTTCAGTGTGGAAACAGATCCTTTGACCCATCGAGTCCATGCCAACAAACGATCAGTCAGACACTAGTATTATCCTCCACACTACCTAGAGGCAATTTACAGAAACCAATTTGCTTACAACCTGCATATCTTTGGAATGAGGCATGAAACAGGAGCACCCGGGACTGTCGTATGCTGGGAGACTGGAGCGGCTGGGCTTGTACACTCTGGAGTTTAGAAGGATGAGAGGATATCTCATTGAAACATATAAGATTGTTAAGGGCTTGGACACACTAGAGGCAGGAAACATGTTCCCGATGTTGGGGGAGTCCAGAACCAGGGGCCTCAGTTTAAGAATAAGGAGCAAGCCGTTTAGAACGGAGACGAGGAAGCACTTTTTCTCACAGAGAGTGGTGAGTCTGTGGAATTCTCTGCCTCAGAGGATGGTGGAGGCAGGTTCTCTGGATGCTTTCAAGAGAGAGCTAGATGGGGCTCTTAAAAATAGCAGAGTCAGGGGATATGGGGAGAAGGCAGGAACGGGGTACTGATTGGGGATGATCAGCCATGATCACATTGAATCACATAGACAGTGGAGCACATAGTCACCAGTTGCCCCAATCACCGGCCACCGAATGGTGAACGAGGTCTGATTGACCTGGACGATGACACACGTTGGCCTGGCTCGCCTCAACGGAGCTGCAGGTCTAAAAAACATACGACAGAAGAAGAAGGCATTGAATGGCAGTGCTGGCTCGAAGGGCCGAATGGCCTACTCCTGCACCTATTGTCTATTGTCACCTGAATGAAAACCCATGTGGTAACAGGGAGAACATACAAACGCCGTATAAACGGAACCCCTGGTCAGGATCAAACTTGGGTCTCTGGCACTGTAAGGCAGCAGCTATACCACTGCGCCACTTTGTTGCCTTGCTAGGTTTCTGGCCATCCAGCAATCTTTCTTGATCCCCTTGGTTTCTGACATGATTAGCCTCCCTCAAATGCTGTCACCCTCCCTTTCAGTAACAACCTCATCACTCATCGCCTTCTCATCAACTAGAACCAGAAAGTACCAATTCATCTTTGGGTGCTTCGTCCATGGATGCTACTCCCTATCTCTTCCCATAGTTCTTGATTTAGCAAAGTCTGGCTCCATCACTGGTTAGCATATCCTCAATCATCTAGGCCCCAAGCTCTGGCAATCCTTCCCTATACCTTCCATCTCAAAACCAAAATGTCACCTATCCATGAACTCCAGGGATGCTGCCTTAACTGCTGAGTTACTCCAGCACACTGTGTCTTTTCTTGGTAAATCAGCATCTGCAGTTCCTTGTTTCTACATTGTTGTTTACATTTTGGTGCATTAAGCTGGTCTTTATTTCGAAAAATGACAACCTCTTTACTGCTCTCCAGAAAATTCAAAGCTCTCATGGAGAACCAGCTGCACATAAAAAAATCCTTGGTTGCAATCATAGAGAAGCTTCTAATAGCACTCAAATTACAAACAATATGAATATGAAAACAATATTTTTGCAAACACTTTATTTTGTTCTGTTTTGCCATTTTGAACTTGGTCTGAGAAGCAGTATTGATTAACAACAGAAAATGTCTTGGAAATCTGTGAATTTCCACTACCGTTGTCCTTTATCATGTGTCATTATGATTTATTTTGGCTCAGAAGCAGGATGGTCACCTGAACTACTATCGATGTATAATACTCAGTAAAAATGCGAACTCTCGATAAATTAGAGAAAAACAAATTACCACAGAGACAGCAAAATTGCCAACACAGAGGAAAAATGACTCAGCATCGCACAAATATGAAACCTAAGGAACAAATTAAAGGACAGAATATATCAATAGATGAAAGAGCAAAAAGAATGAGGTGACCTGCTGTGTTTATGCGGAATTATACCTTTTGGAGAATGGCAAACTTTATTTTGTTGGATTTCTGCAGCATCTAACGCCGCAATTTTCACCCATCAGATCCTCTCCCAATTTGGTTCCATCTGCCCTTCACCTCTCTCTTAATGGAACCCATTATCACCCTTTTACTCAACAGATTCTGGCTGGTGTAGCCCTCGTGTTCCTGCTTGTCATCCTCCAATCTAATCTCCACCTTCATACCCTCCCCCACCTGCTCCATCTGCCTTTTTTTTTAGAGGCATCCTGTTCACCCCCCCCCCCCCCCCCCCCCCCCCCCCCCTCCATCTTACCTCTCCTATTTATTCTGGTCAATTTCCTTCTCCATTCTCAGTTCTGATGCAGCATTAGTTTAATATAATTTAATTTAGTTTAGTTTAGTTTGATTTAGTTTAAGTTAGTTTAGTTTAGTTTACTTTCGGCCCACTGAGTCCATGCTAAAACCATGTTCACACCATTTCTATGTTATCCAACTTTCTCATCCATTCCCTGCACACAGTAGAGAAATCAACACAGGAACAAATTACAGAGGCCAATCAGCCTACAACGCCGCACATCTTTGTGATGTGGGAGGAAATCAGATGACCCGGAGGAAACCCATGCGGTCACAGGGAGAACGTGCAAACACAAAACGGACAGCACCTGAGGTCAGGATCGAACCCACTGTCCCACCCACTAGGGTATAGATGCAAAATATCAACAATCCTTTCCACCCACAAATGCTACTTAACCCACAGTGTGCCACCAGCAGTTTGTGTTTTGGTCCATAATTCCCACTGCTTGATAATATTATTGCTGAATATGTCAGAAATGTTACATGGCCAGTAATAAGCTACTATAAACTCTCCAGCTATGCTTTGTGTTTTCCAAGGGGATGATCATGTGCAAAAATAGATTTACCAAGAAATTCGCAAAAAAACAAGTTGTTAGAGTTGATGGTCATGGGTCACATGTGCCTGTAAAATTATGCAGAGGTGAAAGAAATTAAAACACAAAGCTCGAAGCATTAGACCAGCCTATTGAATTAATGAGTCATTTATTTAATGACCATGTCTGGTATCTCAAAATGCACAATAGGCAGAGACACTAGTCAGTACAACAGATTATAGAGATTATATTTCTCATTTCCCTTTCTCCTTTCCCCTGACTCTCACTCTGAAGAAGGGTCTTGACTTGAATCGTCACCCTTTCCTTCTCTTCGGATATGCTGCCTCACCCGCTGATTTACTCCTGCTCTTTGTGTCTATTTAAAGATAATAGGGATGTGGAAGTTCAGGGAATAGAGTGAGATGGAGCATGTACAACAGATAGAAGACATAGAAAACATTGAAAAATCGGTTCAGGAGTAGGCCGTTCAGCCCTTCAAGCCAGTACCACCAATCAATATGATCAAGGGTCTCAAGTATTTTATTGTCATATGTCCCAGATAGAACAATGAAATTCTTACTTGCACAGCAGAGTATGTAATCTTAACAATCTATCCTTGTTCTTGTGTGTGTGTGTGTGTGTGTGTGTGTGTGTGTGTGTGTGTGTGTGTGTGTGTGTGTGTGTGTGTGTGTGTGTGTGTGTGTGTGTGTGTGTGTGTGTGTGTGTGTGTGTGTGTGTGTGTGTGTGTGTGTGTGTGTGTGTGTGCCAGGATTGTGTCAGCTTTCTGTCAATCTCCTTAATTCCTCTCTTCTTCCAAACGATAGGCCGCAGCCTTTCCATTTTCACACATGCTGCTGACATTATTCCCGCGGACGCGATAAATATATTCCCGTCGCATTTCAACCTATATTTCCCAAGTTACTAATCGTTTAAAAAAAATTAAAGTTCTTCAAGCTCATGCATTTTGAAGAAAAAAATTCTGACTGACGTCACAATCCACTTGCACACTCCGGGCGCGAAGGCCACTCCAGCATTCCAACACGCTCGGCCCCGCTGGGATCCCTCGCCACAATTTTCCCTCTCTACCCCCCTCCCTGACTCTGCCCACCTCTCTCCAACACCCTCCCTCTCTGCCCCTCCTCCCTCTCTACCCCCCTCCCACTCCCTCTACCCTCCCTCTCTACCACCCTCACCTCCCCCTCCCTCTCTTCCCCCCTACGAGGTGAACTACTGCTGGGACTCGTTCGGCCCCACACGTTCGGCCCCGCGCGCTCGGCCCTGCTCCGCTCGGACCCGCTAAGCCCAGCTCCATCTGCTCCGCTCGAAGAGGCGAGGGATCATTAGAAACGGGAATAGTGCCGGAGGATTGGCGTACTGCGCATGTTGTTCCATTGTTTAAAAAGGGGGTCTAAGAGTAAACCTAGCAATTATAGACCTGTTAGTTTGACTTCAGTGGTGGGCAAATTAATGGAAAGAATACTTAGAGATAATATATATAAGCAACTGGATAAACAGGGTCTGATTAGGAACAGTCAACATGGATTTGTGCCTGGAAGGTCATGTTTAACTAATCTTCTAGAATTTTTTGAAGATGTTACTCGGGAAATTGATGAGGGTAAAGCAGTGGATGTTGTGTATATGGACTTTAGTAAGGCCTTTGACAAGGCTCCTCATGGAAGGTTGGTTAAGAAGGTTCAATGGTTGGGTATTAATGGTGGAGTAGCAAGATGGATTCAACAGTGGCTGAATGGGAGATGCCAGAGAGTAATGGTGGATGGTTATTTGTCGGGTTGGAGGCCAGTGACGAGTGGGGTGCCACAGGGATCTGTGTTGGGTCCACTGTTGTTTGTCATGTACATCAATGATCTGGATGATGGTGTGGTAAATTGGATTAGTAAGTATGCAGATGATACTAAGATAGGTGGGGTTGCGGGTAATGAAGTAGAGTTTCAAAGTTTACAGAGAGATTTATGCCAGTTGGATGAGTGGGCTGAAAGATGGCAGATGGAGTTTAATGCTGATAAGTGTGAGGTGCTACATCTTGGCTGGACAAATCAAAATATGTCGTACATGGTAAATGGTAGGGAATTGAAGAATGCAGGTGAACAGAGGGATCTGGGAATAACTGTGCACAGTTCCCTGAAAGTGGAATCTCATGTAGATAGGGTGGTAAAGAAAGCTTGGTGTGCTGGCCTTTATAAATCAGAGCATTGAGTATAGAAGTTGGGATGTAATGTTAAAATTGTAAAAGGCATTGGTGAGGCCAATTCTGGAGTATGGTGTACAATTTTGGTCGCCTAATTATAGGAAGGATGTCAACAAAATAGAGAGAGTACAGAGGAGATTTACTAGAATGTTGCCTGGGTTTCAGCAACTAAGTTACAGAGAAAGGTTGAACAAGTTAGGGCTTTATTCTTTGGAGCGGAGAAGGTTAAGGGGGGACTTGATAGAGGTTTTTAAAATGATGAGGGGGTAGACAGAGTTGACGTGTCTAAAAGCTTTTCCCACTGAGAGTAGGGAAGATTCAAACAAGGGGACATGACTTGAGAATTAAGGACAGAAGTTTAGGGGTAACATGAGGGGGAACTTCTTTACTCAGAGAGTGGAGGCTGTGTGGAATGAGCTTCCAGTGAAGGTGGTGGAGGCAGGTTCCTTTTTATCATTTAAAAATAAATTGGATAGTTATATGGATGGGAAGGGAATGGAGGGTTATGGTCTGAGCGCAGGTATATGGGACTAGGGGAGATTATGTGTTCGGCATGGCCTAGAAGGGTCGAGATGGCCTGTTTCCGTGCTGTAATTGTTAGATGGTTATATGGTTATATGGATGGATTGGGGGAGTGGAGGAGGAAAAAAATCCTGGGTAGTTGAGGAGGGAGAGTGGGGGTATTGAAGGAGAGTTGTTCATACGTCTACACACCCTCTCATGCCCCCTCCCTCTCTACCCTCCCTCCCCCTCTCTACCCCATTCCTCCCTCTCTACCCTCCTTCCCCCCCACACTACCCCCTCCCCAACTCTACCATCTCTCTAACCCCTTCCCTCTCTGTTAGACAATGCTCCCAGGTTTGATAAATTTAGATGAACAGTCTGCAGACTTCAATTTGGATTTGTGTCATGGTTATAAACAAACAATGGAAAATCAATTTGAAGAGAACCATAGACAAGGTTCCAGAATGTGAATGGAAGCAAGCAGATGGGGAACTGATCTCTTATACTACAAACCTTGCAGCACCATCCACCTTTGACGCTGAGGATTCCAAGTGCCCCATGGTCACTTTGTGCCAAAGCCACTCATTTACAACATTTCAACATTGGATATTTTCCAAATTGGAATTGTCAGATTTACTCCACAGGTCAATGTTCCTGATCAGTAAACTATGTGTTTGATAGTGCAGGGAACCAGAGAGAGGTATTCAAAGCCCTCTAAGGCATCTGTGGGATTTCAATCTAACTAACTAAATAAATCTGAAGATGGGTCTTGATCCAAAATGTCACTTATCCATGTCTTCCAGAGGTGCTGTCTGACCCACTGAGTTGCCACACCTTGTGTCTTTGTTGGTAAACCAGCATCTGCAGTTCCTTCTGTCTCTCTCTTAATTAAATATTATTTAATATTGTTTATAATATTAATATAGTATCAAGGGGGGTTAGTGTGTGTGAGTGGGGGGTGGTTAGTGTGTGTGTGACGCCACAGGCACCCCCCCCCCCCCACAACCGCGTGTTGAGGGGACGGGACCCAACGGGTCCCACATGGTCTAGTAAGATAACAAAACTCAAAAAAACAAACAATAACAGTGCAATAATAATAATAATAGTCTATTGTAGTTCATAACTTATGAGGTTTTAGCGTTTAATAACCTGATGGTTGTAGGGAAGAAGCTGTTCCTGAAACTGGACGTTATAGTTCTCAGGGTCCTGTACCTTCTTCCTGATGGCAGTGGTGAGATGAGTGTGTGGCCAGGATGGTGTGGGTCTCTGATAATATTAGCTGCCTTTTTAAGGCAGCAACTCCGATAAATCCCTTCGATGGTGGGGAGGTCAGAGCCGGTGATGGACTGGGCAGTGTTCCCAAATTTTTGCAGTCTTTTCCGCTCCTGGACGTTCAAGTAGCTGAACCAGGACATGATGCAACCAGTCAATATGCTCTCTACTGTGCACCTGTAGAGGTTCAAGAGAATCCTCTTTGACATACCGAATCTCCGTAACCTTCTCAGGAAGTAGAGATGCTTATATGCTTTCTTTATAATTGCATCAGCAAAGATCGCTGGAACTATGCACGCCCAGGAATTTTTTCAATAAGTTTTTGAGTCTCTCCACCATCGTCCCATTGATGTAAACATGGTCGTGGGTCCTCAACCTTCCTATTCCAAAGTCCTTCCTAAGATGTTCATGGCTGATTGGCCTGTTTCCGAAGGGCCTGTTTCCGAAGGGCCTGTTTCCATGCTGTATCTCAAAACTAAACAAAAGTAAAGAAGTAGGAATGTAGGCATTACAAGACAGCAATGTAAGACAATGCAGAGGCTCAACAAAGGATTGGTCAGCTCGTTTATACAATCAAGTGGCTGCCATAGAAACATAGAAACATAGAAAATAGGTGCAGGAGGAGGCCATTCGGCCCTTTGAGCTAGCACCGCCATTTATTGTGATCATGGCTGATCGTCCCCTATCAATAACCCGTGCCTGCCTTCTCCCCATATCCCTTGGCTCCACTAGCCCCTAGAGCTCTATGTAACTCTCTCTTAAATCCATCCAGTGACTTGGCCTCCACTGCCCTCTGTGGCAGAGAATTCCATAAATTCACAACTCTGTGGGTGAAAAGGTTTTTTCTCACCTCAGTCTTAAATGATCTCCCCTTTATTCTGAGACTGTGGCCCCTAGTTCTGGACTCACCCAACAATGGGAACATTTTTCCTGTATCTAGCTTGTCCAGTCCTTTTATAATTTGATATGCTTCTATAAGACCCCCTCATCCTTCTAAGCTCCAGTGAATACTAGCCTAGTCGTTTCAATCAAGTTCAATCAATCAAATTCAAACAGTAACTCTAAGTTTCCCTTCACAAGGAACATTCCAAAAGTTTTGCGATAGCTAGAATCTCAAGGGAATAGTCATGCAATACAAAATACACAAAGTAACTAAAAGGTATAATACATCAAAGGCTTGTCTTATGGCACAGCTCTGTATGGAAAGTTGTCAATGCCACAGTGGATTTGGAGTAGTTTAGATATTTTAAATCCACAACAGACTAAGCAAGTGACAGAACTGTTGCAAATGGTTTCAACACAAGCAAATCAAACAGAATGTAAAGAATTTGGAAATCTAAAAAAAAACAGAAAATGCTTGAAACTCATGTCTGGTCTGGCAACATCAATGCAAAATAAATATTGAACATTTCAGTTCAAAAGTAACTGAAGAAATCTTTTTGATATGAAGTATTAATTCATTTCCCTCTTGACAGATGTTATCTGATCTGAGTATTTTCAGCATTTTCCATCTCATATCAACAAGTACAATTTACAGAAGATAGACACAAAAAGCTGGAGTAACTCAGCGGGACAGGCAGCATCTCTGGAGAGAAGGAATGGGTGACATTTTGGGTCGAGACCCTTCTTCAGAGTGGTAAGGGCTAAGGGGAATGAGAGTTATAGAATTTGATGTGGAGTGATAAAGAACAATGAATGAAAGATATGAAAAAAAGTAAGGATGATAAAGGAAACAGGCCTTTGCAGCTGTTTGTAGGGTGAAAATTAGAAGCTAGTGCGACTTGGGTGGGGGAGGGATAGAGAGAGAGGGAATGCCGGGGCTACCTGAAGTGAGAGAAATCAATATTCATACCACTGGGCTGCAAGATGTCCAAGCAAAATATGAGATGTTGTCCTCCAATTAGTCTCACTCTGACAATGGAGGAGACTGAGGGCAGAAAGGTCTGTGTAGGAATGGGAAGGAGAATTAAAGTGTCCAGCAGCTGGGAGATCAGGTTGGTTCAGGCGGGCTGAGCGAAGGTGTTACGCGAAACGATCGCCCAGTCTGTGTTTGGTCTCGCCGATGTGTAAGAGTCCACATCTTGAACAACGGATACAGTAGACGAGGTTGGAGGAGGTGCAAGGGAACCTCTGTCTAACCTGAAAGGACTGTCGGAGTCCCTGGACAGAGTCGAGGGGGGAGGTATAGTGACATGTGTTGCATCTTCTGAGATTGCAGGGGAAGATACCTGGGGAGCGGGTGGTTTGGGTGGGAAGGGGTGAGTGAACCAGGGAGTTTCAGAGGGAACGGTCTCTGCGGAAGGCGGAAAGGGGTGGAGATGGGAAAATGTGGCTAGTGGTGGGGTCCCGTTGGAGGAAATTTCAGAGGATTATGTGCTGTATGCCACGGGCTATTGGAGTGGAAGGTAAGGACTAGGGGGACTTTGTCTCTGTTGTGACTAGGGGGAGGGGGAGCAAGGACAGAGCTGCAGGGAATCTACAGGTCAGGTCTAAATATTGTGAATAGAGTACCTTCCAAAGAGTGGACGACGAGAGGTAATGAAATCCAAAGAGATTTATTTATCCATGTACTCAGATAATTAATTTAGCCCAACTGAAAAAGAAAATGACCAAAAATCAAAGGTCTTTTTATCTGGAGGAACAGCACACCAGAGATAAGAATTTACACCACTCTCCTGATTATATCACAGTTGGATTCCAGATAACACATTCTGGAAGATATATTGGGCTTGGAGGAAGGGAAATATAGATTTATTAAAATGATACTTGAATTCCATGGGTTAAAAGAAATGGATTATACCAGTTGGGCGGCATCATGCTAACTGTGGTGAATGGGCCCACAGGAGACTGCTGGTAATTTACTAGTATATCCGGACTTATGCTGACACTCATAGTCTGAGATGTGCTGAATTTACATATGCTGGCACATCTGTTGCTCTGCTCTGATGCTGAACACATGGAGAGGCATCTTGCTGGGATTGACTGGCACTTTATATGAAGGTGAAGGATTAGAGATTCCACTTATTTCAATTGGATTTTTGGCCATGGGGAATGGAGAAAATGAAAAAATATGTTATTTTACTTTAACATAATATTTGATTGATTTTATTTTAAAAATACTTTGTTTGATTTACATCTCTAATTGTTCTTATTTTAGCTCTAAAAAAAAAAAAAAATGAAGCGGTACAAAAAAGGTATCAAGATATATGTGTTGTGTAGAATTGTAATTTACCGTACTTCTAATAAAAATAAAATTAAAAAAAAGAAATTACAAAAAAAAAATAAAAAAAAATAATTGTTCTTATTTCTACAATTATTTACAGCTTTTTAATTGTTTTTATCTGACTGAAATTTGTAGATATAAAAATTTGCACAGTGCATCATAAACTTTGATTCTGCTTCCAGCCATGACCTCAATCAAAGAGCTACGGGGGAGGGTTTCAGAAGTAGGGACACCATAGTGACGCAGCGGTAGAGCTGCTGTCTTACAGTGCTAGAGACCTGGGTTCAATCCTGACCATGGGTGCTGTTTGAACAAAGTTTGTATGTTCTCCCTGTGACCGTGTGGGTTTTTTTCAAGATTTCCTTTCGCTCTCCGAAGGCGTACAGTTTTGTAGGTAATTTGGCTTTGGTAAAAATTGTAAATTGTCCCTAGTGTGTTGGATAATATTAGTGAACGAGGTGATCACTGGTCGGCGTGGACTCAGTGTGCCATAGCACCTGTTTCTGTCGTATCTCATGTCTGTCTAAAGTACTCTGCCTATTTGCTACCTTTGAAGATCAAAGGGAAAAAGAGCTATTTTATCTCAATACCCTCCAGCTCTTCTTAACCACATTATAGTTAGAAACGTGCTGTAAAAACTTAGATTGTTTGGAATTCCTGGGTCATGGTTTCCAATTACAGAATTGATTCTAAATTTCTGGAGTGCCTTGGCACAAATTTGCTACATTAAACATGCTACATCAAAACAGGCAGGTTTAATTGCGATTGATATGAAACCTGATGAATTTGCAACAGTGGTGAGAGACTACTTGGCTTTATTCAGTGCATGAATTATCTCAAGGGTGATAAATGCTGCAACCATTACTAACCAGCTGCTCCTGTAACATTCCATTCATACTGTGCTTTGAGATCCATTGATCTGTGTAAACAAATGATACCTTTGTGAGGCATTTGAATCCTTCTTCTACAGTTGTCTAAAATTATTTGTTAAGCTTATTAGGTGCATGAGAAATCGCTTTAGGAAGAAGTGAGCATTCACTGTAAATGTGTACCTAGGAGCATCATGTAATGGTGAAATAAAATCTGGATAAACTAATGGAAAGCTTGAAGAAGGCTCAGATATGTCCAAAAGCAAAAATATAACATTATACAACTGGAAAAAAAGCCCATGTGAAGGCCGATGAGCAACACCATAGTTTTCAATAGAGTCTACAGAGCGGAACCTATTCCGTTTCTATTTCCACAGATTGACATAAAAAGCTGGATTAACTCAGCAGGACAGGCAGTATCTCTGGAGAGAAGGAATGGGTGACGTTTCGTATCGAGACCCTTCAGAAGAAGAGTTACTCCAGCTTTTTGTATCATATCTTTGGTTTAAACCAGCATCTGCAGTTCCTTCTTACACATCTATTTCCCAAGATGCTGCCATACCTGCTAAGCACTTGCAACATAGACACAACATGCTGGAGTGATGCAGCAGAACAGGCAGCATCTCTGGAGAGAAGAAAAGTCTGAAGAAGGGTTTCGACACAAAACATCACCCATTTCCGGTAGGCGGCGCGGCTCTGGCCAGCAGCGGCCTCTGCAGTCTGTCCGCGTTTTTATTAGATGCTGTTTCCTGTAGTTTTTGTTTATTTTTGTTGGGGTGTGTGTGTGGGGGGGTGGGGGTGGGCTGAGTCATCTCCCCACTGCATTTTGTGTTTCCTTGTTTTCAAGGAGGAGTGCCTAACACCAGCGGGGACTCTGGTCTGCACCGTTCCTGCCTAAGCATTTTCGGTGGAGGAGCATTCTCTGTATTATTTTCACTGCTGCTTCTACTATCTGCAATTTAGTCTTTTTCAGTCTTTTATTTTTATGGATTACATTGTTTCCCAGATCATGTCCCCGAGTGAAGAGATTTTCAACAACATTTGAAAAGTAAAATATGGCGGCTATGATTATGACATGCTTAACTGTAGGAGTTATCCCGAGGATTTTAGACAGTCAAACTTGTGATTTTTGAAATGTGAGTTTTAGACAATTGGATGAGGAAATGAATGATAGTGCAAAATCTATTTCCAATTTGAGTTGGAGGTGCTGCAAGGGTATTTTGATTTTTGTCACTTCTTTGATAGCATTGACCTATATATAACATCTTTGATTCTTTCCCCAATTTACCATTATGAGCCATGCTTGCAGGCCTCAATGTGTACACATGCACAGCTTTATCCGTTTTAAAATAACATATTTAAGTTGGTTTTACGTGGACATGGTAGTAAGTTAATTGAACTGACAATGGGCTGTGGGTTGAGAGGTTTCATTTGTCCTGGAAATTTATAACAACAATTTTCCAAGAAATTTTCCAAGAAAAGTTGAACTGTAAATTAGAACTGTTGTCTGGAATGAATATGTAATATTTGAACTAAGCCAAGAATATAAAGGAAGATAGTAAAAGCTTATTTAGGTATGTGAAGAGGAAAAAAATAGTTAAGACCAAAGTTGGACCCTTAAAGACTGAAAAAGGTGAATTTATTATGGGGAACAAGGAAATGGCAGATGAGTTGAACGGAGACAAGGAAACACTTTTTCACACAGTCTGTGGAATTCTCTGCCTCAAAGGGCGGTGGAGGCCAGTTCTCTGGATACTTTCAAGAGAGAGCTAGCAAGGGCTCTTAAAGATAGCGGAGTCAAGGGATATAGGGAGAAGGCAGGAACGGGGTACTGTTTGGGGATGATCAGCCATGATCACATTGAATGGCGGTGCTGGCTCGAAGGGCCGAATGGCCTACCCCTGCGCCTATTGTCTATTGAATGCCACTGTTTTTATTGTGTCCATTTTTTGTTTAAATGCAACAGTGCTGTAGGTTTCTATCCATTATAGGAAATACAGAGTAAATTGTACGGCAGACCTAAAGCAGTAATCATGCAAGACTGTAGTTTAGTTTAATTTATTGTCACACATATGGAAGCACAGTGAAAATATTTTGTATCGCGTGCTAACCAGTCAGCAGAAAGAACATACATGATTATAATCAAGCCTTTATCAGCATACAGATACACAATTAAGGGAATAGTGTTTAGTGCAACCTAAAGTCCAGTAAAATCTGATTAAAGATAGTCTGAGGGTCTCCAACGAGGCAGATAGTAGTTCAAGACTGCTCGCTAGTTGTTGATATTATGATTCAGTTGCCCGATGGCAGCAGGGAAGAAACTTTCCCTGAATCTGGGGGTATGCATCTTCACACTTCTGTACCCTATTGTCTGCTGCTGCACAAATCTAATTGCAGTAATAAGGTGGGGATGAATTTATGCAATATATGAGAGAAGATTTTTCAGATTCAGATGCTGAAGAACCAACAAGTATGAATGCTATTTTGGATATCTTTTTTTTGCAATCAGAAAGGGTTAATTGATAATTTTGTTGTTGAGGACTTTTTGGGGGAAGTGAACATAATATTTGACCTCAAGCTTGAAAATGATATTGTTTATTGCCAACAAAATCCTAATTCTAAACAAATGGACACTGTGAAACTATGAAAGAAGTGTTACCTTTGGTTGATTGGGCGAGCATATTGAAATGTATAACGGAACAGGCAATGTTCTTTTAAGAAAATAATACGTTGCTAAATAAAACATCCCTTTGAGAGACATAAGGATTCAACAGGAAGAGTAATTCATGTGTGACTGAGAAGATAAATAATTTTGAATCTAAGAAAGAAACATAATGGAGAGACAAGAAATTGCAGATGATGGTTTACCCCCAAAAAAACACGAGGTACTGGAATAACTGAACGGGACAGGCAGCATCTCTGGTGAACATGAATAGGCAACATAAGAAACTTATATAGTTGCCCAGAAATAGAAGTAGATTTGAAAATTGGAGACTTTTAAGAACTCAAAAAATTAGACAAGATAGAACATATGTAAACTGGTGAGAAACATTAAAAATTATCCATGTGTTTTTAAGCTTACATAAAAAGAAACGTCTTGTAAGGACACGTATGGGTCCCTTACAGACAGAAGCATGAGAAATAAAAATGGGGGAGTAATGAAATAACAGATGGATTAAATAATTTATTTGTGTCCATCTTCACAGAGGAACCTGCCAGATATATTGGAGAAGCAAGGGTCTGTAAGAATGGGAAAGTGCAAAAAACTACCATTTGGACAAAATATAGCAGAGGATGAAAATCAATAGTACAGGATGGTCTGCAACCTACAAAGCAGAGAGCTGAGCACAATCTCGTGACCATGTCATAGACCCAGGCTCCCTGTAATCATTGAATCCAGTGAGGTCCCAGGCAGGAGCTGAAGATAAATCTCAGACAGGATGATGTGTGCAATAGTTGGCCTTGGATAAATGGAATTACAAAAGAAAAATGGTTCCAACTCTCATAGAATGTTTGCAGATAAATGGATTTGGCTTGGCTATGATAAACCATGGGCAAGTAAAAATAAAGTATTTGTAGTTCCTTCTTACATCAAATCTTCTAAGGTTTTGGGTCAGTTTGCTGGATGCATATAGAAGGGCAGTACAGTGGTGCAGCTGTTAGAGCAACTGCCTCACAGCACCTGAGACACGGATTCAATCCTGTAGAATTCATTGCCACAGACGGCTGTGGAGGTATTTTTAAAGCATAGATTAATAGATTCTTGATTAGTAAGGGTATCAAAGATTATGGGAAGAAGGCAGAAGAAACATATTGAGGGAAAATAGATCCGCCATGATTGAATGGCAAAGTAGACGCAATGGGCTGAATGGACTAATTATGCTTCTGTGTCTCATGGTCTTATACCCCTGTCAATACATTCATAAAGAGCATTTGGTGCAATAATTTAAAATCATCTTGAAGTAATATACTTTACCCAAAGTTATTACATCTGTAATTAGGTGGCTTTATTGTTTATGGGAGCATATACATTATTGAATATTGCAGCTTTGCAACTCACGTTGGAAAATCTGTGAAGATAGATATGCTGAGCTTGTGTGGAAAATAAAAATATAAAATGCTGAAAACATTCTGGATGTCTGGCAGCACCAGTGAAATTAATTACGGAGTCAATCTCATACAGTCAAAAGCTATTGCCTTTCCACTATCCAACCATCCCCACAACATCAAGTAACTTTGAACCCAAACATTAACTCTGTTTCTCTTTTATTTCTGATTTCCAGCATCTGTGGTGCTTTGATTATTCAATTCCTGTAAACAAAAACAAAAAATAGGCTTTCATATTCAAGTAGATCCCATACTTCAAAAGTAATCCCAGGAATTATTTATGTATGTCACTGGTCCTGTGCATTTTATCTCTGGTGTGGGTTTCCAAAAACTGCTAAATATTTAATAGGAACAGATGTCATTTTACTGAAGGCAGATTGTGAATTATCAGAACAACTTTCTCAATTTGCTCTGTTAATATAATTTAGTCCCTAATAGCACATAAAATAGAATCTTTGATTTTGTTTGTTTACCTCCACAGTAAACAGACAGACAAATTGAACGTGTGATTTGCTTGGGATCCAGTAAAAGATCATTGGGTTAATACGTTAACTGTTTCTATATCCACAAATGCGATTTGGAATGTTAAGTATTTCCGTTTCTTTCTGGATTTATTTCAGCTAACTAACATTGCCAATTATAGTCCCCTTCCTCCTCACAGCCACAGTACCTTCTGTGTAGCAACAAGAAGAAAATCCTTGACTAATACACATCCAGCTGGACTTCTGCTGGCCTTTCTATTCACCCCAATGTTTCGGATTTGTGTGTCTATCTTCAGTTTAAACCAACATCTGCAGTTCCACACCTGTAACAGTGGATACAGTAGATGAGGTTGGAGGAGGTGCAAATGAACCTCTGCCTCATTTAAAAAGGCAGTTGGGACCCTTGGATAGAGTCAAGGGGACAGGTGTTGCATCTTCTGCGGTTGCAGGGTAAAGTACCTGGGGGAGGGGGTGGTTTGGGTGGGATGTGAAAATGATGTTCCCCTCTTGTCTAGCCAATGTCTAAGTAAGGGGTTGGTCATTCAGGTTATCAAAAAATTCCGCAGGATCTTGATCAGTTGGGCAGGCGGGTTGATGAATTTTAATATAGAGAAATGTGAGGTGTTGCATTTTGGAAAGTCTAACATGGGAGGACTGACACAGTGAATTGCAGGGCTCTGGGGAGTGTTGTAGAGCAGAGGGATCTAGGAATGCAGGTGCATATTTCCTTGATGGTGGAGTCGCAGATCGATCGGGTGGTCAAAAAGTCTTTCAAGACCTTGGCCTTGATCAGTCACAGTATTGAGTATAGAAGGGAGGTTATGCTGCAGGTATATAAGACATTGGTGAGGCCATATTTAGAGGAATTTAGCTGCGAGGAGGATGCTAGGAGGCTGCAAGGTGACTTGGATAGGTTGGGTGAATGGGAAAATGCATGGCAGATGCAGTATAATGTGGATAAATGTGAGGTTATCCACTTTGGTGGCAAGAACAGGAAAATAGACTATCATTTGTATGGTGGCCGATTAGGAAAAGGGGAGATGCAACGAGACCTGTCATTACACCAGTCATTGAAAGTAGGCATGCAGGTGCAGCGGGCAGTGAAGAAAGCGAATGGTGTGTTAGCATTCATAGCAAAAGGATTTGAGTATAGGAGCAGGGAGGTTCTACTGCAGTTGTACCGGGCCTTGGAGTAGTATTGCATACATAGAGGGAGTACATAGAAGGATCGCCAGACTGATTCCTGGGATGGCAGGACTTTCATATGAAGAAAGATTAGATAGACTCGGCTTGTACTCGCTAGAATTTAGAAGATTGAGGGGGGATCTTATAGAAACTTACAAAATTCCAAAGGGTTGACTGGCTAGATGCAGGAAGATTGTTCCTGATGTTGGGGAAGTCCAGAACAAGGGGTCACAGTTTAAGGATAAGGGGGAAGTCTTTTAGGACCGAGATGATAATTTTTTTTCCATACAAAGAATGGTGAGACTGTGGAATTCTCTGCCGCAGAAAGTAGCTCAGGTCAGTTCATTGGCTTTATTTAAGAGGAAGCTAGATGTGGCCCTTGTGGCTAAAGGGATCAGGGGGTATGGAGAGAAGGTAGGTATAGGATAATGAGTTGGATGATCAGCCATGATCAGATTGAATGGCGGTGCAGTCTCGAAGGGCCAAATGGCCTACTTCTGCACCTATTTTCTATGTTTCTATGTTTCTATGTAATGTGTTCAATTTTGGGCACCATTTTATAGGGAAGGTGTTGTCAAGCTGGTGTTGTCAGTGCAGAGAAGATTTACTTGGATGTTGCCAGAACTCGAGGGCCTAAGCTATAAGGTGAGGTTGAGTAGGCTAACTACGTCTGAAGAAAGGTTGTGACCCAAAACGTCACCCATTCCTTCTCCCCAGATATGCTTCCTGTCCCGTTGAGGTACTCCAGCATTTTGTGTCTATCTTAGGTTAGGACTTCCTTGGAGCGTTGATTTTATTGAGGTGTACAAAATTATGAGAGGAATAGATCAGTAAATGCACTTTGTCTTGCCCAGAGTAGAGGAATCGAGAACCAGAGGACATTGGTTTAAGGTGAGGGGGGTGGGGAGATTTAATAAGCAACTGAGGGGTAACCTTTTTACACAAAGGGCAGTGAGTGTATGTAACATGCTGCCGGAGGAGGTAGTCAAGGCAGGTACTATCACACATAGTGGCGCAGCGGTAGAGTTGCTGCCTTACAGCGTTTGGAGCGCCAGAGGCCCGGGTTCAATCCAGACTACTGATGCTGTCTGTACGGAGTTTGTATGTTCTCCCCATGACTCCAGTTTTCTCCAAGATCTTTGGTTTCCTCTCACACTCCAGGTTTGTAGGTTAATTGGCTTGGGTTTGTATACTTGGTATAAGTATAAATTGTCCTAATGTGTGTAGGCTTGTGTTAATGTGTGGGGGATCGCTGGTCGGCGCAGACCCGGTGGGCTGAAGGGCCTGTTTCTGCTGTGTATCTCTAAAAGTAAAACTAAACATTTAAAAAAACATTTAGATAAGTACACAGATAGGATAGATTTTGAGGGATATGAGCCAAACGCAGGCATGTGGGAATAGCGTAGGTGGGACATTTTGATCGGTGTGGGGAAACTGGGCCAAAGGGTCTGTTTCCATGGTGTGTGACTATATGACTATCTTTGCACCTTTCTTACTTTCCATTTTACTTGCAATGCCTATACTTTCCTGGGTCTCTTCAGAATTCCCTCAACATCTGAAATATACTTGTCTTTTTTTATTTGCTTCATCTTGCTCTCTGTGCTAACTTGGTAGTCTTACCCATTTGTTGTGGGAATGTATTTAGTTTAGTTTAGTGAATAAATTTGGAAACAGGCTTTTCGGCCCACCGAGTCCATGCCGACCATTGATCAGCCGTACACTAGTTTTATCCTACAAACTAGGGACAATTTACAGAAGCTACAAATCTGCACGTCTTTGGAATGTAGGAGGAAACTGGAGCATCCGGAGGAAACTCATGAGGTCACAGGGAGATCGTACAAACTCCGCATAGACAGCACCTGATCGATCCCGGATCTCTGATGTTGTGAGACAGCAGCTCTGCATCACTGTGCCGCTGTCTGAACCCTTTGAATTTCCTCTTTACACATATGCCATTTTTCTGAGACTGATTCCACTTCAAATTGCTGCTTCCAATCCATGTTCCTCACTTATTTCTCTATCTGGCAAGAATGAATATGCCCGGGTATAGAACCCAAATACTGATCTCTACCTTTTCAATAACTATCAGGTCCACCACCGATGGTTAGTGCTCTCAGTTCCTTTCTGGATTATCCATTTTGCCAGGCTGGCAAAGGTCACAGCCTGCGAGAGGAGTTGAATGGTGCCGGAAAGATCTGGCTAGGCCGCTGCACCGGCCCACAAAATCAGCCTCAGAGGTCAGCTGTGGGAACGGATCTGCCAGCTCTGGCTGGGCCGGAGTTCCAGAGCCCTGGCCATTGGGGCAAATTCAACCTGCAAATAAATAAATAAATAAATAAATAAATAAATAGATAGATAGATAGATAGATAGATAGATAGATAGATAGATAGATAGATAGATAGATAGATATATAAATAAAGTGCACACACACACACACACACACACACACACACACACACACACACACACACACACACACACACACACACACACACACACACACACACACACACACACACACACACACACGTTTTCTTCATAGTCGAGGAAGGTTTTCAACATATGCGTGGGAGTTTGCAGGTCAACTCGACCTTGATTTTTTTTAGGGGGGGGGGAGGCGTGTGTGTGTGTTTTTGTGTGTGTCTCTCTCTCTCTCTCTCTAAAGGTATACCATAACTGTGCCAGCCGTCTTTTACCTTCTTATTCATTGCATGTGTGCATTTCAGACAGCGCTCCCTGATTTTATCTTCCTCTATTAGCTTATCCTGCCAACAATTGCTTTTTTATTTTGTCAAAGAAATTTTGAAAATTCACCCTTATATTTTTTAGAATTTACCTTAAGTCTTTTAAGATACCAGCAGGTATGGTCACATGGTAAGTAATATCAATCCTTCCCCATCCATGCTCTTATTAAGTCAACAAAATTAAGCACATTCAAGGTTTCAAGGCAGTTTATTGTCACGTATACCAATTAAGGTACAGATAAATTTGAATTATCATACAGCCATACTAAAAAAAAAAGCAACAAGACATACAACTATATAAAAGTTAACATAAACATTCACCGCAGCGGATTCCCCACATTCCTCACTGTGATGGAAGGCAATAAAGTCCAAATTTCTTCCTCTTTTATTCTCCCACAGTCGGGGCAGTCGATCCATCCACAGTCGGGGTGGTCGAAGCTCCCACGATGGGGCGATCGAAGCTCCTGCGGCTTGGAGTTCCTGAAGTCAGCCTCTAACCAGAGACTGCGACTCCACGATGTTAATGTCCGCAGGCACCCGCGGTTAGAGCCCAGAGGTCGATCCCTGGCAAAGGGATCGCGGGCTCCGTGATGTTAAGTCCACAGTCTTCTGCGGTGGAGCTCCTAAAATCGGTCTCCAGCAAAGGCCGCCAACTCCTTGATGTTAGGCCGCAGTGCGGACAGAAAACGATAACAAAAAAAAAATCACATCTCCATCGAGGGAAGAGATTAGAAAAAGTTTTCCCCAAACCCTCTCCCCCACCCCCCACATAAAACAAGCGAAAGAACACTAAAATGTACATTTAACACACACAAACAAACAACAAAGAAGGAAAGGACAGACAGACATTGCTGGCGCCACCTGTTTGAGAATGAAATGGTTACTTTGTCTATAAATATTCATTCCACTTGCCAGAGAATACACTGGCTGGCAATCACTACACCATTAACTTTTGATTGCTGGTGGTTTTTTCACTGTTGGAAATTTACTTGACATTTTATTCCAAAAGAGGTTGTCCTTTCTCGCCACTTAAATCATGGCCTCTGAGTGCACTCCCACTGTTCACAATTCCTGACATGAGGGGTCACACCGAGCTCTTACTCAGAGTTAATCCCTTTACAAATTTCACTTCCTTCACAGTCAATTGTCTACCATCTCATAAATTTTCCATAAAACATTTAAAATTTTCCTTTAGATCTATTATTTAACATTTGTCGGAATTATACTATTAGCTGGGAATAAACTGAGGAGTCATTTAGCATTCTGGATAGATAACATTATTGATTCATTATTTCTATATCTATTAACTATATTAAAAACTTTTTTTAATTCCCACGCTTCTGCCTTCAATGATTTAGGGTGGATCTACTCCCTAAATCCATAGACACAAGGAACTGCAGATGCTGGTTTACAAAATAAAAGACACAGAGTACTGGATTAACTCAAAAGGCCAGGCAGCATCTGTGGAGAATATGGATAGGTGAGGTTTCTTGTCAGAACTCTTTTTCAAACTCTTCATGCCCTGAAGAAGGGTTCCTACCCGAAACATCAGCTATCCATGTTTTTTCAGAGATGCTGCCTGACCTGCAGAGTTACTCCAGCATTTTGGGTATTTGTTGTGTCACACAGCCTACATCCCTTTGTTTCTTCACACTAAGCAACATTCCTTCATTTATTATATTAATGAAAATTGGCTGGGTTAATTGGCTTTTGTAAATTGTCTCAAGTGTGTAGGATAGTGCTAATGTATGGGGTGATCACTGGTCAGCGTGGACTCGGTGAGCCATAGGGCATGCATCTCTAAAGCAGTATCTCTAAACCACAATGAGGCCCACAACTAGATCGCATTCCTGAACTACTATGTACCTCACAGATATTGGACTATCTATGCTTGGACTTTACTGGCTTTATCTTCTGCTAAATGTCATTCACGTTATTCTCTTTGTCATCTATATTACTAAAAGCCTGTTCTTGTTCGGTTTTGGCCATCTGTGCCGCGATTTCCGAGAGAACGCCGCCACCAACGGTCGTCATTTTTGGCCACCTCGCTCAGAGCCCCCCTCCGCCGCAAGTGTGCCGAGGATTTTTCCTGTTGATTAAAAATGACAGAGATATTAATGTTTTTACAAAATTCCCCATTCTCTCTGCTGCCCCCGCTGGCGGCAGGGGGGAGGGACTATAAAACCAGGAAGTGGTGTGCCACACAGTCTCTTCAAGATGGAGGAAGGCAGAGGGTCACGTTTCTATGAGCTGTGAATAACACTGAACACATGTCTACTCAAATGTAAGTGCCTTTAGTAGTTCTAAAATGCTTGCAGAATGTGTCTATTGGTTCTAAAGCTTGCAAAAAAGGTGTCTATTGGTTCTAAAGCTTGCAAAAAAATGTCTCTATTGGTTTTAAAGCTTGCAAAACATGTCTATTGGTTGTAAAGCTTGCAAAAAATGTCTATTGGTTCTAAAGCTTGCAAAAAATGTCTATTGGTTCTAAAGCTTGCAAAAAATGTCTATTGGTTCTAAAGCTTGCAAAAATTGTCTATTTGTTCTAAAGCTTGCAAAAAAATGTCTATTGGTTCTAAAGCTTGCAAAAAAATGTCTATTGGTTCTAAAGCTTGCAAAACATGTCTATTGGTTCTAAAGCTTGCAAAAAGTGTGTCTATTGGTTCTAAAGCTTGCAAAAAAGTGTGTCTATTGGTTCTAAATCTTGCAAAAAAATGTCTATTGGTTCTAAAGCTTGAGAAAATGTCTATTGGTTCTAAAGTATAGGGGCAGGCAGTTTCTACTGCAGTTGTACAGGGTCTTGGTGAGACCACACCTGGAGTATTGCGTACAGTTTTGGTCTCCAAATCTGAGGAAGGACATTATTGCCATAGAGGGAGTGCAGAGAAGGTTCACCAGACTGATTCCTGGGATGTCAGGACTGTCTTATGAAGAAAGACTGGATAGACTTGGGTTATGCTCTCTAGAATTTAGGAGATTGAGAGGGGATCTTATAGAAACTTACAAAATTCTTAAGGGGTTGGACAGGCTAGATGCAGGAAGATTGTTCCCGATGTTAGGGAAGTCCAGGACAAGGGGTCACAGCTTAAGGATAAGGGGGAAATCATTTAGGAGCGAGATGAGAAAAACATTTTTCACACAGAGAGTGGTGAATCTCTGGAACTCTCTGCCACAGAGGGGAGTTGAGGCCAGTTCATTGGCTATATTTAAGAGGGAGTTAGATGTGGCCCTTGTGGCTAAGGGGATCAGAGGGTATGGAGAGAAGGCAGGTACGGGGTACTGAGTTGGATGATCAGCCATGATCATATTGAATGGCGGTGCATGCTCGAAGGGCCGAATGGCCTACTCCTGCACCTAATTTCTATGTTTCTACGTTTCTAAAGCTTGCAAAAAAAATGTCTATTGGTTCTAAAGCTTGCAAAACATGTCTATTGGTTCTAAAGCTTGCAAAAATATGTCTATTGGTTCTAAAGCTTGCAAAAATATGTCTTTGGTTGTAAAGCTTGCAAAAAATGTCTCTATTGGTTCTAAATCTTGCAAACAGTGTCTCTATTGGTTCTAAAGCTTGCAAAAAAAATGTCTATTGGTTCTAAAATGGGTGTGTCTTGAAATTGAAAGGTACTACTTACTGCAAATGGTGGCATGAAGTTGAAAGGCACTACTTACTGCAAATGGTGGCTTGGGAGCTTTGGCTTGAAGTTGAAAGGCACTATTACTGCAAATGGTGGCTTGGTTGCTTTGGCTTGAAGTTGAAAGGCACTACTTACTGCAAATGGTGGCTTGGTTGCTTTGGCTTGAAGTTGAAAGGCACTATTTACTGCAAATGGGGGGGGGGGGGCATGGGTGCATTGGCTTGAAGTTGAAAAGCACTATTTACTGCAAATTGTGGCTTGAAGTTGAAAGGCACTACTTACTGCAAATGGTGGCATGAAGTTGAAAGGCACTACTTACTGCAATTGGAGGCTTGGGAGTTTTGGCTTGAAGTTGAAAGGCACTACTTACTGCAAATGGTGGCTTGGGTGCTTTGGCTTGCAGTTGAAAGGCACTACTTACTGCAAATGGTGGCTTGGATGTGGCTTGAAGTTGAAAGACACCACTTACTGCAAATGGTGGCATGAAGTTGAAAGGCACTACTTACTGCAATTGGAGGCTTGGGAGCTTTGGCTTGAAGTTGAAAGGCACTACTTACTGCAAATGGTGGCTTGGTTGCTTTGACTTGAAGTTGAAAGGCACTACTTACTGCAAATCATGGCTTGGGTGTGGCTTGAAGTTGAAAGGCACTACTTACTGCAAATGGTGGCTTGAGTGTGGCTTGGGTGTGGCCTGAAGTTGAAAGGCACTACTTACTGCAGATGGTGGCTTGGGTGCAATGGCTTGAAGTTAAAATGCGTTACTTACTGCAAATTGTGGCTTGAAGTTAAAATGCGTTACTTACTGCAAATGGTGGCTTGGGTGTGGCTTCGGTGTGGCTTGAAGTTGAAAAGCACTACTTACTGCAGATGGTGGCTTGGGTGCAATGGCTTGAAGTTAAAAGGCACTATTTACTGCAAATTGTAGCTTGGGCGGTTTGGGATTAAGTTGAAAGGCGCTGCAAATGGTGGCATGAAGTTGAAAGGCACTACACTGCAAATGGTGGCTTGGTTGCTTTGGCTTGAAGTTGAAAGGCACTACTTAGTGCAAATGGTGGCTTGGGTGCTTTGGCTTGAAGTTGAAAGGCACCTCTTACTGCTAATGGTGGCTTGGGTGTGGCTTGGGTGTGGTTTGAAGTTGAAAGCCACTACTTACTGCAAATGGTGGCGTGGGTGCATTGGCTTGAAGTTGAAAGGCATCACTTACTGCAAATGGTGGCATGAAGTTGAAATGCATTACTTACTGCAAATGGTGGCTTGGGTGCTTTGGCTTGAAGTTAAAAGGCACTACTGTAAATGCACTTACTTCCTGTTTGCACTGTATATTGATTTTAGATAAAACACTACCACTTACGGCTGTGATTTTTGGCCACCTTACTCAGTCCCCCACCACTGATCAGATGCAGAGAATTATTCCCCATCAATGAAAAATAAAAGTGTTATTAGTTTTTTAAAAAAATGTTGAGAATCTCTCTCCTGTCAATCACTCCATGAAAGCCCACACTTTTTCCGGTGGGGGTGGGGGTGGGGGGGGGGGGGTGGGGGGGGAGGGGGGGAGAGGGGGAGAGGGGGAGAGAGGGAGAGGGAGAGGGAGAGAGAGAGGGAGAGGGGAGGTCACGACTCTTTGTCTTTAGTGGCTTTGCACCCTACTTCAAATGGTATGAAACTGCAATTGAATTTGGTGGCCTTGCACCCTGCTAGAAGTGGTAAGAAACTGCACTTGAATTTGGTGGCCTTATACCCTGCTTGAAATAGAATTTCAAGGATTAGCAACTACCAGCCCACCAGCCGTGAGTGAGTGAGTTGCCAGCCCAACAGGTTTGTTTGACTGAGATGCCAGCCCAAGAATCCATTTGGCGCACAATTTGCATACTAGCCCTCTGGAAACCAGTCCCTTCAGCCCACAACATCCATACTAACGCTCCAGAAAGCCCCCCCCCCCAACCCAACTGGCCACCAATATTAGAATTGGTGGAGAGGTGGAATATTGCATTGGATGACCAGCCCTCCTGTGTGATGCTGGGACCCAACGGGTCCCACTTAGTCTAGTATATATATGTCAGAATCAGAATCAGAATCAGAATCAATCAGAATCAATTTATTTGTCATTTGGACCCCTGGAGGTCCAAACGAAATGCCGTTTCTGCAGCCATACATAACACACAAATAGACCCCAGACACAACAATAATTACATTTAACATAAACATCCATCACATAACTGTGATGGAAGGCCAAATAAACTTATCTCTCCACTGCACTCTCTCCCCCCCCCCCCGATGTCACAGTCAAAGACATAGCCCCCGGCTGGCGATGGCGATTGTCCCGCGGCCATTAAAGCCACGCCGGGTGGTGCGAGGTCGCACACGGGGTCTTGGTGTTGGAGCCCCCGGTGTGCGCTCGCAGAGTCCGCGGCCATTCCAGCCGCGCGGGGCAGCGGTGTCAGGCCCCGCTCCAGGAGCTCTTCGACCCCGCAACTCGGGCGGGAGAAGTCGCCGCCGCAGAAGCCCC
Organism: Leucoraja erinaceus; assembly: GCF_028641065.1. Lineage (NCBI taxonomy): Eukaryota > Metazoa > Chordata > Chondrichthyes > Rajiformes > Rajidae > Leucoraja > Leucoraja erinaceus. The sequence continues at coordinate 75,512,638 of NC_073377.1, forward strand.
GAAAAGCGGTCTCTCCCCCAGGGAGCCGTGGGCTCCCGGCGCCGTCGTGCACAGACCTGTCGTTGGAGCCTCCGACTCTCCGGCAGCAGCAGTAGCAGCAGCAGCAACAGCACCAGCAGCAGCAGCAGCAACAGCATCAGCAGCAGCAGCGCTCCTCCACCGCTCCGGACCCGGCCAGCTCCGCGACGGTGAGGTGAGTCGACACCTGAGTCCCCGGTCTCTTCCTGTTGGAGGCCGCTCCTCGTTACGGCCTCAACGACGACTGAGACCCGACGAGAAATATAATACCCGATGTATACTGTGAATGGCTCGATTGTAATCATGTATTATCTTTCCGCTGACTGGTGAGCACACAACAAAAGCTTTTCACTATACCTTGGTACACGTGACAATGAATAAACTAATAATAATAATAATAATAATAATAATAATAATAATAATAATAATAATAATAATAATGTCTAAATTCCATTTTTGCCCAACTGACCAGAACATTTATATCTTCCTGCAATCTAATGTCTTCTTGCTCAGCCACACAACTAATTTTTACATGATTTATAATCCAGTTCTCTACATTTAAATCTAAATCATTAATTGATTCATCTTCCCCTACAGGTTGCATTGCTAGATTGCAATTGATTTTATTGACCCCACAAAAGGCTCCACATAGATTACATCAATCATAATCCTATTTGACCTTCTCTGTTACCTCCTCAAAAATTCCATTCACTTGACATGACATTTCTTCAACAAATCCAGGCTTATATTCTTTGATTACTCTGTGCCTTTCTGAACATACCTTAGAATTGATTGTTTAATAATTTGCCCAGTCTTAAAGCATCTAACTGACCTGTAATGCTCAGTTTAACCCATTCTGTTTAAATAATGTTACAATGTTAGCAGTCCTCCATTCATCTAGCACCACTCTAATAGACAAGGAGGATTGAAAAATCCTAGACATAGCATCCACAATTATTTTCCTTGCTTTTTTTAACTGTATCCTGGTGATTTTCATCTGAGCCAAACGATTTATTTTTACACTTTCCCTTTTATGAAGAATCCCTTCAAATATTTCTGCCCTTATCACCGTGTTAGCATTATCCTTCTCTTCCTTTTTCTGTACATATGTTTCATCTTTCGATTTTGTTTTATTTGATTTGCTGATATATTCTAATATCCTCTCTGCTTTCTTAATTTCCATTTTACTTTCACTTACATTTCCTATACTTTTCTGGGTCACTGCAGTATTCCCTCAGTATCTGCAATAAACTTCTTTTTTTTGTTTCATTTTGTCCTCCGTGAATTCTATCAACCAGTGTGTGTAACTTGACAGTACTTCCTATTCTTTGCGGGAACATGTTTACCCTGAACCCTTTCAATTTCCTACTTAAACTTAAGCAATTTTCCTTATAAATGTTGGAAGAAAAGTGACCATACTGAGGGAATTCCCACGTATATGAAGCAGGGAGAAACGCGAGTTCTAAATAGATTATGTTTGAGCCGGCGAGGAGACATTTCTTCAGATAATGATTTTACAATGTAAGGTGACATTATAAGCCATGGGAGATAGACACAAAATGCTGGAGTAACTCAGCGGGGCAGAGCATCTCTGGAGACAAGGAATTGGTGATGTTTCGGGTCGAGACCCTTCTTTAGACTAGTTTTGTGCTGTGCTGTTGCCATATCTCCGGAGAGAAGTAATGTGTCACGACCCGAAACGTCACCCATTCCTTCTCTCCAGAGATGCTGCCTGTCCCGCTGAGTTACTGCAGCATTCTGTGTCCATCTTCACTGGCGAGGAACCGTGACTGCCTTTTGCAAGTTTTCACTCTCGAACACAGATAGCAGCGGATTATTAGGGGAAGAAACTCGCGTTCATAACGCACAACGTGTTTGACCACCTGCCCCGCTACTCAACGAGCTTGTACTGAGCAGTAACCAGCTGCGGAGCTTCAACTGGGGCAGGCTTCACCTGCTAGGCTGATTGGAGCTGCTGGACCTCGGTAGCAACCTGTTGACCACGGTGCCTCGCGTGCTGTCCAACTGCACCCAGACCCTGCATGTCCTCAACCTCACCCGCAACCAGATGTCCAAGCTGACCAAGGACTTCCTGCAGGACGTGACCTCCCTGCAGTACCTGGATCTCATCTACAACAACCTGAAGACCATCCAGACCTCCAGTTTCCCGGACAGCACCATCAAACACCTTTGGGAGCTGCGGCTAAGCGGCAACCACTTTCTCTGCACCTGCGACACCAGGTGGTTCGTGTGGTGGATCAATCAGACCACGGTCTACATCCCTCGCCTGGTCACCGATGTCACCTGCTCCTCCCCCAAAGCCCACTGCGGCCACGGCGTCATCATGGTGGACCTGCGCTCCTGCGAGTGGGACTACCTGGGCATTGGCCTCTACACTTTCTCCGCCTTGAACACCCCCTTGCTCCTCTATTTGATACTTAAAACAGGCCTTCATTCACGGTTGTGCAGCTACCTGACAGCGAATGTAGCGTCTGAGACCCGGGTTCAACCCCGACTACGGGTGCTGTCTGTACTGAGTTTGTAAGCTCTCCCCGTGACCTGCGTGGGTTTTCTCCGCGATCCCCCCGCACTCCAAAGACGTACAGGTTTGTAGGTGAATTGTCTTGGTGAATGTAAAAGTGGGTGTAGGATGGTGTTAGTGTGCGGTGATCGCTGGTCGGCATGGACTCAGTGGTCCGAAGCCCCCTTTTCCGCTCTGTATCTCTAAATTAAACTAACAGGGGAGAACACTGGACCTTCTTGGTCAGTTTATTATTTTACACTTATATACATTACACAAATCACAGAGTGTGAAATAGCTGGTAAGCCGTGGTCATGCAAGAAACGGAGGAAAACGGGAGACGATTTTATTCAGCAACTCGGTTCTGGCAGAACATCTATCCTGTGTTAAGAAACCGAACTTTCAGGGGATTTAAATCTTGAGTTCAACTTCTACCTGAATTTAACGATTTACAAAAGATTTGAAGTTCTCCCTGCAGTCCGTTTCTTAAACACCTTTATGTGTTGTGCTTATTTTGACAGCCAAGTACTTTAAATGCCATTTATTGCATTGTAGCAATGATAGATATTAATAAAAGTGGTTAATTACATGACAAGAGAAGCATGCAGCTACATAAGAGACATGGAGAAGCTGATCATCAGGGCAGTTCTGTCCATGGTCATGTGAGGCTTTTTATGGTTAAAAAATAAACTGCATGACATTTTTTATCCATGTGATGATTTTTCCACACGTTGTTGTTGTTGTTGTTGTTGTTGTTGTTGTTGTTGTTGTTGTTGTTGTTGTTGTTGTTGTTGTTGGCTCAAGAGTAACTCTGGAGAGGAACTTGGTACATCACAGAAATGAGAAGTAAACAGCAAACAAGGGCCTGTCCCACGAGCATGCGACTCCATGCGGCAAGCGCGACCTAAAGCCCGCAGCCGCCCCGACACCGTATGCACGGAGGTCGCGGAGGTCGAGTGAGTGACGTGAAGTTCGAGCGAAGTCCGATGGGCGTACGGCATCGAGATGCTGCGTATGCCCGTCGAGGCGGTGCATACGGCGCCGAGGCGGCTGCGGGCCAGCAGGCCGTTACCGTGCAGAATATTTGAACCCGGTCAGTTTTTCGGAGCCCCGCGCGATGTCGGGACCAGCTCCGCACAACTCCATACGGCTCCGGCGATCGAAGTGGGACCGGCCCCCCGAGGCCGTACGGCTCAAGCAACCACGTTAGGTCGCGCTTGCCGCATTCAGGCGCATGCTGGTGGGACCGGCCCTTTATGTCGCGCTTGCCGCATGGAGCCGCATGCTTGTGGGACAGGCCCTTTAGACATACACATGGGAACTCGTTTAAACTCGTGAACATAAACTTGGAATCTAGTAGATAACCACGAGTTTGTTTTTTTCTTTCACTCGGGATCACTCGTGGGTGAACTCGCACCGTGAGATGCGGGCTTTAACTAAATGCAGTCTTCATTTTATCTTGTTCTTTTAGCTTATCTTGCCACCTATTGCCTTTCAAATGTCAAAGGAATTTGGAAAACATACCCTTGTATATTTTATTTAAATTTAGCTTAAGCCTTTTTAAGTTACCAATAACTATGATCACATCTATCTATCTATCTATTCTATTTTTTTTTTCTATACATAAATAAAACTCTGATCCTGTGCTCTTCCAGTTTGCGCCGTTTTTCTGTTTGCGCAAAAACGGTACGCAATAGCGTTATGATTTTTTGTCAGCTCACTCACCATTCTCCTGTGCTGCGAGTGCAACATGTTTCGTTCCAATCAGTAGTATATTGTAAAAGTTAGCGAGATTTAAAAATCGTAAAAACTGAGCGTGCGCAAATCGATCTCCTCTCCTGCCACTCAGCGCCGCGTGGATTAGTCTCTTCTCCTGTCACTCCCTGGGATGATCCACCACTTCCTGCTCCATCGCGTCTTTACTGAAGCTGAGGGACGTTGCGGGTGACTGGCGGAAGTCTCCAACCGGACACAATTTTTGATGGGACCGGAAGCAGCGCAGCCTGGCACGGAGTCAGAGATGTCGCCAAACGGAAAGTGAGAGTCTGATCCCGGTGGAGGAGTGCGTCCAGCACCCACTGTGAATCCCTAACGTACTGCAACCGCTATCCCGCGTAGCTCCAGCCTCTTCCTCTCTGGTACCCCAGGCTGGCTCCTGCCCCCCTCCCCCATGAAACTCCCCTCTGCCCCATGGCTCTTCCCCTGTCTTTACTCCGAGCACTCCACCTACCCCCCCACCCCCCCCCCCCCCCCCCCCCCCCCCCCCCCCCCGCACACATGTCGGCACAGCCGCTGCTGCTTGTGCTTCCTGGCAAAGCCGAGGAATCGAGGCCTGGCTCTAAGGGCATTGATGGCTTATGCTCCTCCAGGGCACGCAAGAAGGGAGAGGAGCAGCAACCTCAAGATCCTAGGGATAGATAGATAGATAGATAGATAGATAGATAGACAGATAGATAGATAGATAGATAGATAGATAGATAGATAGATAGATAGATAGATAGATAGATAGATAGATAGATAGATAGATAGATAGATAGATAGATAGATAGATAACCTTTATTGTCATTCAGACCAAAGTCTGAACGAAATTGCAACAGTCATACATATAATACAATAAAAACAACAATAAACACATATTAACATCCACCACAGTGAGTCCACCCAGCATCTCCTCACTGTGTTGGAGGCAAAAGTCTTAGGTCTGCAGTCTCTTCCCTCCTCTGTGAGGAAGGAGTGTGGGGGAGAAGAGGGGATAGAGGGAGAAGTGGGGAGTACGGAAGGAAGAGGAGTTATAGCGGGAGTGACTGAGGGTAGGGAAAAGGAGAGGTGAGGGAGGGATTGGGGGAGGGTAGAAGAAGAGGGAAAAGACGAGGGTTGAGGTGAGGAGGGAGAGTGGGGGAGGAGAGGGAATAGAGGGGGAGGAGTAGAGGAGGGGGGAGTGGGAGAGGTAGGGAGTGGGGAATAGAGGGAGTGGAGGGCAATGGGGAGGTGAGGAGGGGGTAGTGAGGGGGGATAGCGGGAGGTGAGGAATGGGGGATAGAGGGGTAGGAACGGGGTAGGTAGGGGAGAGGAGGTATGGAGGAAGGGAGGGAGTGACTGAGGATAGGGGAAAGGAGAGAGGTGAATGGGGGATTGGGGAGGGGATGAGTAGAGGGGAAAGAGGGAGGGTGAAGAGAAGGGGGAAAGAGTGCTAGGAACGAGGGGAAATGAGCTGTGCCTGTGCAGTTGGGGGCTATGGGTGAGTGGTGGAATATTGTGTTGAGGGACCAAGCCTCCTGTGTGACAGGGACCCAACGGGTTCCACTTAGTCTAGTTGTAAGTAAAAACTAATCCTTCCCCATCTATGCTCCTATTAAGTCAACAACATTAAGCCCATTTAGAATGAAATGGTTAATTTGTCTATAAATATATATCCCACGTATTGGAGAATATTCTGGCTGACAAGCACCACACCATTAACTTCTGATTGCTGGTGGGTTTTTTCACTGTTGGAAATTTACTTGACATTTTATTCTCAAATGAATCTCCCCACTTTTCTCCCCACTTTTCTCCCAACTTTCTTAGTATCTGAGTTTACCCCCACTGTTTACAATGTTTAACGGAGGGGGTCACATGGACTTAGAGTTAATCCCTTTTCAAATTTCACTTCCTCCACAGTCAATTGTCTACCATAGATTTCCTATAAAACACTCCAAAATTTCCTTTAGATCTATTATTTAATCTTTGTTGGAATTATATTTTGAGCTGGGAATAAACTGTAGAGTAATTTGCATTCTGGGTAGATAATGTCTTTGCAATATTTTTTCTATATGTTTTAACTATATTAATTATTCCTGCTGTGCCTTCTTGGTTCAATTTAAGGTCCAGTCTCAGAACGTTGTGTACGATTCTTGTGGTTATAGTTATCCAATGATCCTGGTCAGAAATCTGTGCTCCGTGTAGTTTCCAGATGACATAATGATCTTCCTAGGCAGGTTCTTGGGACTGAAGTAGACTTGATGCCACAGTTGATAAACATAGGCCCTCTGTTGCAAAGGCAGAGAACAGCAACTGTCATTTACTTGAGGTATCAGATAAAACTGAATCGATAATCCTTTGGGGGTTTCTGAGAAGGGCTGAAAATAAATTGGCTGCTTTTTGGTTTAAATGGAGACCCAACAAACTACAGGTGCAGCAATATTGCGTATAATACAAAGTGCTGGAGTAACTTAGCGGGACAGGCAGCATCTCTGGAGAGAAGGAATGGGTGCTGTTTCAGGTTGAGACCCTTCATCAGACTGAGAGCCAGTGGAGAGCGAGTTTCGAGATGTGGAGGGGTAAGGTGTGAAAAGGAAAGATCAAAGCAGACAATGTTAAAGAAATGTAGAATGGTTCATTGTTAGCTGAGGGGAAGGTGACAAGGAGACATACAATCAGTAAAATTAATCAGGATAGTGAAACTAGTCAGAGAGCTAGGGTGGGGGAGGGACGGAGAGAGGGAAAGCAAGGATTGCTTGAAATTAGAGAATCAATATTCATACCGTTGGGTTGTAAGCTACCCAAACAAAATATGAGGCGCTGTTCCTCTAATTTTCGTTGGACCTCACTCTGACACAAGGGGAGGCAAAGGGCAGAAAGGTAATTATGATAAGTGGAAGGGGAGTTAATTTAGCAACCGGGAGATCACATAGGCCTAAGCGGAGGTGTTCAGTAAAATGATTGCCAAGCCTGCGCTTGGTCTCGCCAACATATAGGAGTTGATACCTGGGAAGGGTCGGTTCGGGTGGGATGTAGAGAGTTAACCAGGGAGTTGCAGCCACTGTTGTTCAGTTTGTTCCAAGGTGACTGATGAGGCCAATGAGGGAAGTGTAGACTTTTCCAGACCTGGGACAAGTGGTGGGTGATGGAATGGATGCATGGGTAGATGGCAAGAAATGTGCTTCTTCCACCACGTGTGCACGACCTCTGCCACTTGGCCTAAACGTTGTCAATTCTAGTCTGGGCTCTATCATGAGTGGATATTAACAGTAATGGTTCAACTGTAAATAGAGATAAAGATTCATGGAAATAATCAAAACCACCTTGAAGAAATACAACATCTACTGTATAATGACTCCTGGAAACCTACCCACAATAGCCACTCAAAGCTGAGCCCAGAATAAAATTAGAGTCATAGAGTCATACAGTGTGGAAACAGGCCCTTCGGCCAACAATGTCCCAGCTACACTATTCCCACTTGCCTGTGCTTGGTCCATATCCCTCCAAACCTGTCCTATCCATGTACCTGTTTAACTGTTTCTTAAACAATGGGATAGTCTCAGCCTCAACTATCTCCTCTGGCAGCTTGTTCCATGCACCCACCACCCTTTGTGTGAAAAAGTTACCCATCGGATTCCTATTAAATCTTTTCCCCTACACCTTGAATCTATGTCCTCTGGTCCTTGATTCTCCTACTCTGGGGAAAAAGGCCTACTCCTCTCATGATTTTGTATACCGCTATAAGATCTCCCATCCTCCTGAGCTCCATGGAATAGAGACCCAGCCTACTCAACCTCTCCCTATAGCTCATACCCTCTAGTCCTGGCAACATCATAAATATTTTCTGAACCCTTTCAAGCTTGACAGTATCTTTCCTCGAACATGGTGCCCAGAACTATATAACCATATTACCATATAACAATTACAGCACGGAAACAGGCCATCTCGGCCCTTCTAGTCCATGCTGAACACTTATTCTCCCCTAGTCCCATCTACCTGCACTCAGACCATAACCCTCCATACCCTTCCCGTCCATATACCTATCCAATTTATTTTTAAATGATAAAATCGAACCTGCCTCCACCACTTCCACTGGAAGCTCATTCCACACAGCTACCACTCTCTGAGTAAAGAAGTTCCCCCTCATGTTACCCCTGAACGTCTGTCCCTTAATTCTCAAATGAAATGAAACTGAACACTGAACACCAGAAAATTCTGATTCAGTAGCCTGGTGTTAATCACATGAACTACATGTAGGCTCTGAAATGATGGGATGTTGGCCTCACTAAAAACAGCAGCATTTGAATGATTTAGTGGAGACAGCACTTTTCCAATGCTTTGCGGTGCCTTCTGTCTGAAATCTGAGCAGCAGATAAGAGGGCAGGCATCATTCGACCTCTGAGAAATCATAATGAGAAATTGAATCATGTCCAAACACTTCTTTCTGTCCACCTAAGTGCATTAGATGGTTATTATTAAACAACGTCTTCATTGCTTTCTGCTTTAACAGACCAATTTGCATCCAATTTTGGGTTCTGGCCAAGTCTGAAAATTGAATTAAAAATTGCCTTGCTGATAGGAGGTACAGGGTGTTTCAGTGATGTATCAACAGGACCAATGCTTGGACCATTTTTGTTTGTTATTTGCATTAAAGATTTAAATGTGAATACAATAGGTATGATTAAAAAGCTTGCAGATGATACAATAATTGGTGGAAAATAGTTTTAGGTAACAGAAATATATAGATCAGCTGACAAAATTGACATAGAAATGGCAGATGAAACATTCCAGGTAAATGCTAAGTGACATAAAAATGCATGAGTAGCTCAGCGGGTTAGGCAGCATCTCCGGAGAAAAGGAATCGGTGGCGTTTCAGGTCAAGACTTCTTCAGACTGCTCTCTTCAGTTAATGAAATAAACTTTCAGCTTAGTTTAGTTTAGTTTCGAGATACATCGCAAAAACAAGCCCTTCGGCCCACTGAGTCCGCACCAATCAGCGATCTCCGCACACTAACACTTTCTGAATCACACTAGGGACAATTTTACATGCATACCAAGCCAATTAACCTGCAAACTTGCACGTCTTTGGAGGGTGGGAGGAAACCGAAGATCTCGGAGTAAACCCACGGAGGTCACAGAGAGAAAGTACACACTGCGCACAGTTAAGCACCCATAGTCAGGGTCACACACGAGTCTCTGAACCTGTAAGGCAGTAGTTCACCCGCTACGCAGCCATGCCGCGTAACTGTAGGGCAAAGCTTAATTGAAATTTTATTCATAAAAAGAGAAGGAAATGTTTAGCTTAGAGACACGGTGGAAAGAGATCCTTTGGTCTACTGCGTCCACGCTGACCAGAGATCACCCTACACTTGTTCTATCCTACATGCTAGGGACAATTTATATAATCTACAAACATACTACACATCTTTGGAATGTGGTAGTAAACCAGACAGCCAGAGAATCCCATCACAATCACAGGGAGAATGTACAAACACCGTACACACAGCACTTGTAGTCCGGATCAAACCCGGGTTCTCTGGCGTTGTGAGGAAGTAGCTCTACCATAGCGCCACTGTGCCACCCATATATTGGTGGATTAGCAAGCTCACCTTAACAGTAGAGAGCATGCTGACCGGTTGCATCGTGGCTTGGTTCGGCAACTTTAGTGCCCTGGAGAGGAAAAGACTACAAAAAGTAATAAACACTGCCCAGTCCATCATCGGCTCTGACCTTCCTTCCATTGAGGGGATTTATCGCAGTCGCTGCCTCAAAAAGGCTGGCAATATCATCAAAGACCCACACCATCCTGGCCACACACTCATCTCCCTGCTACCTTCAGATAGAAAGTACAGGAGCCTGAAGACTGCAACAACCAGGTTCAGGAATAGCTACTTCCCCACAGCCATCACGCTATTAAACCTGGCTCGGACAAAACTGATTATTAATAACCCATTATCTGTTATTTGCACTTTATCAGTTTATTTATTCTTGTGTGTATATATTTATATTATGGTATATGGACACGCTGATCTGTTTTGTAGTAAATGCCTACCATGTTCTGTGTGCTGAAGCAAAGCAAGAATTTCATTGTCCTATCAGGGACACAGGACAATAAACTCACTTGAACTTGAACACTTCTGCAAATCTAAACTGGAGCTCAGTTATGAAACTTCACCAACTGAGAATAGTATTAATCTGCAAAGACTGAAGCAAATCCAATTTGTTCTCTGTGAACTCTATGCCATTCTTTTGCTTGATTTGGTTTGTCATGCTGTCAGTTACATTTATCTTTCTGTTTCCAGGATTTGTTGTTCTATCTTTCCTAAAGCCATAATTCAAACCTTTCAATGCTTTATTACTTCCAAACGAAATGCACACCAGACATTAATGATTTCAGGGTTTTTTCTCTGCAATCATTTCAATATTCATTTTGATTTGTATTCCAAAATATACATTTGGTTGGTGAAGGGGCATTTTCACGGCATACATTGTTGTTGAATATATAATTTTACAAACAGTATTGCAGTATTAATAACATGATTTCATTGAGAAAGAATGAGTGGTTTAATTATTGTTTGATTTAAATATACGGCATGGAAAGAGGCTCCCCATCCCACCGCGTACACATCAACCATCAACCACTCATTCATACTTGTTACCTCACTTTCTCACCCGCTCCCCGCTCATTAGACGTAATTTACAGAGTTCAATTAACCTACACACTCGCACATCTTTGGGATGTGGGAGGAAGCCAGAGCAGCTGGAGCAAACCCATGCGGTCAAAAGAGAGTATGTCCAAACTCCACGCAGACTTGATTAGATTAGATTAGATTAGATTCCTTTATTGTCATTCAGACCTTTCGGTCTGAACAAAATTTCATTGCCTGCAGTCATACACAATAATAATAAATAACAAAATATACAATAAACACAAATTAACATCCACCACAGTGAGTTCACCAAGCACCTCCTCACTGTGATGAAGGCAAAAGTCTTAGTCTCTGACAGCACCCAAGGTCAGGGTTGACCCTGGCCTCTCGTGATGTGAGGCAGTGACTCCACTCTGGGCTAGAAATGACCAAGGGAAAAAGGTTAGTAATCCATAGTCAAAATCACAGTTTTCTGAGTAATTGCAAAAAGTGAAAACTTTCATTGTAATGTTCTGCCACCTTGTGTCAACACTGAAGAATTACAAATGAGAAACTCGGAACATGGTTGTGTCAACTTTCTTAAATATTTAATAATAATGTAGATTTATTGTCATTGCACAGAGGTACAACGAGATTTGGAATGCAACTTCCATCCGATGTAATAACTTAATTAGCTAAAAATGTATACACCCAGAGAAACAAGATTAAAACCCAGTTAAAGCAGTATAAAGTGCAAACAGGTCTGTGCCAAGTCGATGTGCGACGTGACCATACGAGGGAGACAGTTCATGGGGGGGGGGGGGGAACTCAGCAGGACCGGTTCAGAGCAGCTATAGCTCTGGGGATGAAGCTGTTCCTAAGTCTGGAGGTGCGGGCGTAGAAGGCCTTGTAATGTTAGCCGGTAGGTAGAAGTTCGAACAGACTATTGCAAGGGTGTGAGGAGTCTTTATGAATGCTGATGGCCTTCCTGAGGCACCGTGTATTGTAGATGCCCTCCAAGGCTGGTAACTGTGTCCCAATTATCTTCTGCGCTCTGCGGACGACCGACTGAAGAGCTCTCCGCTCCACATCCGTGCAGCTGAGATAGCACACAGAGATGCCATGTGTTAGGATACTCTCTATGGTGCAGCGGTAGAAGGTTGTCAGCAGCTGTTGGGGCAGACCAGTCTTTTTCAATGTTCTCAGGAAGAGCAGTCGTTGCTGTGCCTTCTTGACCAGCGCAGCGGTGTTGGTGGACCATGTGAGGTCCTCCGAAATGTGTATGCCCAGAAACCTAAAGCTGGACACTCTCTCCACACTGTCCCCGTAGATGGAGATTGGGGCGTATTCCCCATTATGCTGTTAATGAAGTTGGAGCTATTGGGGGTTGATGCTGGCACATGCAACTGGGTCCTGAACTTTCTGTCACAACGGCAGCAGACAGTCAGGGTGGGCAGTAGGACATCAAAAACCATAGCCGTGAGCACTGGCTCACCCCAAGGCGGTGTCCTAAGCCCCCTGCTGTTTAGTCTGCTGACACACGACTGTACTGCCAGACTCAATAACAACTTCATCAACAAGTTCGCTGATGACACAACAGTGGTGGGTCTCATCAGTGACAATGATGAATCGGCATACAGGATGGAGGTGGAGCTGCTCACAGGTTGGTGCAAATCCCACAACCTCATTCTTAACGTGGGAAAAACTAAGGAGATGGTGGTTGACTTCAGGAGGGCGGGGAAACAACACCATACATCTCTGCACATCGACAGAGCTGATGTGGAAAGGGTCAGCAGCATGAAGTTCCTAGGACTACATCTGTCTGATGACCTGACGTCCACGGCCAACACCACAGCTCTGGTCAAGAGAGCCCAGCAGCGACTTCACCCTCTCCGAAGACTACGTAAAGCAGGCCTCCCCACTACACACCTACGGACTTTTTATAGGGGGACTGTCGAGAGCACATTGACCTACGGCATCACTTCCTGGTTCGGGAGCTGCAAGGCGTACGAACGGCACCAACTAGACAGGATAGTGAAGACCGCCAGCAGGATTATTGGTGCTCCACTCCCCTTCCTGCTGGACATATACAGGAAGAGATGTATCAGCAGAGCCATCTCCATCATCAAAGACCCTTACCACCCATCGCATGACATTTTCTCCATCCTGCCATCTGGGAAGAGGTACAGGAGCATTAGCTGCAAAACCAGCAGGATGCTCCTCAGCTTCTTCCCACAGGCTATAAGACTGCTAAATGGACTTTGCCCCCTGCCAAGTATCGCGCACAAACCCCCACACTGCAGCAGAGCCACTGTTGTGCCGCTGCCGGTCGGAACGCCTGTTGAATGTTTAGTAGAGTGTTAAATTTGTTTATGATACATGTATTTTTTTTAATTTCTATTTATTTTTCATGCACACTGAATGGACACTGGTTGAGCAACGTTTTTTTGTTTCCTCTGGGTATGTGAATACTCAGGAAATGACAATAAAGATATACAATACAATACAATACAATTATGGGACCTCCTGAAGTTGATGATCAGCTCCTTGGTTTAGGGACATGTTGTTACGTGAGCACCAGTCCACCAGGTTCTGCACCTCTGCTCTGTAGTTTGTTTCATCACCGTTGGTGATCAGCCTGATCACCGTTGTGTCGTCTGCAAACTTGACGATGGTGTTGGTGTCGAATACAGGAACACAGTCATGTGTGAAGAGGGAGTAGAGCATGGGGCTCAGTACACAGCCCTGTGGTGTGCCGGTGCTCAGGGTGATAGTGGAGGACAGGTGCGGGCCCAGTCTCACTGCCTGCGGTCGCTCCGTCAGGAAATTCAGGATCCAATCGCATATCGGCGAGCTGAGGCCTAGCTGGTGGAGTTTGGTGGGGTGTTTGGTGGTGAGCTTGGTGGGGATGATCGTGTTGAAGGCAGAGCTGTAGTCTATGAAAAGCATCCTCACGTATGTGCCCTGTCTTTCCAGGTGAGTCAGGACAGTGTGAAGAGCCAGAGAGATGGCATCCTCTGTGGATCTATTTGCCCTGTATGCAAATTGATGTGAGTCCAGTGAGGCAGGGATGCTGGATTTGATGTGTGAGAGGACCAGCCTTTCAAAGCACTTCATGGTTATTGGTGTTAGGGCAACCGGACGGTAGTCGTTCAGGTCGGTGATGTTTGTCTTTTTCGGCACCGGCACTATGGTAGCTGACATCAGGCACTTGGGGACCGTTGCCAGAGATAGAGACAGGTTAAAGATCCTCGTGAATACCTCAGCCAGCTGTTCAGCACAGTCCTTAAGTACCCGTCCTTGGACTCCATCCGGGCCTGCAGCCTTGTGTGGATTGGCCCTTCACAGAGTGCACTGTACATCCTGTGTGCTCAATGTTAAGATCTGTCCCTCCACCATGGACACGGTTATTCCACTCCTGGTGGTGTTGCCAGTTTCGAAGCGGGCAAAGAAGGTGTTAAGCTCGTTGGCCAGTGTGATATCACTGTGGGGGCAGGCAGGTCTGCTCTTGTAGTCAGTGATGTCCCTGACACCCTGCCACATGCTTCTGGTGCCCGCGGTATTGAAGTGATCTTCCACCCTTTGCCTGTGGATGTCTTTGGCCCTTTTTATACCTTTGTTCAGGTTTGACCTGGCAGGTCTGTATGCTAAAGTGTCACCGGATTTAAAGGCATTGTTGCGTGCTCTTAGCAGATTTGGCACCTCCTTGTTCATCCATGGTTTCCGGTTTGGGAACATCTTAATTTCCTTGTCCACTGTGACAAACTCCACACAGCAGTTGATGTAGGAGAGCACAGTGGTTGTGTACTCCTTCCAAATCTACCTCTGTACCACAGGTTGCCTGTTGTGCAAACAGGTCCCAGTCGGTGCAAACAAAGCAGTCCTGGAGCTGTAGGGTGGCGTCCTCGAGCCATATTTTGACCGTCTTTATTGCAGGTTTGGTCTTGCGGATGAGGGATTTGTTTGCAGGCAGTAGAAACAGTAAGAGGTGATCGGATTGTCTCGGGGTGGGCAGGGGAGAGCTCTGTATGCGTCCTTAACATTGGTGTACACTTTATCCAGCATGTTTGAGCCCCTGGTGGGGCACTGCACATGCTGGTGGAATTTGTGGAGCACAGCTCGTAGGTCGATCTGACCTCATTTTTTTTCCCTGCCAGCAAATGCTGGAGTATTCAAAAAATATATCCAAATGTTGAATGTTGAAGAGAATCAATACGGAGCTGATTGCCTGAAATAAGTGTTAAAATCCTCATGCAATGATTAAAAGTCCATCAGCCTGTGGAGACCTAATTTGCCTGACCCCATTTGCATGGTTGAGCGATGTGTCCCTGTTAACCTTGTATTTATGATGAACAGCTTTGTTGACCTGGATTTGTGAAAGAATACAGAATCAAAGTTCCGAGGGACAGGATGAATGGTCACTTGGAATAGCAGAGATTATCAGACACAGCACCATGGTCTTGACAAGGGCAGATCTCGTTGGGCTAATCTCATCAAATTTTTGCAGAGGTAATATAGTATTTTGATGAGGTTAGTGGATATTGGTGGTTAGTGGTTATATGGACCATACAAGATCATCGTCACACATGGGAGACAGATCCAAATATTCAGGCCCATGGGATCCAAATTGGCAAATTGCATTGAAAATTGGCTTGGCAATAGGTTACGGGTGAAGATAGAAGGTTGTTTTGTGACTGGATACCTGTAACTAGTGGTGTTCCACAGAGGTTAGTGCTAGGACTATTGCTATTTGTAATATACATGGAAGCATAATCAGTAAGTTTGCAGATGACATAAAGATTGGTGCATTTTTTGAAAGTATATGAATTTGTTTCACCTGCATACTTACTTTCAGTGACCGATGTACAAGGAGACCCAGGTCTTATATGCTGAGAGAATGGAGTGGCTGGGCTTGTATACTTGAGTTTAGAAGGGTGAGAGGGGATCTTATTGAAACATATATTATTAAGGGTTTGGACACACTTGAGGCAGGAAACATGTTCCCAATGTTGGGGGTCCAGAACCAGGGGCCACAGTTTAAGAATAAGGGGTAAGGCATTTAGAACGGAGATGAAGACACACTTTTTCATATAGAGAGTTGTGAGTGTGGAATTCTCTGCCTCAGTGGAGGCTGGTTCTCTGGATACTTTCAAGAGAGCCTGATAGGGCTCTTAAAGATTGTGGAGTCAGGGGATATGGGGAGAAGGCAGGAACTGGGTACTGATTGTGGATGATCGGCCATGATCACATTGAATGGCGGTGCTTTTAGTGGCCATTTGGCTTTATTTTGTGTGTAATAAATTATGGCATTTTCCTTTAAATTTTGACTGCCTGCAATTCTGTGGATGGGATTTATTACATAGAAACATAGAAAATAGGTGCAGGAGTGGACCATTCGGCCCTTCGAGCCTGCACCGTCATTCAATATGATCATGGCCGATCATCCAACTCAGTATCCTGTACCTGCCTTCTCTCCATACCCCCTGATCCCTTTAGCCACAAGGGCCACATCTAACTCCCTCTTAAATATAGCCAATGAACAGGCCTCAACTACCTTCTGTGGCAGAGAATTCCAGAGATTCACCACTCTCTGTGTGAAAAATGTTTTTCTCATCTCGGTCCTAAAATCCTTAAACTGTGACCCCTTGTTCTGGACTTCCCCAACATCGGGAACAATCTTCCTGCATCTAGCCTGTCCAACCACTTAAGAATTTTGTAAGTTTCTATAAGATCCCCCCTCAATCTTCTAAATTCTAGCGTGTACAAGCCGAGTCTATCCAGTCTTTCTTCATATGAAAGTCCTGACATCCCAGGAACCCATAGTCGGAGGCGTGTTTGCTGCTGGGATGTTTGCGCAGAAGCTGTTAGCAGTTTAGCTTTAGTTTTGGAGGCAACATGGTAGGAAGGAATATCCTTTGACCAGCTATGCAGAGACATGAGGAGTTTTCTATCGTATAAAAGCGATATGCTGGAGTTCAAAGGTATCAAAGGTATCAAAGGTATTTTATTAGTCACATTCACATACACCCAGGTGTAGTGAAGTGAAATGCTTTTTGCGATTTTGCGGCACACAAAAAAAAGAATACAGACATAACACCAATGAGAGTCTTAAACACATAGAACATCCCCCCACAATGGCTCCCACCATGAGGGAAGGCACAAAGTCCAGTCCCCAACCCCAGTTCACCCATAGTCGGGCCTATTGAGGCCTCCACAGTTGCCTCTACGGAGGCCCGATGTTCCTGGCCGTTCTCGCTAGCTGAGTTTGACGAAGATTAAAGTGTACGTCAAAGATGAGTGTTGGATGAATATCTTACTGTTTTTCTTCCACAATAAAGAAACTATAAATCAAAAGGCTGTGTTGTGAAGATTTATCTTTTGAGAAGCTCTGAAAGTCTAGTGGATAGCTCACATATGTAAAATGACATTCTCCTAACCTCATGCTGATTCCTAAGTTTCAAGAGGTATTCCAGAAGTGGCGGCGCTGCTCTGGCAGCAGCGGCTCGCCTGCAGTCAGTTTGTTTTTACTTTTTTGTGCTGTTGTTATTTTGTTTGGTCTAGTTAAGTTTTTGGTTTTTAGGTTGTGTTTATGGGGGGGGGGGGGGGGGGGGTGAAACGGGGGCTTGCTGTTTCTCCCTACGGGGGAATGTGACTTTTTTGTCGTATCCCCCTTCTCTGCCTCCGTCTGCGCTGAGGCCTAATGGCGGAGCTGGCGACCTCGAGACTCTGGAGGCAGAGCCAGTCAGGACTTGCCCTGGGTTCGCTCCCGTGAGGGCGGTCCGGCTCGGGGCTGGAACGGCGCTCCCATGAGGGGCTGAGACTCTCCCGTGAGGGGCTGTGGCGCTCCCGTCGGAGCGGCCCAGCTCGAGGGTGGAATGGCGCTCCCGTCGGAGCGGCCCAGCTCGAGGGTGGAATGGCGCTCCCGTCGGAGCGGCCCAGCTCGAGGGAGGTACCGCGCTCCCGTCGGAGCGGCCCAGCTTGAGGGAGGAACGGCACTCACGTGAGGGCGATCCAGCTCGGGGCTGGAACGGGGCTTGACTGGAGGGTGGCAGCTTCGACCACCCTGGGCCGCGGTGTTTGAACCGGCCCGTTCGCGGAGCTCGGTGAGCCGTGGGACTGGTTGTACCATCGCCCGGTGGGGTATCGCCTCAGCGCAGAGGGAGAAGAGGAGGGAAGAGACTGCAGCCCTAAGATTTTTGTCTCCACCACAGTGAGGAGGTGTTTGGAGGACTCACTGTGGTGGATGTTAATTTGTGTTTGTTGTTGTTTATTATTATATTATTGGATGTATGACTGCAGGCACGAAATTTCGTTCAGACCGTAAGGTCTGAATGACAATAAAGGTAATTCTATTCTATTCTATTCTATTCTATTCTATTCTATTCCATTCTATCTCTTGAACGATATAATAATCTGCCACTACATCGATGGCTCAAAGGGCAGAATGGCCTACTCTTGCACCTATTGTCATTGCCCTACATCTTTTTCCTAATCTGATGCTATTCAGATAATAATCTGCCTTCTTGTTCTTGCCACCAAAGTGGATAAACACATTTATCCACATGATACTGCATCTGCCATGCATCTGCCCACTCACTCAACCTATCCAAGTCACCCTGCATCCTCATAGCATCCTCTTCACAGTTCACACAGCCACCCAGTTTAGTGTCATCTGCAAATTTGCTAATGTTACTTTTAATCCCTTCATCTAAATCATTAATATATATTGTGAATTGCTGCGGTCCCAGCACTGAGCCTTGCAGCACCCCACTAGTCACTGTCTGCCATTCTGAAAGGGACACGTTAATTCCTACTCCTTGTTTCCTGTCTGCCAACCAATTTCCTATTCATGTCAATAATCTATCCCCAATACCATGTGCTCTAATTTTACCCACTAATCTCCTGTGTGGAACCTTATCAAAGGCTTTCTGAAAGTCCAGATCCACTACATCCACTGGCTCCCCCTTATCCATTTTACTTGTTACATCATCAAAAATGTCCAGAAGTTTAGTCAAGCAAGATTCCCCCTTCAGAAATCCATGCTGACTTGGACCGATCCTGTTACTGCTATCCAAATGTGTCGTTATTACATCTTTAAGAATTGACTCCAGCAACTTCCCCTACATCGGTGTCAGGCTAATTGGTCTATAATTCTCTGTTTTCTCTCTCCATCCTTTCTTAAAAAGTGGGATAACATTAGTTATCCTCCAATCCACAGGAACTGATCCAGAATCTATAGAACATTGGAAAATGATCATCAATGTATCCACAATTTCTAGAGCCACCTCTTTGAGGACCCTGGGATGCAGACCATCAGGCCCTGGGGATTTATCAGCCTTCAGTCCCATCAGTCTACCCAACACCATTTCCTGACCAATGTGAATTTCCTTCATTCCTCCGTCACCCTAGATCCTCCATCGCCTAGATTGTTTGCGTCTTCCTTAGTGAAGACAAAATTAAAGTACCTGTTCAACTCGTCTGCCATTTCCTTGTTCCCCATAATTAATTCACCTGTTTCTGTCTTCAAGGAACCCACATTTGTCTTAATTAATCTTTTTGTCTTCACATACCTAAAGAAGCTTCTACTATCCTTCATATTCTTAGCTAGCTTACCTTTGTACTTCATATTTTCCCCCCTTTTTAGTGCCTTTTTAGTTACCTTCTGTTGTTCTTCAAAATTTGCCCAATCCTCTAGCTTCCTGCTCATCTTTGCTATGTAATACATCTTCTCTTTTAGTTTTATAGTCCTTGACTTCCCTTGTCAGCCATGGTCACCTCTTACTCCCCTTAGAATTGTTCTTCTTCTTTGGAATTAAATGATCCTGGATCTTCTGGATTATTTCCACAAATTCCTGCCATTGCTGTTCCACCATCATCTCTGCTAGGGTCCCTTTCCAGTCAACTTTGGCCAGCTCCTCCCTCATGGCTCCATAGTCCTCTTTGTGCAACTGCAACACTGACACTTCTGATTTTACCTTCTCCCTCTCAAATAGCAGATTAAAACTTATCATATTGTGGTCGCTACCTCCTAATGGTTCCTTTACCTTGAGTACCCTTATCAAATCCGGTTCATTACACAACACTAAATCCAGAATTGCCTTCTCCCTGGTATGCTCCAGTACAAGCTGCTCTAAGAATCCATCTCGGAAGCACTCTAAAAACTTCATTTCTTGGCGTCCAGTACCAACCTGATTTTTCCAGTCTACCTGCATATTGAAATCTCCCATAACCACCGTAGCATTACTACATGCCAATTTTAACTCCTGATGCAACTTGCACCCTATATCCAGGCTACTGTTTGGGGGCACGTAGATAACTCCCATTACGGTCTTTGTACCCTTACAATTTCTCAGTTCTAACCACAATGACTCTACATCTTCTGATTCTATGTCACCCCTTTCATTCATCACCAACAGAGCTACCCCACCCCCTCTGCTCACCTGTCTGTCTTTTCGATAGGACATGTACGCTTGAATATTCAGTTCCCAGCTCCGATCCTCTTGCAGCCATGTCTCTGCAATCCCCACAACATCATGCCTACCATTCTCTAACTGAGCCTCAAGCTCATCCACTTTATCATCCGGGGGCGGAAGATGACTCATTGACGGATAATACGGCTATAGACCTAGGAACAGAAAAGACCATGAGCAATACATGCGCTCAACAAGAACCATGCGCACAATCATCATCCGAGAAGAGGTCTGCTCCTGCGGCTGGATGAAAATAACATCTTCAAAGGGCTTGAAAATACATCAAGGAATGAAAGGGTGCTTGAGAGATGGAAAACAGGGACCTCGCAATTGATAAGTACTTCCTGAGAAGTCAATCAAGTAAGTCGAATGAAGTCCAGCGACCGGAGTCTCACCAAAGTTCGCAGGGCACCAGCCCCCCTGATGACGGAAACTCAAGCACAGTTACACAGGCAGAAGAATATATGGAGCTCATCCAGACAAGAAAACCAACAATGGAGAAAAAGATCAGTGGAAGAAAACCTAGCGTCAAATGGCCTGGAGCCTCGGAGAAGAAAGAATGGGAGAGCGTAAATGTAGACCTGACCCGAATCTTACATGGTGTAAGGGATACAGTTGAAAGAAAGCTTGACAAGATGGGGGACATCATCAATGGCTATGGAGCAGAACGATATGGAATAAGGGAGAAAAAGGAAAAGGCACCAGCTTTGGAAAGCAAGTCCAGACGGCAAAAGGAGATGGAATGCCTAATCTGGGAGAGAAAGCAGCTCAAGAAGCAGTGGAGCAAGGCAACTGATAGTGAGAAGGACGGCATCAACATTCCCCAGGGAAACATCAAAAACCGTTTAGCAACCCCGAGACGAGCAGAGTACCTGCGGAAATCACGTAAAACAAAAGAATGAACGAGATCACTTCTTCACGGACCCCCATGTTCATAAAATCACTTTTCATCAAAGAAAAGGGAGGAAACCTGAAAACATCAAGGCAGGAGCTGGAAGAGCATCTGGAAAGAACGCATGTGGGTGACAAGAGACACCAGAAGACAGCTATTCCATCGGACATTCTACCAATTGAACAACCAGAGCATAAGATGGACATTAGTCCTCCAAAGTGGAGGGAGGTGGAACAGACAGTAATGCGGGCAAGAGCATCTTCAGCCCCAGGGATAAATGGGCTTCCGTATCGACTTTACAAGGGGGCTCCTGATGTTCTTCGCTTCCTGTGGAGGCTAATGAGAGTGGCTTGGGAGAAGAGAGTCATACCCAAAGCATGGCACAGGGCAGGAGGAATCCTGATTCCGAAAGAGAAGGAATCCACAGATATCAGCCAATTCCACCCTATCAGTCTCCTCAATGTAGAGGGTAAGATTTTCTTGAGCATTATAGCTCAGAGGATGACCAGCTATTTAGAGAGAAACAACCTAGTGGATACAACAGTCCAAACAGCAGGCATCCCAGGGTTCTCTGGATGTCTTGAACATACCGGCATGATTTGGCACCAAATCCAGACTGCAAGAAAAGAAAAGAGAGATCTGAATGTCATTTTTCTTGACCTTGCCAACGCGTTTGGAACTGTCCCTCACAGTTTCCTCTGGGCATCCTGTGACTTATTCAGGATACCAGAGACTATCGCAAGCCTTGTCAAGGCTTATTTTCAACATCTGCAGCTCTGTTTCTCCACGCCTGACTTCACGACCACATGGCACTGCATGGAGATTGGCATTATGGCGGGGTGTACCATCTCCCCATTGATTTGTACAATGGCTATGGAAGTCCTCAAAAGGGCCTTCAAGTGGGTAGTGGGTGGCGAGCGGCTGAAGTCTGGAGTCCGTCTACCACCCATCAGGACCTACATGGATGACATCACAATCATAACAACAACAGCACCTTGCACCAGGCGCCTTTTAGGGAAGATTCAAGAGAACATCACTGGGGTCAGAATGAAATTCAAGCCATCCAAATCAAGAGGCATTTCTATAATCAAAGGCAAACTGACAGATCAAAGGTTCTTCATTGATCAAGAACCTATTCCAACTGTGTCAGAGAAGCCAATCAAAAGTCTGGGAAGATGGAAAGCGAGGACTCTGATCCCGGCGGAGGAGAACGACCAGTGACCAGCGCCTGTTGTGAGTCCCCATCGCATCACCAATTCCAGCCACTACCTCTCTAGTTCCCCTTGCTGGCTCCTCCCCCCCCCTCCCCCCATGATGCCCCTCTCTTCCCCATGGCTTTCTACCCCGTATTTTTCTCAGAGCTCTGTAACCACCCCCCCCCCCCCCTGCCACACACCCCCAACCCCCCCCCGCCCACACACCCCACTCGCCCTTCCTCCTTCCTCCACAACCCTCCATGCCCCCACAACCCCCCCAACCCCACAAACCCCCCTCTCAGCCCAAAACACCCCCCACCCACCCCCCCACCCCCCCCCCCCCTGGCCCACAAACCCCCACCCACCCCCACAACTCACCCCGCCCACACCCCCGCCCCCCCCCGCCCACACACACTACACCTCACAACCAGGTTCCCTTTAAAAAACAGGCAGACATAAACTCTGAAGAAGGATCTCGATCCAAAATGTCACCCATTCCTTTTCTCCAGAGATGCTGACTCACCCGCTGAGTTACTCCAGCATTTTGTGTCTACCTTTTGTTAAAAACAAAGTAGCATCAGTTCACAATATTTATATTTCTAGCTTATAGCAATTATTATTATATAAGCCATTGTCATATAATTATTTCCTGATTTCTCGTAGTACATTATATTTTTTGTAGTACTTTGATAATTATTATTTGCAGAATGCTTAGTCTCTATAACCTATTATAAACAACCCCGATAGACTCTTAGTTTTTTTCTCCACTTGGGCAGATTCAGGCCCAAACACAGATAAACGCAGACCGCCGACATGAATGGGCTCCCAGTTCCCAATGCCAAATCCTTAGAAATTATGAGCAGTCGAGGGATTCCCACAAGTCATGGGGGATGTTATACTGTTTTTCAAAGTGGCTGCGAGGACATCATTGAATATCTTGCCGTGCAATCATTTACAATCTTCCTCTCATCATTTCCTTGAACACACATTAAAAATGAATTAACATGCAAATTGCACCACGTAACAAAAATAACTTTATAACTGACAATTAAATTAGATTTAGAAACATAGAAATAGGTGCAGGAGTAGGTAATTTGGCCCTTCGAGCCAGCAACGTCATTCAATATGATCAATGCTGATCATCCAAAATCAGTACCCCGTTCCTCCTTTTTTCTCATATCCATTAGTCCCAAGAGCTATATCTAACTCTCTCTTGACAAAATCGAGTGAATTGGCCTCCACTCCTTCTGTGGCAAATTTCACAGATTCACAACTCTCTGGGTGATTTATGGTCAAATGATACAATAAAATTTAATTCATCCCCGAAAAGAAATTGTTCTGCCGATAGTCACAACACACCTTCACAGGCACCCGCGTCCGCCACCGAGGCTCCCATCGCCGTTGCCAAGCTTGCCATCGCCGCTGTCTCTGAGGCTCTTTTGGCTCAGGCATGTCTTCACCCCAGTGCCTTGCGAGGCCTGTGGGGTGCGTTTCGGTTGGCGGCCCGCACGGCTCCCCGGGACACTCCCGCCGCAGGCGCGGCTCCCCAGGACACAGCAAGGCATTAGGCCTTTCAGCCCCTTGTGATTACATACTTACCATCATACAGCCAGTTACACTAATCCGACACTGCACTTAATCCCATTTTATCCTTCCCACTTTTCCATCAGCTCCCTCCAGATTCTACTACTCGCTGACACAGTAAGGGTGATTTTCTTCAGCTAATTATCCAAACAACCCACGTGTCTTTGTGATGTGGGAGAAACCCAGAGCTCCAGAGATAATCCACATAGTGTAGGAAGAACATGCAAACTCCACACAGACAGCGCCAGAGGTCATGATTGAATTAGGGTCACTGGAACTATCAAATAGCTGCTCTACTAGTGTTGTGGTTTAGAGACTCAGAGTTGGATAAGATGACACAGACACGGAGAATTCTTCAAGAAGCCGGAAGCCTTTATTTGCAAACATCGGCTGGAACATTCAGAGATGATACCACCTGTCCGTTCCCTAATTGCTCTCTGATTCACAGAAACAGGCAGCTTTTTAATACAGTTTTCAGCCCTATCGCTTCTACCTTATCTTGCATGCTATACTCCTCTCGCATCCATCTATCTTCGATTCTAATATTCTCTGTCTCGCCACCATTAACTTCCGACCTTGGTTCAGTCTTATTAAACTTTACATTTCCCCTCATATCTCTTCTTCTTTCGCCACCCTTAAATTTCAACTGTTACTCTAATATCCTAGCTATGTCCACTTTGCCACCATTATGTTTTAGCTACAGCCAAGGTTACACACACCGTATTATGATGTTACATATTAGTTTATAAGTTGAGTACAAAGATACAAATGTATTTATTAAGAATACAAAGGTGCAAAAGTAGAAATAAGTAACTTGTTTAGTTTCTCGATTACAAGATAAATGATTTAATTAAGTGCTGCTAAATGGCTAACAATCACGTGAGGCTAAATAAAATAAGCTGATGTCTGATTACGTAAAATAGCTGTGCTATGATAAATGTTTCAATTAAGTGATCTTCTATATAAATTCCATACTAGCCGCATCGCTGTACCACCAAATTGTATTGTGCTTCTAAACTAAACGTACTTTATGAAAACTAGTATATTAAGCAGCAACATATATCAAGTAATGGGGATTAAGAGAAAAAGTCAATGTAAGTTACTAATTGCATCATCACAAATCAATAAGGCATCCAGTCAATAGTTTGATTTAAAATAGATAGGTATGAATTTTATTTGTTAACTAGACTAAGTGGGTCCCATGTTCACATGGGAGGGCTGGTCCCCCAAAGCAATATTCCACCTCTCCACCAATTTCAATATTGCTGGTCAGTGGGGGTGCTTTCTGGAGTGCTAGTATGGGTGTTATGGGTCAAAGGGACTGGTTTCCAGAAGGCTAGTGTGGACATTGTGGGCCAAATGGATTCTTAGGCTGGCAGCTCAGTTCTTGGGCTGGCAGCTCAGTCACTCAGGCCTGGTGGGCTGGCAGCTCAGTCACTCAGGCCTGGTGGGCTGGCAACTCAGTCACTCAGGCCTGGTGGGCTGGCAGCTCAGTCACTCAGGCCTGGTGGACTGGTAGCTCAGAAACTGCGAGAAATTCTGCCCAAAACAGGTGAGAGACTATGTGTGAGAAAGAGAAGGGGCAGAGGATGGAGAATCAATTTTAGACATTTTTCATCTTTTTCTGCAGATCAATGAAAGAGGAAAGTCTATTCTGGCCTGGATCTCACAGGGAGCAAATGAAGGGAGGGAGAAAAATACTGGGGTGAGGTTTAATACTTGCAGGATGAATACTTACTGATGGGCCGAAGGGATTCCTGGGTTAGTACAGGCCTGATTGACCAAAGGGGCTCTTTAAAAAAAAATCTGAGTGAAATCTCAGTGAAAGGCCGTTTTTCTAGACTTTTCCTGGATCTGGCACGGGCCTTTTTGGCCAAAATGCTCCTCGAGATTCAAGAGAGTTTATTGTCATGTGTTCCAGATAGGACAATGAAATTCTTGTTTTGCTTCAGCACAACAGAATATAGTGCACATAAATAAGTACAGAACAGATCAGTGTGACCATATACTATTGATTATTATATATATATATACACACACACATATACACACACACACACACATAAATAATCAGATAAAGTGCAATGGGCTATTAATGTTCAGTTTTGATTGAGTTGAGTTTAATAGCCTGATGGCTGTGGGGAAGTAGCTATTCCTGAACCTGGATGTTGCAGATTTGAGCCTCCTGTACCTTCTACATGAAGGCAGCAGGGAGATGAGTGACTGGCCAGGATGGTGTGGATCTTTGATGATGCTGGCAACCTTTTTGAGGCAGCTACTAAAGGGCTAATATGGGCATTTTGGTCAAAAGGGACTGGTTTCTCAGCTAATCAGGGCCTTGTGGGCTGAAATTAGTGGGTTCAGGCAGGCCAAACAACTCACCATTTCATTTCCAATTGCATTGCAGTTTCAACCACAGGGCAGGCCGAATAGCTCATGGCATTTTCATTTCACTTCCATTGCCATTGCAGTTTCGAGCACAGGGCAGGCCAAGCCAAATAACTGATTGCATTTTCACTTAATTTCCATTGCCATTGCACTTTCAAGCACAGAGCAGACTCAAGCCAAACAGCTGATTGCATTTTCACCATTTCCATTGCCATTGCACTTTCAAGCACAGGACAGGCTGAAGCCAAAGCTGATTGCATTTTTATTTCATTTCCATTGACATTGCACTTTCAAGCACAGGGCAGGCCCAAGCCAAACAGATGATTGCATTTTCACTACATTTCCATTGCCATTGCAGTTTCAAGCACAGGGCAGGCCCAAGCCAAACAGATTGCATGTTCACTTCATTTCCATTGCAATTGCAGTTTCAAGCACTGGGCAGGTCAAACAACTTATTTCATTGTCATTGAGGGCTAACAAATCATTTATTCAAATACATTGCATACTCACGGTGTTCTGTAGTTTCTCAGCTCAGACAGAGAGTCGTGATCTCTCCCTCACCATCTTTTTTTTAATTTTATTAGAAGCAATGTACATACATCTTAATCATGATATGCAACATAATATCTTTCGTGTATGACTTTTAAAAACAACTTTAACCAGTAATAGAAAAAGAAAGAGAAAGAAGAAAAGAATGAGGGTAGTAGTGAAGTGTAGTCTGCAGTAGTTGACGTTAAATAAATGATGACGGCTAAGTAGATTGTGTGCTTGAAAGTGTGAGGAAAAAATAAAAGGCCCCATAGAGAAGAGGGCCTTAAGAAAAGAAAAAGAAATAAGTAAACAATCCAAAGAAGGTAGAGCTAAATAAAAAAGAAAGGGAATGTGCCTAATTCATAACGATTCACACCCATCACCTAGTTCTAAAACATTTACTTTCCAGGGTTGTGTTGCACCATATTACACTTGTAACAAATCAATGAAAGGTGACCAGATTCTTAAGAATTGTTCTTGTTTTCCTGCTAGAATGAGTCTCATTTCCTCGAGATGTAATATTTTCAACATATTTGTGATCCACATTTTGAACGTTGGGATAGGAGCATTTTTCCAGAATTTAAATATACTTTTTTTGCCGTTATCAAACCATAGTTTAGGAAACATCTTTGAAATATAGTTAGTTCAGAACAGGCTTCCATTGCTCCGAAAATGATAAATTCTGTATTTGCGCCCAGTCTTAATTTAAATATTTTTGAAAAGATTTCAAAAATTTCCTTCCAAAATTTCTGAAGTTTTGCACAGAAAACAAATGAGTGTGCTATTGTCACCCTCGCCATCTTGCAGACAGATTGAGCCACGCCCACACTTCCGGGTTTTATAGTCCCCCCCGCCCCCTCCCACCAAATGAGGCGTGACCTTCATGGCGGTGATTGACAGGAGAGAGAATCTCAAGATTTTTTAAACCCTAATAAGTCTTTTATTTTTCAATGATGGGAATAATCCTCGGGGCCTGCGCAGAGAGAACTCTGAGTAAGATGGCCAAAAATTCACAGCCATATGTGGTAGCGATTTTTCTAAAATCAAAGCACAGTGCAAACAGGGGGGTCAAGATGAGACTTTTAATTATATAGATTCCATGTACTGCAGTATATAATAAAATAATAATAATAATTTTATTTATAGAGCACTTTAAAAACAAACATAGCTGCAACAAAGTGCTGTACATCACTAATCATTGACAAAAAAGTTAATACACACCAAAAATAACAATCAAAAGAAATAGTAGGAAAAGACATGTAAAATAAAGAAACATCAAAAACACCACAAACAGAAGCAAAGCCTCAGGCATGGTCAAACGCCAGGGAGTACAAATGTGTTTTAACAGTGGATTTGAAGATGGACAGAGAGGGGGCCTGTCTGATGTGCAACGGCAGGGTGTTCCAGAGTGCCGGAGCAGCAACAGAGAAGGCTCTATCCCCTCTGAGCCTCCGACTAGACCTCAGTACCTCCAGGAGCAGCTGACCAGCTGACCTGAGGGTCCGGGCAGCAGCGTATGGGTGGAGCAGCTCAGAGAGGTAAGGCAGGGCGAGCCCATTCAGAGATTTAAAAACAAATAACAGTAT
Source organism: Leucoraja erinaceus (assembly GCF_028641065.1). Classification (NCBI taxonomy): domain Eukaryota; kingdom Metazoa; phylum Chordata; class Chondrichthyes; order Rajiformes; family Rajidae; genus Leucoraja; species Leucoraja erinaceus. The sequence continues at coordinate 75,541,190 of NC_073377.1, forward strand.
CTTAAAATGAACTCGAAAGTGCACCGGGAGCCAGTGTAGGGAGGCCAGAATTGGTGATATGTGCTCCATCTTTCGAGTCCCTGTTAAAAGGCGAGCAGCAGCATTCTGAACCAACTGGAGACGAGCCAGTGAAGAACGAGCAACACCAAAATAGAGCGCGTTACAGTAATCCAGCCTAGATGTAATAAAGGCATGGATTACCGTCTCAAAATGCTGCCGCTCGAGAATGGGCTTCACCTTCGCCAGCTTCCTTAGGTGAAAGAAGCTAGACTTAACCACCGCGCATATTTGGCGATCTAATTTAAAGTCACTGTCCATCCTAAAACCCAGGTTCACAACTGTTGGCTTCACGTACCTTGACAATGGAACTAAATCAACAAATGGAGGTTCACGGCAGCCATTGGGATCAAATAAAATCACCTCTGTCTTCTTTTCATTAAATCCAAGAAAGTTTAGGGCCAACCAGGATTTAATGTCATCAAGACAAGACAGAAGCGATTTTACAGAAAAGGCGTCTTCCCCCCTCAGCGGCAAATAAAGCTGGGTATCATCTGCATAACAGTGGAAAGAGATGCCATGCTTTCTAAGGATGGAACCCAGAGGAAGTATGTACAGCGAGAAAAGCAGGGGCCCCAGAATCGAACCCTGTGGAACCCCATATGACAGGGGAGCGGAAGAGGATTCAAACCCAGCAAGGCTAACACACATGGTTCTGCCCGCCAGATAGGACCTGAACCATCCCAGGGCACTGCCGCAGGTGCCCTCTAACTGCTGTAGCCGAGATAACAAGATATTATGGTCCACCGTATCAAAGGCGGCAGACAAGTCCAGCAGGACAAGAACCACACAATCCCCAGAATCATTAGCCAGGAGGATGTCGTTAAAAACCCTTAGCAATGCTGACTCCGTGCTGTGCATGGTTTTAAATCCAGACTGGAAGATCTCCCGAATATCATGCTCCTCCAGGAATAGTTTCAGCTGAGCATAAACAACTCTGTCCAGTAATTTAGAAATAAAAGGCAATTTCGAGATGGGTCTAAAATTGGCCAGAACAGATTGATCCAGGCCAGGTTTCTTAAGTAGTGGCTGCACTACCGCATGTTTAAAACTCACGGGCACAACCCCAGAGCACAAGCTGCTGTTAATAATGGTAAGAACCGACTGCCCAATACTAGGGAAAACCTCCTTAAAAAGTTGTGGAGGGACCGCATCACAAGGAGAACCCGATGGCTTAATATGGGAAACCACATCCTTTAAATACGATATAGTCACAGGCTCAAACTTGTCGAATACCACCAGGCAAGGGATCGTAACAGGAAGGTCAGTGGCAGGTGCTGAAATGTGAGCCCTTAAGGAAACAACCTTATCAACAAAAAAGTGCAGGAAGTCATTACACATTTCAGGTGAAGCTTCCAGACAGACAATATAGTGATTTTGTCTAGATGTCGAATGACACATTCCGAACTCACAGCAGAGAGTTATCATGCAGCACTACACCTATGGGCCTGTCCCACTTAGGCGACTTTTTAGGCATCTGCAGGAGACTATGCAGTCGCCACATGGTCGCCACATGTTCGCTGGTAGTTGCCGGGGAGTCACCTTCATGGTCTTGTGGAGTTCCCGCATTCTGGGAACTAGTCGCAGCCTCATTATGGTCGCCATGAATTTTTCAACGTTGAAAAATTAGCGCCGACTAGAATGAAGCCGCCATAGAGAGTAGTGAGAATTCTCAAGCCGTAGGTGGGTCGCCAGGAGATCCTAATGGGTTACCAGGAGGTTAAGGTTCTCGGAGGATCTCGTAGGTTGTAGCCAGTAGCTGACTGGTGAATTTCATTGGCTCATTAAGGGAAAAACAGGTAAGCAGTAGTTTTCAGAACCAAGGATATCCGACTAGTAATGTTAATGTCCACTCAGCTTCACAGCCGTGTATCTCTGGATTCTTAAAAGTTGTATCCACTCCTTCTCCCCCCCCCTCTCCCCTCTTTTAAAGGACTTACTGTACACTGTGCTTTAGCCGTCTTTTTTCAGCGCCAACCTGTTCATCGCTGTGTGTGTCTGTTTCACCTTGGCTTTGTACCGTGTGAATTGTTTGGACAGCGCTTCCCCCGCTTACCCTATCCCCTGCCTGCATAACGGGCTGGTGAAGGAAGCGATGTTTATGTGTGTTCCACTCTGACAGTCGCCGTTCCAGTTGCCGTTCAGGCGACTGCCGGCAACTTGACAATCGCCGGCAGCCCGCTGAAAAATTACCTAAGTGTGACAGGCTCAGAAGTATTACATGTGACAATCTGTGAAAGGAGTACAAGATAAAGAATTTTAAGATGATATACACTATTTACATGTACTTTCTTTGATAGATTGAACTGAGTTTGTGCACCCTGGAGTTTACCAAAAGTTTTGTTATATTCTTTGTATCACTTTTGCGAGATGTACCAACGGCACAATGGCACAGCGGTGGAGTTGCTGCCTTTCAGCACCAGAGGCCAGGGTTCAATCCTGACTTTGGATGCTGTCTGTACGGAGTTTGTACGTTCTCCCTGTGACCACGTGGATTTTCTCCAGGTGCTCCGATTTCCTACCGCACTCCAAAGGTGTACAGGTTTGTAGGTTAATTTGCTTTCGTAAATTGTAAATTGTCCCTAGTACTAGTGTACGGGGTGATCGTTTGTCAAGGGAACTCGGTGGATCAAAAGGCTTGTTCCCACACAATATCTTTAAAGTCTAAAATAATGTACAGGGCAAGAACAAATCATCTCAATTGTTGTATCTGTTTTCTGATTATATTCAGCACATCGCCTTACCCGTAAGGAAATACCCCTCATGCAGTTCTGTTTTGATCTTAATTAATAGAATATCCAGGACTACACCCTCAATACACATATTGATATATAACCCTGGCTGTTGAGGGTCCTTACTGGAAGATGCAGGAAGAAAACTTAATTGATAAATGTTTTCACTGCGATTCCTGGACCATTTTTTAACCTTAACTCGTCGGCTAAGACCTCTCTTCCGCATTTCTTCAAATGCCGGGAAAGAATTTGTATTTTATCTACTGAAGCTGGCAGATTATTTTTCCACATGCTGAGAAGTTTGTAAATCTGGTCTGTTAAGTCATCAGGATTGGTGATCCTGACAAGCTGGATGGCGCTGCGCCGAATTCTCAGAGACGCCACAAGTAACATGGCATCTTCTTCAGAGATTTCTGAAGCCAGCCAATAAAGTAGGTCCTCAGGCGTATCTGTGGTCACAAAAATTGAGACTCCATTAAATATTGAAAACATGTGTATGTGTAGCTAGAGCTTATGCACATTAATTATAATGTAGACACAAGTAGACACAAATCTGACGTACCTTCTAAAATACCGATAGGTATTCTCATTTCCATTCCAAGCATGAAAGAAATGGAGTGAATCTGATTAAAATCTGATAACAAAGAGGCACCCAGCCTGGGGCATTGCTGAGAACAAAGGGGGGGAGAATCTCACTGCGCCAAGTACACGTGACAATAAAATATCAATTAATCATTTGCATAGTGCAAACAGAAAACTCTGGAGAAACATTCAGCTGGTTACCCTGCAAGTATACTTTCTTTGTTTTATTGGCCTCTCTCTTGTTTACCAAGAGCTTTATTGCTTTATTTCTTTCCACAGAAGCTGCCTGGCCTGCTAAGTGTTTCCAGCAACTTTCTTTTCCCAGCATCTGCAGTTTTCTGAATTTCTTTAATAATCAAAGGTCCAAGCAACTGGCAAATAATAGAAAGTTGCTTACTACTAATTATAAACTCTATCATTAGATACAATGGACTACCATCCTGTCATAACATAAACCATTTCTATGCAATCACAATATTTCAAATGTCAGATACTTTTGGCAGTACTTTGTGTCCAATCTATATTCAGTGCAATTCTACAAAATGATTGATTTGATAATGAATGCCACACATTTTGCATCTCTGCCTCCCACTCAGGTTAGTGCCTACCAACTGCTCTGTTGCAGTGTGGGTTTGAATACCATTTCTTATTTGAATATCAAATTCTGCAGCAGTTAGATTTCTCCAAACTCCAGAGACCTTGATTTAATCCTGGCCTTCGACACTACCAGTGTGGAGATTACATGTTCTCCTCAGTGTCCCATTAGTAGACATACTATTTGGTCGGTTAATTGGCTTCTGTGATTTGCAGCAAGTGTAGGTGGGTAGTGAAAGAACAGCAAGGTAATGGGTATGTGGGAGAGAAAAGGATACAGGGAAATAAGTGGTGGAGTGGCACTGATGGGAATGCTCTGAGAGCTGGCATTGACCTGATGGGCCGAATGCCTCCATCAAGGTCATTATGAATGGAATCTGAAAATACGAATAACAAAACACTATTACTGGGAAGTAGATTCATTTCGATAGTGCATGGATAAGTATTGTAATATAATTAATATCGGGTTCTCATCTGGCAAGAAATCAAGGCACCTTAGAGATTGTCCATACCATTTAATTCTGAATATTTTGCAGACATGTTTGCATCTGCATTGCAGCTAATTCATGATTTGGAGTATTAATTAATTGATATATCTTACTGTCTTCATTTTGAATGGCGACAGAACACCACATATGCAATTATCCCCTTAAAATAAAAATTAGGCAACAATTTTAAAACAAAAAACGAAATCCTGACTTTGAAATCTTGATGGACATCACAGTGCTTAGACAAATAACTACAGTTCTTCATAAGTCCCTTGAATTATTTCTGTTAGTGTTTCTTCTTTTACTCTCACTGATGGATTCAGTCCCAAATTATACATTTAGGTTGATTATTGTCACGTTTATCAATTTACAGCGAATAGCGATGTTTTGCATGCTACCCAAACAGATCAGATATACTGTACATAGATACAATCAAGTCAAACTCAAGCACAATATATAGAGCAGAGGGGGAGATATAGAGTGCAGAATGTAGTTCTCAGCATCCTAGTGCATTGTAGCACAACAGTTCCATGGACAAAATCCAATATTCTCAATTGAATGGAAGTGAATCAGACAGTACACTAGCTTATGGAAGGACCATTCAGAAGCCTGATAACAGAGGGGAAGAAGCTGTTCCTGAGGCTGGTGGTGTGTGTTTTCAAGCTTCTGTAACTTCTGCCAGAAGGTACAGAAGGGTGGGAAGCATGCAACTTGCAGCTGTCAATTCAGTTGGAGGATTTTTGCAGGTCTGAGGTAGGGTATTGTTAGATTCTAAAGAGGAAGGGAAGAAACCTGAGAGCTGAATTTGGAGGAAACACAGATACTAGTGCCAGATTAAAGAAATATAATTTATTTTGTCCAGGAGGAACAAGGAGATTTAGTTTAGAATATCAAAGGGTTTATGTTCATTTAGAATGAAGATTGTTTTGTCTGGATGATAATAATCTACTGCAACATCTAATTTACTTTCATGATATTTCTTACATGACACTACTTTAAATGCAATGCAATTGTGAAACAAAGACATTATTCAAGTAGCATTCTTAATTTTAAAGAAGAATGGCTGCAAACTCCTCAGAAATATTCCTGGTTATGGACAGAGCTGGAGGAAATGCAAGCCATTTGCCAGCTAATGATTACCTGGTGGTGGAACTTTGCTCACACTTGTCGATGAACGACTAAGCACTTTTTCTCTCTATAAGCAAAATTCAGAACAATAACAAAAGTAAAAATAAAGCAAAAGTGAAGCTGTATTGTTACAAAAATAATCCTTTAATGTTAATTCCTGCAACCTTCCACTTGTGAAATCAATTTCATATCCATACTTAATCTCTCAACTGTACAAGTCAAAGAATAAGCCATTGGCTATCAAGCACTTTGCAGTCTCCAAAGTAATGGAAGATGCAAAATAAATGCAAGCTCTTCCTTCATTTCTATATGAAGGTAGGTATATTTAGTGAACCTCATCCTGTAAAGCCTGATTAACTGTAGCCATCCATGAGATCAATGGTCATATTTGTGGACACTCAATCAGAACAGTGTTTACATGCTCTGGTTCAGCAAAAACCCAGATGCGAAGTCATGCACAGATTTTTCAATGCCACTGTCAGCCTCAGCCCTACACAGCCTTCACGTTGTTGCAGGCAGAGCGCAAGGGAAGCAAATGGATATGATATCACGCAGTGGCCCAAAGGATGACATTCTTCACAACATCCAACGGCAGCACCATTTAAATCACTCAATAACTTCAAATACGGTGCCCAATGCAAATATATTCTGGTATTTATTTGCATGTTGGCTCTTTCAGATTTGCTACTTTGGTTTTTGCCACATCCCCTGTCTTCACAGTCTTAAAATAAAGACTGTAATGGCCTTCCAAAGCCTTTCACAATTTTGATTGCTCTTTAGTAATATTTTTGACTCCTTCTGTTAACATTTCAGTTACAGCAATGTTCTACTGCAATAAGACAACTGAGGAGTTATCCGAGAAAAAAACGTTGACTTCAGTGGTTGTTAACCCAACCAATGTCAGGATCGGCAAATGATTGCTCAATGGGTTTCATATGGGAAAGCTGAATATACTACAACAGCCTTCTGAAGTAAGATCTGTCCATAAAAATTCAAAACTTGCTGAAAGTACATCAGATGTCTCATGGTAAAGATACCATTGTTAACATCAAGATCCAGGTTAAGTTGTGGTTTGTGCAAAATCATGGTAACATTAGGATCTCTTGCCAGGTCCCCTCCGTTCTCTGTTTTGCACCATTGTGTGGCCATTGATACACTGAACATCAAGTGGATTTAATTGTTTTATTGTTTAATTTAACATTAATCTTTCAATGTCTCCAAATGCCAGAGACGTTTAAAAAAGTGTTGAAATCAGTTTTTGACAGAAAATAAAGTTTTGCCACAGGTTTTCCTTCTTCAAGGCTAAATGTTGTGTGGGTGGGGGGCTCACAGTGGGTGTTGTGGGCAGGGGAGAACTCTGCTGCATGCCACAGATAACCTGGTCCTCCTGTCGTTTCATCACAGGGCAGGGAACGGGTGAGATATGCCCACCACACGTGACCCACATATAAGTGGGTGTACGGGGATTACTTGAGTTTATCCAATCACCGCAGTTCAGTCCAATAGGTCAATGGGATAGAAACATAGAAACATAGAAATTAGGTGCAGGAGTAGGCCATTCGGCCCTTCGAGCCTGCACCGCCATTCAATATGATCATGGTTGATCATCCAACACAGTATCCCGTACCTGCCTTCTCTCCATACCCCCTGATCCCCTTAGCCACAAGGGCCACATCTAACTCCCTCTTAAATATAGCCAATGAACTGGCCTCAACTACCCTCTGTGGCAGAGAGTTCCAGAGATTCACCACTCTCTGCGTGAAAAAAAGTTCTTCTCATCTCGGTTTTAAAGGATTTCCCCTTATCCTTAAGCTGTGACCCCTTGTCCTGGCCTTCCCCAACATCGGGAACAATCTTCCTGCATCTAGCCTGTCCAACCCCTTAAGAATTTTGTAAGTTTCTATAAGATGATACTCTTTTTGTTTACGATGCATATTGATGTCACTTGGTTCAGGTCTTTCGTCCATCACCTACATAGCAAATCTCATACATAGGGTAGCACGGTGGAGCAACGGTAGAGTTGCTGCCTTACAGTGCCAGAGACCCGGAATTGATCCTGACGACAGATGCTGTCTGTATGGAGGTTGCACGTTCTCCCCTTAATCAGGCGAGTTTCCTCCGGGTGCTCTGGTTCCCTCCCACACTACAAAGATGTACAGGTTTGTAGGTTAATTGGCTTCACTAAAATTGGAAATTGTCCCTAGTATGTGTAGGATAGTGTTAGTGTGCAGGGATTACTTGTCGGCGCTGATTCGGTGGGCCGAAGGGCCTGTTCCTGCGCTGTATCTTTAAATTAAACTAACAATGAGCCTGGAGAATGAGTGTTGACAGGCTGATGTGGGAGTGTCAGTAGACAGCCATTTTATTTTGCAGCAATTTAAAAATGAGCTGGACTGTCCCCCTCATCAGTTGCACAAACACATGTTTTCCATCAGGGGTCACTTCATCACAAACAGGAGTGGCAACCGTTGTTGTGATCTTCCGATTTTAGAAAACTGCTGCTATCCTGACTGTTATTGGCTAATGTAGCCCAGACTAATTATCAAACCCAAGAATTTGCTGATTTTTTGCTGGACATGAGTGATGAATGAAGATTCGGATGTATTTTCTCCCATTTAAATATATATCGTTCAATGTAAGAGTCCTTGAACAATACAGTGAACCTTCGCAACAATGGACCTCTACAGTGTATGGTGGCTTTTTGGTTATAGCGCACCAAGGCTCCATTGCACCGTTCTACTACCTCCGCCATTTACCCAATGAGCAGGCATCACGCGCCGTGCTTCCGGTCATTGGAGCGGAGAGAGCGAGCAGCATGACGGTGGCGTGGGTATATCGGGCCCGTCCTTGGTGCACCGTGTGTGGGTCCGGGGGTTCTGCGACTCACCATATGCCAAATTCTCACTTGTTTAACTCCCCAATGCCACGTTTCTTCCCTCCCGGCCTTGGGTTAAACTTTACTCCCTTCACGAGTATAGCAAACAATTGGCATAATTGCCCCCCCCTTGCCCCCCCCTCCCCCCCCCCCGTGGTACGTTATTGTACTTGTAACCATATAACAATTACAGCACGGAAACAGGCCACCTCGGCCCTTCTAGTCCGTGCCGAACACTTTCACCTAGTCCCATCTACATGCACTCAGACCATAACCCTCCATTCCTTTCCCGTTCATATACTTATCCAATTTTTTTTTTTTTTTTAAGTAATTTTATTTATTAGAAGTACAGTCCATTACAATAATACAAGCCAAATATAACATTACATTTATTGTACCACCATTTTCTAAGCTTCAAAAAGAGAGAAAAGTAAAGAAAGTGAGGAAGAATCGTGATATTGTGAAAAAGGGATCAAAAAGAAAGACCCATTAAGCATAAAGTTAGGGAAAAAAGTTAAAAAATGGGCCGTAGAAAATAAAAAAGAGAAAAAGAAACAAAAGCTCTATTATGAAGACCGAGCAGAAAGCGATATACCAACTTCGTATTTTTCATCCCCCTTACCAGATCCTGAAACCATTTCTTTTTAAAGTACTGTTGTACCTTATACTTGTAGTAAGTCGATAAATGCAGACCACGCCTTTTGGAAGTGGTCTGATTTGCCTGCAAGAAGAAGTCTCATATCTTCCAGGTGTAATGATTCAAACATATTTGAAATCCACATATTTATTGTTGGTATAGGGGCGTTTTTCCAGAATTTAAGTATGCTTTTTTCCCGTTATTAACCCGTAATTAAATAGATTCTTTTGAAACACAGTTAGTTCAGGACTGCCTTCCATTGTTCCAAAGATAATCAATTCAGCTTTTGGTATCAATTTTATTTTAAGTAATTTTGTAAAGATTTCAAAAATTTCAGTCCAAATTTTTTGAATTTTTATACAAAAAACAAATGAGTGTGCTATAGTAGCTTCTTGAGATAGACATTTATAACAAACTAGACCAAGTGCAGACCCATTGGGTCTGCTCCCCCAACGCAGCCATTCCCTACCCGTAGCCCCCACGGGAGACGTGGTCGTCCAAGTGAAGCCTTTCAGGACTCAGCAGTGCGGTTGTTTTTAAATGGCGTCTTTGAGGCGAGATGCGGGCACCAGCAGCCGTTATGGTCACAGGCCAGCAGGAGGCGACAAAATGGGTGAGTGGGGGGAGAAGGATTTTATTAAAAATGTGTACAGAAACACGACAAAATTTAATCAGGAGTGGATACTTGGAATGAAAATTGAAATCTCTACCGAAATGGAAAAAAATCTGGGCGTTTGTGGGTTGGGTGTTGGCGTAGCAACTAATCAAGGCTGGCACCCACAGGCTGGCAATCACAAGTCAGGCAGAAACACAGCCAGCCAGCCAGCAGCCACAGAGTTTTAATATTAGATAGATAGATAGAGAGATAGAGAGATAGAGAGATAGATAGATGGGGAGACGTTAGGAAAAAGTTTACTTATTTTGGTTTTTGAGTAATATAATCTATGTAAGATTTTAAATTGAATTCGAATGTGTCTTACGTTAATCGAGCATTTATGCACATATAGCAAATGTTTATCCCACCCCAATTTATTTTTATTTGATAAAATCGAACCTGCCTCCACCACTCCCACTAGAAGCTCATTCCACACAGCTACCACTCTCTGAGTAAAGAAGTCCCCCCCCCTCATGTTACCCCTAAACATCTGTCCTTTAATTCTCAAATCATGTCCTCTAGTTTGAATCTTCCCTACTCTCAATGGAAAAAGCTTATCCACATCAACTCTGTCTATCCCTCTCATAATTTTAAAGACCTCTATCAAGTCCCCCCTTAACTTTCTGCGCTCCAAAGAATAAAGACCTAACTTGTTCAACCTTTCTCTGTAACTTAGGTGCTGAAACCCAGGTAACATCCTCTGTACTCTCTCTATTTTGTTGACATCTTTCCTATAATTTGGCGACCAAAATTGTACACCATACTCCAGTATGGACAACATGCAGGTCAAAGCTGGGAATTTGAAAGTTATGGCCCTGTCCCACGATGCTAGTTCATCAAAAAGCTCTCCTGAGTTTAAAAAAAAAATCAAATTCGTGGTAAGCACAGAGAATGAATGTAGCGGGTACGTTGGAGCTCGGGGACATCTCTTAGCGGCTCGTACCACTAACGGCAGGTACTCGGGAAGACTCGCTAATGGCAGGTAAGCTCGGGAAGACTCGTGAAGATTGTTGAAAAATGTCCACGAGAGCCCTGAGTACCGACGAGCGGCCATTATCGTAAATCTCCGAATTCGAATCAGGGCAAACTCGGGAGAACTCCTTGAATGAACTTGTACAGTGGGACAGGGCTTTTACTTGTGATTGCATTGCTCTTTTGCCCAACTTTCTTGTGTTTCCTCCGGTAAAAGATGTAGAAAAATCGGAAGTTGGACAAAAGAACAATAAAATCACAAATAACTTTCATGTTCTCAGATGTGTACATGCATAAATGGTTTGTATATTACATTTCTAAGTTAAAGCTATCAATAAACCAAATGGTATGTTAATATAATAAATGTCATATTTCTGCAATTGTGTCTTACCTTAGGCAACGTTAACGTTAGTTTGCATACAGGGTTATGGTCCAAGTTATCCACTGGCTGGTGTTCTCTATCCCATTGCTCGGTCACCTCTGCTTTTGTTACTTTGTAAAACACTGCCATCCCCTTGTAGTGAGGAGAGCAACAGTTACCAAACTCATTCACTTCAGTCAGTTCCAGCTCCAGTCTGGTTTTCCGCTGTGAGTGGAATATTAGTTGATATCCATCAGCTGTGTTTTGGTCACTGTCTAAATGAAGTTGTAATGGAAAGTGTCAATGTTATCATTGCCAATTTGAAAGTTGATGTGATTAATTGAAAAGCTTGATCTTCGACTATGCTGCTCCACTGAGGAGAACAGAATTTCATTTAAGCATTTAATATCTTTGTACCAGTCAGCCAAATTGTTTTTAAGAAACATTTCACAATTTTTACTTATCTGATCAAATTTAAAAATATTTTACATATGATTATTAAGAAACCACTTTAAAATTCGATGATGTTGATCATTGAAGTAAATTTGAAGTATATTTCTGACCTCTCGATATTTAAAACTGTTAGAACAGCACTTTAATAGGCCCTTCGACCCGCTAAGTCTATGCCGAACAGATAGTTGATACTGTTCAGATTTTTATACCCTCGTGTTTTCTTTTGGTGCTTCCACCATTTTTGTTTAAATATTTGTCGATCCAACACAAACCAAATTTCATCACATGTGACTTTCTATAAATTCAATTTATGTTATATGGAATTTCCCAAATAAATTTTCTATCACAATTGCAGAAGATAGGAAAGTGAAGAAATAGGATGGAAAACTTAGAATCTGCACGTTCTCCAGCAGCGAGTCCACCATTTCCTTGTTCTGCACCTCGCAGGCCTGCAACCGCTCCGTCCGCTCGGCCAGAGCCGCCTCCAAGAGTTTCAGCGAGGCCGTCACCAGCTCCACAAAGTACCGACCATTATCCATCAGCTTCTCCCACTCTGCCTCTGCTCCAGCCAGCTGCTGGGTCATGGTTTCCAGGTCAGATTTGAGCTGCAGGTTCTCGCTGCTCAGCTGTGTCCCCAAGGCCAAAACTTTGCACAGTCTGTCAGTCCAATGCTCCAACACCTGCTGCACCTGCACATCAGCGATGTATTTCTTGATGTTTTTCCAGCAGTTTGCAGAGTTTACCGGCCTTCAGGTTGTCCTTCACGCCGCACTGCATGGCGAGCTGCTGCAGTTCGCGGTAACTCAATCTCCGGGAGACTTCTTCGGGACCATGTGAAGAGGTGATCCCAGCAGCTCTTAGACTGCGGATTATCCCGAGACCTAACATATGGTCAAATTTCGCCTTAGCAACTTTGAGGCGATCTATGGGTTGCTTGCTCAAGGATGGGTTCCAACCAAAATTATAATCAGACAAGTATGCCTCCATTTTTGCAACTGATTAATGAGAGAAAATATTAAAATTCTTTCTTTCTATAAGTGTTGATCATAAAGATCAACAAGGAGGGAATTGTGGAAGAAAATATAATATCCTTCCTCACTTAATTTTGATTGGAATTGAGTAAGGTAACAAAAGGGTGTTTTGGATGTGGCAATTGGCAGCTCTCGCTTGACCAGGTGCAGAAGAGGTACATGGGAATGGGCAAAGTAAGATTAGATGTATTACCTCTTATCTGGGAATGTTTTGAAGGGTAGATGGTAAATGTAAACAAAAAATAGTAGAGGAGTTAATGTAGCTTGTTTTCCCTTCTGTGAGGTGTTACAGTAGACCACCCGCACCCCTACCTCTAGTGACATAGAAGTGTTACTGTAAATGGGGAGCGGGGGGGGGGCTTATGATTGGCTCAGAGAGGAGATGGTGGCACGGGCCACCTAAAAGGTGAGATAGAATAATGTCAAGATGCCCTTGTATTGTGTTTGACCTGTATTAAACATCTGTTGATGCATGAGATTGACATACACAAAAAGTATTGGGTACATGGGTACCAAAATGACATAATTGGTACCCATGTAGTAGATAGTATATTTTTGTATAGTTGTAACTAACAAAAAACAAAAGTTTTTTTACTTCACAGTATAACTGTCAGCTAATTCTGCAGTGAAGTTGGAGAACTGGTGAGCAGTTTACTGCAGCCATCTCTCCATGATATGCAATAAAATCTCAAAGCAAATCTACGGTCTCCGCTTTTCATTTTCCATTAATTTCCCTCTAAATTAATTTCTTCCATATCGAGTTTTATCTCGTTGACTGACACCATGTCACATTTATTGGCATTCACTTTGTGAGTAAGTGTAAGGTTGCGTGTAGCAACGGGGTCACCAGTTGTAGAATCTACTGAGTCCCACAATAGAAAGCAAAGACCAAACGACACTTAGCTAAGCCAGACAACTTGTGACTCGTTTTACTCCAGAAGCCCCTTTTACCTACATTCTCCTCAATCATAACCCGTGTGCAGATAAGGCCAATTAGTGCATCTGACCTTGAAGTTGTTTTTGAGCTCTTGTGCCTGGACCTTCCCATGAGGCTGATGGCGAGTGGTTAGCGGTAACAGGTTGTGTGCAAAATCAACGTGGGTGTGAAGGCGCCACACACATTTGGCCACATTCCTCACTCCCAGCTCTTGGCTTCCTTATGTAAGTGGAAAGAACACACCTCTTTACAAACTACCTACCCACCCATCTCAAACCTCCTGGCTCATCTGTGGAAAATTCTACGGTTCCAAAATAGACCTCATCAGTCTCCAGCGAATCCACAAAATTAGAGTGTTTTCCTCAGTCCCCAATGATTGCCTAAGATGAAGAGAAAGATTTGGCAGAACTTTGGAAAAGGAAGGTTCAAGATTCAAAAGTCAAAGGTATTTTGTTGTCATATGTACCAAAACTCAATGGATATTTTTAAGGCAGAGATAAATAGATTCTTGATTACTACAGGTGTCAGAGGTTATGGGGAGAAGGGAGGAGAATGGGGTTAGGAGGGAGAGACAGATCAGCCATGATTGAATAGTGGAGTAGACTTGATAGGCCAAATGGCTTAATTCTACCGCTGTTCCTTATGACCTTATGAAATAGAACAATTAGATTCTTACTGGCAGCAACACGACAGGTTTGTAAAAGCAGTACATAGACTTCATAACCAATAAACCGAGAAAATCAGAGATGTTGTTTCTCAGTTACTGTTATTCCATTATTATATGTTCTATGGTGAAATGATCTGAAAACTAGATCCAAAATGTTATTGCATAGTTTACCATTGTCAATCATCTGGCAAATATCCAACATTGAATTCACTTCTGCCTCCCAAAGCAAGTTGGTGGGTGAAGATATAATGTTACATTTATAAAAACATAAGATTTAAAAACTTTTTTGGATACTTGATTAAAAGGGTCATGAGTTTATTTGAAACAAAAAGATAATAACAAATGTTCTGTCCTCAAAAATGTCACTTATTATTTTTTCATTTTTGATCTTCACAGATAAGAATGTATCTTATGAGAGAAGAGATCATCATCAACATCATCAAATGAACTCACAAAATATGTTTCCTGTTTGCTTATACATAGAGAATGGGAAATTTTAGTTTAGTTTAGAGATAGAGTGCGAAAACACCAAGTCTATGTCGACCAGCGATTCCCGCACACTAGCACCAGCCTACACGCATACTAGGGACAATACTAAACACAAGTCTCCTCTCCAAAAAACTCTCCAGCTATGAATTAACATTCCTTAGAGTGACAGATATGATGTTCTACTGTTTAAATAACCTTTCTGTAACCCCGGAGCTATTACTTTTGACTGCCTCCGACCACCTACGGCTACCTACGACTAGCATCACAACCTACTACGACCTACCTATAAGTAAAAAGTATTGATTTTTTCCATGCCAACCTTTTTTTTACGCGTGGACAGTTTTTATCAGGCTAGAAAAAACACCACGACCTACTTGATGCCACGAGTACCTACGACTAGCATTACAACCTACTACGCCCTACCTACGACCTCCTACAACCTCGTGGCGATCATGCTGCGAGTATGAGTCAAGGGCAAACTCGGCAGAGGTCATTAATTAGGTCGTGAAAGTGGGACAGGGGCTTAAGGCAACAACTTTACCGCTAAAAATCACTGTGCCGCCATAAGGAAGATGCGCTAGAAGATAGTTGATCTTTGTAAAGCTGCTTTCCAGAAGAGAGATGGAATTAACAAAATTAACAAAATTCCTTTGTTCAAATAAATGTTCTGTGTCTGGAAAACCGGCATTCAAGAGCAGTAATGATCACTGACTCACCCAATGATTTAATGTTGCCACAAAGCTTGAGAATAAGCTGCTCGCCCTCTCTCATTGGAAACTCTTCGGAAGGCTCTGGTGGGCCCCTAAATCCCTCTTCACGTAGCTTAACCAATTCCCATTGTAAATCTTTGGAAGGAACCATCAGCACCACTATATTGTGTAAGTTGTCTCTTTCGTGGTAGATAATAACGTTAACCATCGTGAACGGGATCGCTTCTTCAAGTTTGTGCACAAAAGAAATTAAATGGCTGCTATCGAGTGAAGATGACAAACGAAGGATTATGAATCTGCCAAGAAAGAAGAGAATCGCAGATGAAAGAGCATTACAGCAAGAAAATATTTTGTTCCATGCAGCTTGGTCCTTCTTTTAGGGCCAAGATGACCAAAATCTATAACACAGTGGGTACAATGAAAACCAAAACAAAACCTGCTAGGCCCAACTTTCTGCCCAGACTCCCCATCCAGGCTCTCTCAATAAAGAGGGAGGCTTTCTTTCCATTTTCCAGCTATATCGAGAGTCTTCCAAAGAGGTGGAGTTGGCTCCAAGAAAGTCAGTAGGCCTCAGGTAAACGTGAAAGAGAGAGAGGCAAAACTATTGCAATAAATTTAAGTAATTTAAAAAAATAAAGAAAATGAATTTAATTAAAAGCAGCTTAAAATTTGAACTAATGATTCCAAACATTAAAATAAAAAATGAATGAACCACTTAACAGGATTTTCCTTTTTCTATTTACACCCCACAGGTCCCGTGTAAAGCTGAGCAGTGTCTCTCGCCCTCTCTCCCCAGCAGGGCAACTCTTTACTATTGCTAAGTCCAACGTTGAATCATAGAGTCATGGAGTCACACAGTGTGGAAACAGGCCCTTTGGCCCAACTTGCCCACACCGGCCAACATGTCCCATCTACACTAGTCCCATCTGCCTGCATTTGGCTGATATCACTCTAAACCGGTCCCTTCCATGTACCTGGCTAAATGTTTCTTAAATGAGATGTTGTGTCAGCATGAGGGCTCCACATCACTATGGCCTTCAGTGCTTGGCCAAGCATGTCGGATCTCTGAGAGGTGCTGAGTAGACAATAGACAATAGGTGCAGGGGTAGGCCATTCGGCCCTTCGAGCCAGCACCGCCATTCAATGTGATCATGGCTAATCATCCCCAATCAGTACCCCGTTCCTGCCTTCTCCCCATATCCCCTGACTCCGCTATATTTAAGAACCCTATCTAACTCTCTCTTGAAAGCATCCAGAGAACCTGCCAACACTGCCCTGAGGCAGAGAATGCCACAGACTCGCCACTCTCTGTGAGAAAAAGTGTTTCCTCGTCTCCGTTCTAAATGGCTTACTCCTTATTCATAAACTGTGAGTTAATGATCAGATAGATAGAAAGACTCGACACAGAATCTTTGGTCAATCGAGTCCATGCTGACCACTCATTCATTCATTCACACTAACCCTACTAATCGATTCCAATTTTACCTTCCGCATATTGTTATAAATTCCCCCCAGATTGTACCACTACCCTTTGCACAAGTTGCAGCCAATCTACCGACCAATCCGCACATCCTTGAGATGTTGGGGGAAACCGGGCCACCTGGAGGAAGCCTACATGGTCATTGGCAAGCTCCACACATGCAGCAACCGAGGTCGGGATCGAACCTGGGTGTCTGATGCTGTGAGGCAACGGCTCTACGAAATGCACCACTGTGCTGCCTCTGTGTAACCAATAGCTGTAAATCAATTTGGTTCAGCCCAATTCAAAAATGGCAGGCATAGCGATAGATTAAAAACGCCAATAACCATGATTGCTAGTACTTGAACAAAATATCTTGATCTTGGGCACATCTGAAAGCATAAAACGTAAACTATTTGCAGTACAGGTCTGCCACCAAATTTTCGGGTACTCTTGATTCCAAGGCCATTGATGGGTTATCCATTTTGCTGGACCAACAGAGGTCACGGTCTCTGGGGACCAAGATACCGGTCTACAAAGTTGGCCTCGGAAGTCGACTCTGGGAACGGTCCTGCCTTTTCTGGCTGGGCTAGAGTTCCAGAACTCTGGTCGCAGGGGGCAAATTCAACCAGCCGATTGACCGCGGAAGTCGGCTGTGGGAACGGATCTGCCAACTCTGGCGGTCCGGAATTCCAGGGCCCCGGCTACAGGGGGAAAATTCGACCGGCCGATCAGCTGTGGAAGTCTTGATGAGGACGAGATCGGCCTCCTCATCCGGCCTCGGCGTCACCTCTTCGGCAGGACTTCCGGGGGGTGCGGGGGGGTTTCAAGTGTACTCTTATAATTTTGCCCAGATTAACTAAGGTGCCAGACCACCAATTGCCGGAAAATCAGTGGCAGACCTGTATTACTTTTATGAAGAACACAGTGTATATTGTGGATTTCTAAGATCACAGGCAACCAAGGATAATTTCTTACCTCTCCACATGTTCAGTTATTTCTATTGCAACCAGCCCATTTTGCACATCTTTCACGCTTACATTGTCCATCACCATCCATTCTTCATCCTTTGATTTAAATCCTAACAGTTTTAAAGGATCATTGGTTGCTTCTCCATGTTTTTTTACAGGTGCACTCATTGACCTAAAAATTGAGAAGGGACAGTGTAAATATATAAAGAGAAGTGCACAAGGTATTTTATTAGAATAAATAGAATCATGTTTTGCTGCCCCAGCATTGACTGAAATATCAACTTGATTTATCTCTCCACAGATACTGCAGTAGAGGTATAGATTGATACAGTGAGGAAACAGGCTTCGTCCGCCCAACTTGCCCACATCGACCAACATATCCCAGCAATACTAGTCCCACCTGCTCGCGTTTGGTCCATTTAGCCCCAAACCTGTCCTATCCATTTACCTGTCTAACTGTTTCTTAAATGTAGGGATAGTCCCAGCCTCAACTACCTCATTTGGCAGCTTATTCCATACACCCACCACCCTTTGTGTGAAAAAGTACTGAACAGCATTTAAAAAAAACTTAATTTTTAAGTTATTCCTCAATTCATATTTGTTGGTATTATTTTGCAATGTTGATTTAATCAAATCTCTGTTTCTCAGGTGCCCTTCATAGCTGCACATCTGAGTACATGCAAAGCTTCTCCTGCTGTTAATACCAGGGCCTAACAGTAAATCCCTTAATTTACCGAAAACGATGGCTGCTGCTTCTCTGTACTGCCGCTGTGGCTGCTCGAGGATGGTCGATTTCATCACCTAATCTTTTCTTATCGAAGCTTGGCGGACAGGGCAGAGTGATGGTAATTGATTTCCGAAACTGCTGAGTAGATGGATGTTTGATATGAACAAGAGGGCTGGTGGAGATGATAGGATGAAATATATCTTGTCTTGACTTCATTACATTCAACAATGTTGAATCAATCGGCTGAACCTATGAGAATAAAGAGGGAGTGCAACAGTGAATTATCTGGTACATTTTCAACCTTCATTATTTATGAAGAGGGTGAGGACAAGTTCAGATCGATTTGGAGTCGACAAAGTCAACTGCATAAAACGGGTGAATAGCCATTAGGCTGGATTTCCACCGTTAGAGCTGCAATCAATTCATAGGCCAATACTTTCCAGAGAAGTTGTCCTAATTGCTCACAGCCAGGGAATGACAAAAACCCTGGTGAAGGCATAGAAAGGATTTGATGACTAATTATGCAACTCCTCAAGGCAATACTACCCCATTAAATTTTACATGAAAATGACATGCCTTAAAAAATATGTGCTTAGTTCTCGATCTGGTCATTTAAATGAGCATTGTGGCCTTTGCATTCAAAGCTTAGCTAAGATGTTAATTAAGGCAAGTGGTTGCATTTTGATATTGTTTGGACAATCGTGCCAATGTCAGGTTTTCTGAAAAGAAAGTAAGTGCAACATCACACGCGGCACGATGGCGCAGCAGTATAGTTGCTGTAGACACAAAATGCTGGAGTAACTCAGGGTGACGTGAATAGGTCGAGACCCTTCTTCAGACTTCTTCTGAAGAGGGTCTCAACCCGAAACGTCACCCATTCCCTCTCTCCAGAGATGTTGCCTGTCCCGCTGAGTTACTCCAGCGTTTTGTGTCTACCTTCGATTTAAACCAACATCTGCAGTTCTTTCCTACACAGTATAGTTACTGTTTTTGATAACATCCTACATGCAACATACCTAATTTCTGTAAAAAACAAAGAATAGATTTAGATCCGGAACATAGAACAGTACAGTACAGGTCCTTCAGTCCACAATGTCCATGCTGAACATGATGCCAAGTTAAACTAATCTCCTCTGCCTGCATATGATTCATATCCCTCCTTTCCCTGCATAACTATGTGCCTGAAGCAGATAAGATAGAAGATAAAGAGGGAAAACATTTAGCACCTGCATGTATTTAGAAAATGAATATATAGTGAACATACAGTATATAAATAATGAATATATATAAATGAAAATGAATATAGTCAGAGGGTGGTGAATCTGTGGAATGATTTGCCACAGAAGGACGGAGGCAAAGTCAGTAGATATATTTAAGGCAGAGATAGATAGATTCTTGATTAGTACGGGCTTCAGAGGTTATGGGGAGAAGGGAGGAGAATGGGGTTAGGAGGGAGAGATAGATCAGCTATGATTGAATGATGAGATGAATGGCCTAATTCTACTATCATTTATGATGTTTTGATCTTATAAACATAGAACAGGACAGCTCAAGAACAGGATCTTTGGCCCACAATGTCAGTGGTGAACATGGTGCGAAGATGCACATAGCTTGTACCACTCCATTCCCTGCATGTTCATATGCTTATCCAAAAGTATTTTAAAAGCCCCCAATGTATCTGCTTTAACCACCATCCACAGCAGTGTATGCACATCCACTTTGGCACTCTTAAAAACTCTAGTGTAAAAAATATTTGACATGAAACACATCCGAAATTTGCAAACTTTGACCGAGCCTGCATCGCCATTCAATATAAAGATACCTGCCCTCCCCATAGTATTTGATCTAACTTTTTCCATCAACACCCTCTGTGGGAGAGTTCCAAATTCACCACTCTCTGCGTGAGTTCTTCTCATCCGTCTAAATCATCCTTAGCTATGCTGGACTCCCTCATCGGGAACAATTTTAGCCTGTTTAGAATTTTCTAGTTTCAAAGATCCCCTCTCAATCTGCTAAATTCTAGAGGCATAAACCAAGTCTATCCAGAAAATAAGACAGTCCTGAATCCCAGGAATCAATCAACCGTCTCTGCACTCCCTCTATTATTGTCATCTTGCAAAGCAACAGTGTGTACAGTGCAAAATGTAGAAGACGTTTTCCAGGGAATACCAGAGCATCGTACATCAAACTTAAAACATTTCACACTTTAATAACAATAGAAAAAACAATCCAGTGGATAATCCTCACATTTCTCCACATATACCACCTATCTCACTGATGAAACAGTATAAATAGTTAAAAGCAGGTAAAACAGCCCCCCAACATTAAAATACAGCCTTCAAAATCCAATCATTAAAATGTAAATAGCTGGGGCAGCTGAGCCTTGGGGTTGTCAGTGGCCATTGTGCCAGAGTTACTTAAAATGTCAGTTTGCAAGCCAGCCGCAGAATCTGAACCCCCAATGCCTTGTGACTGATTGTATACTAATTTCTTAGTGGGACTGTTTAGCAGCCTCACAGCCACATGTGGCAGGAAGCTGTTTAGCAGTCTGGTTGGCCATGCTGGCTTTGATGATTTACGGTATCTCTTGCCTGATGGCAGGACCGATCCACTGGTCTGTGTCTCTCTCCCTCCCTTCTTAAAAAGTGGGGTTACGTTTGAGGGAATCTAAAGTGCAGTTTGTCCCTTAGCTACTTCCTTCTCAGAGCTGTATTTTTTCAGACAGCGGCTCTGGAACAGTTCTTGTGCAAAGCAACGAGGGTAGGGAGACGCCAATGATCCTCTAATAACAATAAAAAACAATCCTCCCCTCACTACCCTCTAAAAGCAGAACAGCAACTTAAAATACTGTCCGAGCATGTTGCAGTTGAGTGGCCAGTACCACGTGTTCAGTGCAAAGCCGTATCAGGTGACTGTGAGTGTACAGACTCCACCGTTTGCCCCTGTGAGAAAGTCCTGAGGATGAGATCCAGGTGTGTGGGGAGTGAGTTTGGCCTGTTTGAGCTTTTTTCCTCAGGAAAGTGACCGAGGGTAGGGAAGTGAAGGCAACATGCGCCTTAATTTAGTTCAACAAAGAAACTGACAAGTTACTAAATTGGTGGGGAGTGAGGCCTGTTTGAGTTTCCTCAGGAATGAGCCCATTTGACAATCCCATAAAGTTCCTCGGAGTGCCCATTGACAATCCCAGTGTTGTTCCTGGACCAGGTGAGACTGTCTGTAATTTGCACTCCGAGGAACTTTATGCTCTCCACTCTCTCCACTGTGGTCTGAACCAAGTCTGAACAGAGAACCTAAATTGCTGACAAAAAACGAAACAAGCTCAAATAAGCCATCATTGCTGCAAGTGTTATAAAGGCACAAAACAATCTGCCACTAAGGACAGAAAAGTTGTGGTTCATTAAAAAGAAGTCAATGGGACAGTTGGATCATAATAGACTTGAATTTTAACAAGCTGAATATTTTCAGCTCCCATCTAAGAGACATGCTCTGATTTGCACACCAGGCTGGTGCAAATGAGAATGCACTCATAATGTCTGTTCTTGTAAGTGAAATGAAGCTAAAAAAAATTTGCAACCACTTTCCATTTCTTATCTTTGGTGTTGCAGGGCTGCGATGCTGACCTTTGTGCTCAGGTGCAATGTCAGGACTGCCCTTGATCAGGGAGGTGAAAACACCTGGTAAATAGTAAACAATATCAGGAGGAGAATGTGTATCAGCACATACATTCCCATCTTTAATCCTGGGTCAAGTAATTGAGGTTCTACCCTTTCTTGTGTCTTCCTGCCGTAGTTAAGGATTATTTTATTACAAGGGCCACAGTTTAGTCCGCAATTACTTTAAATAAATGATTTACTTCTAAATTAAGAAATTAATGACTCCTTGATAATCTGTGGCTGGCTGACTAGATTTTCAGAAAATAGCAGAGAAAGGGGCAAATTCATCGAACTGCCCAAATTAAATGAATAAACTAAAATACTGGTGTAACTCAGCGGTTCAGGCAGCTCCTCTGGAGAAAGGAAGTAGGTGACACTTCGAGTCGAGACCTTTTTTCAGACTAATAAATAATTCTTCAGACTAATTCAGAATAAACTAATAAACTAATATTAGGAGAAATATTTTTAAATTCCAACAATAAGCAAGGATTGTGTTGGATTCTAAGTGAGGGTCAGCAATGAGCTATTTCCATTCTAAAAGCTGGAGGGGGAGAACAGAATTTTAGGCAATTATTTCCTACCTTTGATTGAACTACAACTGAGGTACTGAATGTTCCATGGGGGTAGGTCAGTGTAATTCTTGAATCCATGCTTAGCTTTAAGTTTAAACCTTTCCGAGGGATGGTAAATGTCTCTTTTCTTAAGCAGGACATAACTGAAAAGGTGCCAAGTGCGTATATCTTAACATCTGCACAGGATATCTGGAAAACAACAAAAAAAGGTGAATAGGAGAAAAGTAATTTAATTGTAAAATACTGTTTTGTGAGTGTTCTGTACAAATGTATATTTCTGATATTTGCACAGTTTACCAACCTTGTGCCCATTGTAGACTCCCTCCAAGGAGTGAGGAATCAAATAGCTTGAATGTGGTTTTGTATCTGACGCCTTTACCATAATGTCACGATAATTTCCCCGATAACGAGTAGTGAATGGGATCGCAATCTTTAAAGGGAATGGAATCTTTATCCTGGAATCAGTGCACTTAATGCTGATCACGTTGCTCACCAAGTTCTCATCATCACTTACAATCACCGAGCTCCTACCATTGATTATTTTGCACAGCAGCTTCTGGGCTATGATAAATGGTGCAGTGATATAACAACCAATTTGTGGATCATCTGCACTGTCCAACTCTGCAAGAAGTCTTAAATAAAAACAGAAAGGGAAGCTTGTTTTACTATATTTTGTAATTATCTGAAATTTTACTTTACTTTAGTTTAGTTTTGAGATACTGCACAGAACCAGGCCCACCGACCCCTCACCAATCAGTGATCCCTGCACACTAACACTATCCTACAGTAAGGACAATTTTACATTTCTACCAACCCAATTAACCTACAAACCTGTGCATCTTTGAAGTGTGGGAGGAAACCAAAGATCTTGGAGAAAACACATTAGAAAATGATAGATTCAAAAACGAGGTTGAATAAATTTTACCCAAACGTCTCTCCCAGATGCGATAAATGTTTGTTTCAAAACGCTAATATAACACATTCATTTGTAGGATGTACAAAGTTGAATAAATTTTGGAGCGATATATTTGATAAATTTATAAAGCTTTTCAAGTCAAGAATAGAACCTAAAACGGAATGGATTATATTTGGAATAATAGTAGAAGATATCAATTTAAATAAAGACCAAAATGTTTTTTTTTAATTATGGGTTAATAATTAGAAAGAAATTGATACTTAAATTTTGGAAAAATACAACCATACCAACTGTTAAAATGTGGATTAGGAATATGATGGACATAGCATGCCTTGAAGAAATGAGACTCCGACTAATAGATAAATATGACCAATTCTTAAGGAGTTGGTCTCCTTTCATCAACTTTTTGAAATCATGTGATGCAGCGGTACTGTAAGGATTGCTGATTTCAGTTCATGACGCGGATAGATCTACATCTCCAAATAAAGATTTGAAAATTTCTCTTTTAAGGGGCCTTCTCTCCTATTTCTACTTTCACTTTTTCTTTTTTTATATACACACTTCACGTTTTTCTATTCTCTACCATCTATTTTTCCTCTTTTTCACCTTTCTATTCTTTTCTTTTTCTTGTCTTGCTTACTTCCTTTTCAAAACATAAAACTAGAGGTTGTACATAGAATGGATTACGGTATGACATAGTTGGCACCTAAAATTAGGTTCCACTGTATTGGTTTGTACTGCATTAACTTCTAATAAAATAAACAAAACAAAAAAAAAACAAAAAAAAACAAAAAAAAGAAAATGATAGAAACATAGAAACATAGAAAATGGCAAGAGTAGGCCATTCGGCCCTTCGAGACTGCACCGCCATTCGGCCCTTCGAGCCTGCACCACCATTCAATATGATCATGGCTCCAACTCAGTATCCTGTACCTGCTTTTTCTCCATACCTCCTGATACATTTAGCCACAAGGGCCACATCTAACTCCCTCATAAATATAGCCAATGAACTGTGTGGCCTCAACTACCTTCTGTGGCAGAGAATGCCACAGATTCACCACTCAGTGTGAAAAATGTTTTTCTCATCTCGGTCCTAACGATTTCCCCCTTATCCTTAAACTGTGACCCCTTGTTCTGGACTTCCCCAACATCGGAGACAATCTTCCTGCATCTAGCCTGTCAAACCCCTTAAGAATTTTGTAAGTTTCTATAAGATAGAAGTGCTGATCTGTTCTATGTAATAACAAGGAACTGCAGTTACTGTTAGACACAAAATGCTGGAGTAACTGAATGGGTCAGGCAGTATCTCTGTAGAAAATGGATAGGTGACGTTTCAGGTCACTACTCCAGCACTTCGCGTCTATCCTCTGTACTGTTCTATGTTCTAAATAGACTTCTGATGAATGGGTGATGATCGAAATATTAACTGGTTCTTTCTCCACACGTACCCTCTGGCTTATTGACTATCCCCAGCATTTTTCTATATTTCAGTAGTAGGACAAATTGCATCATACAAATATTTCCACTTGGAAGATGCCTTTTTCCAACCTCACTAATATACTTTTCAAATGTTGCCACTATTATATTACAGAAAACATGAACATTTTGACAGATCACGGCAGCATCCAAGAACAGCAATCAGATATTAGACCATAGCCAATAGGTGCAGGAGTAGGCCATTCGGCCCCTCGTGCCAGCACCGCCATTCAATGTGATCATGGCTGATCATCCACAATCAGTACCCCGTTCCTGCCTTCTCCCCATATCCCTTGACTCCGCTATCTTTAAGAGCCCTATCTAGATATTGACTAGCTGAAGATAGACATAAAGTGCTGGAGTAACTCAGCGGGTCAGGCATCGCTGGAGAAAAAGGATGGGTGACATTTCAGAACAGGGCCCTTCTTCAGACTCTCGATCTGAAGAAGGGTCCCCGACCTGAAGACTTTCAGTCTGAAGAAGGGTCCCAAACTGAAACATCACCTATTCTTTTTCTCCAGAGATGCTGCCTGACTCACTGTGTTACTCCAGCACTTTGTGTCTATCTTTGGTATGAATGAATGAATAAGTTTATTGGCCAAGTATTCACATACAAGGAAATTGCCTTGTATAAACTCACATCTGCAGTTCCTTTCTAATCTGATATTGACCATGTATTGTATTTTGAATTTAGTTGAGAGATAAATACAATACAGATCTATGTATTGCTACAAATAGTGTCATGGGACCATTTAATTTGAAAGGTCAGATGGGTCTTTGCCTTAACAGTATATCTGAAAGACATCGTTGACCACTCCCTGAGCACAAAAGTGACAGCCAAGAGTTTGAGCTCAGCTGTGAAGAAGGACATGTCTGAAGAAGGGTCTCGACCCGAAACGTCACCCATTTCCTCCTCTCCAGAAATGCTGCCTGTCCTGCTGAGTTACTCCAGCAGTTTGTGTCTACCTTCCATTTGAACCAAGATCAGCAGTTCTTTCCAACACGACATGTCTTTATTGGTCTTTTACCTTTGACAACAGAGTGCTCCAATCATTGGTATAATGTCATGATACGACAAATTAGTATGGGTGTCAGAGATTATGGGGAGAAGGCAGGAGAATGGGGTTAGGAGAGAGAGAGAGATCAGCCATGATTGAATGGCAGAGTAGACTTGATGGGCCAAATGGCCTAATTCTAGTCCTATTCCTTATGACCGTATGACCTTAGATCTTTTGATTGCAACAGAGGCGTGTTAAAGCCAAGTTTCTTTGGCAATCCTGATGGGTAGAAACTCCCATTATTTAAGATCAGAAATTGATCACCTTTTTTGAACATTGGGATTTCTGGGCCATTTGTAGCAGACATATTTAAGCAGAGCAGAGATGCCACTCAAAACAATGTCTGAATTATGCCCTTTATGATTTTGTGTGGATGGAACTCTAATGCAGTTAATGAGGTTTGGGAGAATCAGGGTTTGCTCTGCAGCTGTAGGATGGTGTCTTTAATGTGGAATCTGGACTATGAGTCACAATGATTTTGAGGATTTGGGCGTTTAGAAATATATTATTAAAATATAATGAATATTCTGAAAAGCACATTTAGCTCAAATTTTGACTGTGAGTTATATTTCATCTAAATAGAGTCATAGAGTCTTACTGTGCAGAAACAGGTCCTTCGGCCCAACTTGCCTAATCCGACCAAAGTGTCCCATCCGGGCAAATCCCATCTGCCTGGGTTTGGCTTATATCCCTCTAAACCTTTTCACCTAAAACTGTATCCTATGCTGATATTAACTGGAAAATAGGTAAATCAAAGAATATGTGAACAACGTTAACACCCACAATTATTTTAATTAACAGTCAAAGAAATTAAATTGAACTGTGCTGAATGGTGCTTACTCTCTTTGGGACCAGCCTCTAGGGACTTCATTTTTCACAGGTTCAGTTACCTCACTTTTACCATGCAACTTGCTCATTTTCCTTTCGTCAGCACCACTTTCCGAAGCGGTATGGAGGCAGATTTCCTTGTTTCCATCTTGATTACTACCTGATCCAGAACTAAAGGTTCTGTCAGCATCCTTGGCTTCAGTGCCACAATGAATTTCCTTTATGATACTGTGTCGTTCCTTTATTCCATCCAGTGCTTGAACGGCGGGTTGCTTCTTTGCTCCTGTTTGCCCAGAAGAACAAGCATCAGATGCCCTGTAAACATTCTCCTTTTGTTACTGCAACGGCCTCTTTCCCTGTCCCTTCACCTTCGAGTAGTTTATACTCACTGCAGGTGGAGTTGCGTTGATTGTTCCCTCTAACCATCGCCAGGTTTTGCTGCTCATTTTCAGTGTTTAACTGAATTTTGGGGGAATTATAGAGTGAGTTCTGAAAGCTTCCTTTTATTTTCTCCTTGTTTTCGTCTCCTGAGTTTTCATTTTCTCTATCGTGTTCTGAGGTGGACAATCCCAAACTTGGATCTGAGGCACCAGACGTCAGTACGTCCTCTTCTGCTTGATTGTGAATGTTGTGCAGACTGTTTTCTACACTTTTGAAAATTCCAATAATATGGTTTAGAAAGTGACTAGTCTTTCCCAGGTAACTCAAATGAGCAGCATTTACTGTAAAAAAAAAAAATAATTGCAAAGCAAAGATCAGACAAATTATGTTTATTTGCTGTAGTCATAAAGTCATAGTGTCTTACAACAAGGAAGCAGGCCCTTCAGACCAACTTACCCCATCTACACTCATCCTACCTGCCTTTGTACAACCATCTCTGGCCTTTGTCCAACCATCTGCCTATAACCCCACCGAGAGTGAATCTCTGGAACTCTCTGCCACAGAGGGTAGTTGAGGCCAGTTCATTGGCTATATTTAAGAGGGAGTTAGATGTGGCCCTTGTGGCCAAGGGGATCAGAGGGTATGGAGAGAAGGCAGGTACGGGATACTGAGTTGGATGATCAGCCATGATCATATTGAATGGCGGTGCAGGCTCGAAGGGCCGAATGGCCTACTCCTGCACCTAATTTCTATGTTTCTATGTTTCTAAACCTGCACATCTTTGGAATGTGGTAGTGTCTTTGACTGCTTTTTTAGGTTGGAATAAAAGAGTTCACATACTATTTTGAAGGAGTCCTGTATGGTTTTACTTTGTATTCAGGGACAGTATGGTGGCGCAGTGGAAGAGTTGCTACCTTGCTGCACCAGAGATCCTGACCACAGGTTCTGTCTGTACGGAGTTTGTATGTTCTCTCCCTTACCGAGGTATGTTACAAAACCTACCTGAATCGTCATTAGGAATCTGCCCTCAGCCATGTCGGCGATTTTGGCGCTGTTTGGAGGGGGCGGGTTTAAAACGCGATTTTTACTAGGCTGTACTAATCGCACATGTTCAGCCTAGTAAATCATTAACGAAAAATCGCTGCAAGACCCGGTCGCAAAAGGTATTATTAGTTTTATAGGCCTCGATGGGCGAGAGGCAATTTTAAAATTACTGACTCATTCCGCAACCTCTGCAGCCCCAGGGTTTTATAAAGCAAACAATTAAAGGTCTGTACTTATTTTTTTAAACGGGGCATATATAAATCCTGTAATTAAAGTTATCTATAGCGAGTGGTTCATTTTGGGCTTTTTATATCCCGCAGTATTTTTCTCGGCATTTGAGGGCACTAATCCAGCGCTATGTCAACGTTCTAAACCAGCGCGTTCACAGGAACCCACTAGAAAGCTGATTTAAATGGGCATTTATTTACAGCAATTGAACACTAAATTCCTTCCATTTGGCCTATAAATTAATGTAAATTAGATATAAAAATCATGTTATATTGTGAATTATTTGTGAATAATCTTTGGACACTTAGGCTATTTAAAATGTTAATCTTTCCTTAAGAAATGGGCGTTTGACTATCCAAGATCACAGCATTTTTGTAATGTCCATTGAAAATCAATAGGGAACAAGATGTTAATTTCCGAGTATGAAAATGGTCATAACTTTTTTAATACTTGAGATATGAAAGTGAATTTGGTGTCAAATTAAACTTATTGTTATGCTTTATCTGATGGGATAAATTGCAGACTTGATTTTTTAAATCTCGAAAATTTGTAACATTGCTACCTTACCTGTGTGGGTTTTCTCTGGGTGCACCAGTTTCCTCCCACACTCCAAAGATGTACAGGTTTGTATGTTAATTGGCTTTGTTAAAATTGTAAATTGTCCCTAGTGTGTGTAGGAAAGTGCTAGTGTGCGAGGATCGCTGGTTGGCACGGACCTGATGGGCCGAAGGGCTGTAATTCTAAACTAAACTAAACTAGACTATTCTAGTCAATACATTTCAGCCACCCAACCCATTACTGCAACAAATTATTTTGTTTCTGCTAGAGGGTCATGTTGGGCGTAATTTGGACATCATGTTTCTGACATTTTGACAAAGAATACACTGGAAAAAATATTTTTTTGGCTATAAAGTATATTTGAGTAGAATATTGATACATAAATGATGATCAGTGTTGATTTGATACAATCTGATAGCACCCAAGATACAGATTATTCTTTATTACTTCCTGTGAAGTCATAGAGAAACTTGAGTAAAATGATATTTGTTTGATCCTAATTAATTTACACTTTGGCAGTGGATTATATAAAACCATATGCGAGTCATCTTTGAGAAGGTGAACTTTGTTACTTGAGGTGGATGTTATCAGTCTATTTACAGGTACAGTGAGCAAGTTGCCACGGTTACACTGAATACTTATGACTGAGGCAAACACCTGTCTTCTTTAAACAATCAGAAGCTGATGGAGCGTAAATTTCCTGG
The DNA here is from genome assembly GCF_028641065.1 of Leucoraja erinaceus. NCBI lineage: Eukaryota > Metazoa > Chordata > Chondrichthyes > Rajiformes > Rajidae > Leucoraja > Leucoraja erinaceus. The sequence continues at coordinate 75,571,133 of NC_073377.1, forward strand.
AAACTTCAGCAGAAGACTTTAATAACATAAAGTAAGTATGGGCGTGTAACTGAATTACGGCAAAATATTCAGGCCTCAAAAATCACTCAATTGTTTGTGGTTTGCTTCCAAGATATTATGTAGTGAATCTACTTCTGCACATCCCCCCATTTCCTGCCAAAGACACAGACTTGCAGAAATGACGTCCGTAGGTGTAGGTGCTGCGCATGAAGGGCCGTGAGAGGCGCAGGACAAGAATTTCCTTGCAATATTTCAAATATTTAAAAAGCTACTGAATCTTGCATCAATATTAGCCATGAATGTTCAAAAGAAACGTCTTTATTCTGACTAGAAGAAAATCATTACAGGACAACATTCAGTATGTCGGGAGAAAACATAGGTAAAGCCCCTGCATAGATCCGCTGGGCTGAATGACCAAGCCAGGCATCAGAAATACCACTCGATTCTTCCTCAAGCATTTACTGTCAGTCTCAGAGTTCTGTACTGTGGTTGCCTGTTCAAGAAGACTGAGCTGTTAGAGTCACCTTCCCAATGTGCAGTATCCTTTTCTGGATGAGGATGGCGAACAGGAGAGAAAGTAAACCCTGAGATTCAGACAACATAGCAGGAGGTTGTGGTGGAGAGAAAACATTGGAACAGCAACACATTGGCTGCGAGATGGAATGGCTTAAAGGAATTTTCTGAGCAATTACAATCATACCTGTTCAAGACTTCAGATTTTACTTTAGACTTCAGAGTGGAAACAGGTCCTTCGGCTAACCATGTCGGCACCGATTACCCCGTACACCAGCACTATCCTACACACTAGGGATAATTTACAAATTTACCAAAGTCAATTACCCGACAAACCTGTGCATCTTTGGATTGTGGGAGGAAACAGGAGCACTCGGCAAAAGTTCACGCAGTCACAGGGAGAATGTACAAACTCTATTTAGAAAGCACCCATAGTCAGGATCAAACCCAAGTCTCTGGCACTATAAGGCAGCAATTCTATCGTTGCACCATTATGCTACCCCTTTAACTTAAAAGTTAGCAAAGAACACCTTAGACCTTGGGTTTTGATACATATGGTCATATGCCACTGAAATTAATGCTTTAAAGTGCCATGGGATCGGTTCTGGATCCACCATAGTTTGTTATTTATATTAACAATTTGTTTGTGAATGTAGGTGTGTAAGTCTGTGGATGACACTATAAAGAAGGCAATCTAAGATTACAACAGGAACTTGATCAACTGGGCCAATGGGTGTGATATGGCAAATGGAGTTTAATTCAGATAAATGCAAGGTGTTGCATTATGGTAAATGAAATCAAGGCAGGACATGGTAAGGCCCTAGAGAGTCTTGTATAAACAAAGAGACTGAGGGTTGCAGGGACGTGCAGACATGTAGACAAGATCTACAAGAATTCTACCAACTCTGGAGGGTTTGTGCATGTAGTTTGTATATTCTCCCTGTGACTGCGTGGAATTTTGCTGAGTGCTCCTGATAGAAAGAGAGGCTAGATAGTTTAGTTTAGTTTTAGTTAAGAGATACAGCGTGAATATAGGCCCTTTGGCCCACCAAGTCTATGTGCTGATCAGCAATCTCCGCACACTAACACTATTTTAGAATAGAATAGAATAGAATAGAATAGAATAGTTTCTTTATTGTCATTGTAACATGAACCATGTACAACGAAATTTAAAAATGTCAGCCAGTCACTAGGGACACACTACACACCCTAGGGACAATTTACAATTTTACCAAGCCAATTAACCTACAAACCTGTATGTCTTTGGAGTGTGGGGGGAAACCTGTGCACCCAGAGAAAAACCCAAGCAGTTCACAGGGACTCAAACTCTGTACAGGCAGCACCCGTCGTCTGGAATGAACCCGGGTCTCTGGCGCTGTAAGGCAGCAACTTTATCGCTGCACCACCGTGCCACCCATAAGGCTGGGCCTTATTTTCCTTGCAGTGAGAAAAGCTGAGGTGTGACCTTATAGAAGTTTGTAAAATCATGAGGGGCATAGATAAAGTGAACAGCCACAATATTTTTCCCTGGGCAGGGGTCTAAAATAAAGAGGACATAAGGAGCAACTTTTGCGACATGGAGGATGTTGGGTATATGGGATAAGCTGCCAGATGAAATAGTTCAGCCAGGTACAGTTAAGATAATTAACACATAAGACATCTGGACAAGTACATTGATAGAAAATGTGTTGAGGGATATAGACCCAATGCAGTCAAATGGACTAGCTGAGCCAGGCAACTCGATCAGCATGGATAGTTTGGGTCGAAGGGTCTGTTTTCATCATATAGCTCTCTGACTCTATGACTATAAAAAGGGAGATGTGCAAATTCCGAAAAGGGCCGTCAAGATAAGTTAGCATTCAGTTATTTATGCCCCAGTGATGCTATTGTGAATTACAAAAGTAAACCTTGGTCACTAATGCTCTAGGATTATTACCAACCATGATTAATTGGCCATCACACATCTCCCAACCAAAGCCCAACCCGCATCAGAACCAAGCATAAAAGTAATGGCAGGGCACATCTTCCCAATGACTAGCAGTGTGTTGTGTTAGTGTTTGTTTTAACAGCTTGTTTTACTTTGCTTTGACAAGATTGGTGCAGTAACAGGATAAAGGGGTGGTCATTTAAAGCCGAGGCTTGTAGGAAGTTGTTGCAAATAGTGGTGAATATTTCGATTTTTTGCACCGGAGGGTTGCGGATGTTAGACCCAACAGATGCGGTGACAGGCAGAGTGGCGCAGCAGTAGAGTTACTGCCTTACAACACCAGAGTCCTGGGTTCAAACCTAGCTACGAGTGCTGACTGCACGGAGTTTGTACATTCTTCCTGTGACTGTGTGGATTTTCCCTGGGTGCTCCGGTTCCCACCTACACTCCAAAGATGTACATGTTTGTAGGTTGATTTGGCTTCAGTAAAAATTGTAAATTATCCTTAGTGTATAGGTTGGTGCTAGTGTACGGGGATTGATTGATGGCATGAACTTGGTGGGCCAAAGGCCTGTTTCTGTGCTGCATCTCTAAACTAAACTAAAACTTTCCCTCTCTCTCCATCCCCTCCCCCTTCCCAGTTCTCCCACCAGTCTTACTGTCTCCAACTACATTCCATCTCTGTCCCGCCCACTACCCCGACATCAGTCTGAAGAAGGGTCTCGACCCGAAACGTCACCCAATCCTTCTCTCCAGAGATGCTGCCAGAGAGTTACTCCAGCATTTTGTGTCTATCTTCGTATGTAAAGAGGAGGTGGACATGAAAGATTAGGGAATAGAGGGCTATGAGTAACTGAATCAGGTGAGATGAGATGAGGTCCAGAGCAGATCAGCCATGATTACATTGAATGGTTGGCCAGGATCGGACAGGGGATAGAGTATTGACATGGATAGAGAACTGGTTGGCAGACAGGAAGCAAAGAGTAGGAATTAATGGGTCCTTTTCAGAATGGCAGGCAGTAACTAGTGGAGTGCCGCAAGGCCCAGTGCTTGGGACCCCAGTTATTTACAATATATATTAACGATTTAGATGAGGGAATTGAATGCAACATCTCCAAATTAGCGGATGGCACAAAGTTGGGTGGCAGTGTGAGCTGCGAGGAGGATGCTATGAGGCTGCAGGGTGACTTGAAAAGGTTGGGTGAGTGGGCAGATGCATGGCAGATGCAGTATAATGTGGATAAATGTGAGGTTATCCACTTTGGTGGCAAGAAGAGGAAGGCAGATTATTATTGAATGGTGTCAGATTAGGAAAAGGGGAGGTGCAATGAGACCTGGGCGTCCTTGTACATCAGTCACTGAAAGTAAGTATGCAGATTCAGCAGGCAGTGAAGAAAGTTAATGGCATGTTAGCCTTCATTACAAGAGGATTTGAGTTTGGCAGCAAGGCGGTCCTACTGCAGTTGTCCAGGGCCCTGGTGCGACCACACCTGGAGTATTGTGTGCAATTTTGGTTTCCTAATTTGAGTAAGGACATTCTTGCTACTGAAGGAGTGCAGCATAGGTTCACCAGGATAATTCCTGGGAGGGCGGGACTGACTTATGATGAAAGAATGGGTCGACTGGACTTGTATTCACTGGAATTTAGAAGGATGAGACGGGATTGTATAGAAACATATAAAATTCTTAAAGGATTGGACAGGCTAGAAGCAGAAAAAATGTTCCCCATGTTTAGGGAGTCCAGAACCAGGGGTCACAGTTTAAGAATTCTCTGCCACAGAAGGCAGTGGAGGCCAATTAATTCGATGTTTTCAAGAGAGTTAGATTTAGCTCTGGGAACTAAAGGAATCAAAGGATATGGGGAAAAGGTAGGAACGGGTGATGATCATATTGCCATGATCATATTGCTGGCCCGAAGGGCTGAATGGCCTGCTCGAGCACCTATTTTTTTCTAGTATGGCGGGGGTCAAGTGGCTTACACTGAATTCTTCTAAATTGTCTAGAAGTTTTATTAAATTGCTATTTATTTATGGCTTTTAGTTTTGCTTCACGCTGTGGGTAGAAGTTGATGTTATACTGGGGGAGAAGTTAATGTTAATGTCACCTAATATGTGTGAGTGAGAGTACAATTAGCACCTTATATCCTTTCAAGGATTTAGCTCCAGCCATGGGCAATGGATGTCTACATTGTCCTGCGTATATCTCAGCGAGCACTGTTCATGATCTTAAACACCATTAAAAAGTCATTTCTTCTATTCACTTAAGAAAACCAATCCTGATACTACAATTTCTTCTGAAAACTATGTTCGTTCAGCTGACGAATCATCCCAATAAATATTTTCTGTAGAGATAGGGACGAGCGCTGCTCCCAGTATTTAAGGTTTAGTCCAGACAATTTTCACTACTTGTTCAAGATAAATTTGGTGTCTTTTTGATCAGAACAACAAGGTTATCACACTGTGTGTGAGAAAGAAATGCAGATGTTGATTTAAAACGAAGGTAGACACAAAATGCTGGAGTAACTCAGCGGGACATGCAGCATCTCTGGAGAGAAGGAATGGGTGACGTTTTGGGTCGAGACCCATCTTCAGAGGGCCAAAGGCCTGTTTCTGCACTACATCTCTAAACTAAATTAAAACTTTCCCTCTCTCTCCATCCCCTCCCCCTTCCCAGTTTTCCCACCAGTCTTACTGTTTCCGACGACATTCTATCTCCGTCTCGCCCACTCCCCTGACATCAGTCTGCAGGAGCGTTTTGACCCGAAACATCACCCATTTCTTCCCTCCAGAGAGGTTGCCTCACCCGCAGAGTTACTCAAGGTTACCACATGGTGCATGCGTCATTTGGTAAGGTGATATAACATTTTGTAAAGCAAGACTGAAATATAAAAGACACTTAATCTATTCATTGTTTAAAACGTCTCTATATTATAGACCTGTTCTTACCTCTGTAGCTAGTAGTTGCATGGTATTGTTCACACAGTGTGGCCACTATTTCTGTTGTTATTTGCAGTATTTCCTTTGCACTTTTGAACTTTTCCAGGAGTTCAGCGCTGATCTGCTTGCTCAGGATCAAAACCGTATCAAGATGCTGCCTGACATGCATTTCGTCCATCTCATGAAGCGTCCTTTTTTGCTGCAGTAGAGACTTGAGGAGATGATTCCTTTGCTGAATCGAGTCAATGGTATTGAAAATATTGTCTGATTGGGATGGGTTATCAATTGTGCTTGCCTCCATTCTAGATGGCTGCTTGGAACTGCAGACCCGGTACTTCCTAAATCAAGGCCTGACAAAAACAATTGAAGTAATTATAACGTTGGTAGCTGGTATGGACGGTGTGTCATTCACCAGCTGAAAGTCTTCCTGATGGTTCCTTGCTCTTGCATGTTGTGTTGATATCCTGCAGCTGAAGGTTACCACGGGGACTGGCACAAGCTACGGCCCTTGTTTGATGTTGCAACTTCAGGACTCTGTAGATCAAAAGAACACAGTTGAAGAGAAATGAACGTCAAGAGAAAATAAAGTCAGCATTGTTAATATTAACATACAGCAATCAAAATGTAATTACCGGTACATCAGTACGATAATTCACGCCAGAACCAGCTCTGCATCAACAATCCACGTTCTCAGAAGGTACATAATGGACCTTGCACCTCTTTGGGTGTGAAACCAGGGATGAGTGGGTTAGCATATGATGAGTGTTTGACAGCACTGGGCATCTACTCGCAGGAGTTTAGAACATTGAAGGAGGGACCACATTGAAACTTACAGAATAATGAAAAGCATAGATAGAGTGGATGTGTTTCCACTGGTGGGAGAGTCTAGGACCAGAGGTCATAGCCTTAGAATTAAAGAGAGGTGGTGAGGAGGAACATTTTTAGTCAGAGGGTAGTCAATCTGTGGAACTCATTGCCATAGAGGGTAGTGGAAACCATCAGTAGATATTTTTAAGGCAAGTAGACAAATTCTTGATTAGAATGAGTGTTAACAGTTATGACGAGAAGGCAGGAAAATAGGATTAAGAGGCAGAGATCAGCCATGATTGAATGGCTGACTCAATGGACTGAATGGCCTAATTCAATTCCTATAACTTGTGAACTTGTGAATCTAGCCTGTTGTGTACTAGCCTGGTGTGTACTAACCTGGTGTGTACTAGCCTGGTGTGTACTAGCCTGGTGTGTGCTAGCCTATTGGGTATTCGGATCTGAGAAAGTGTTTGGGATGGTGGAATGGTCAGCTACTGTAGTCAACAATGGATGGCAGCAGAAAGCGATCTGTACATGTGATTTGGGTCAGGTTTTGTGAAATAGATCAGGGTCTGCCATGTCAGAAGGTGAGGAAAGGGGGTCATCGTCTGCTTTATGTCAGGGGTGGGGAAAATAGTCAGGATGTGTTGCCTTGGGTCCAAGCATACTGGTGAGGGATCAGTCTATGGGTTGAGACACTGGAGGGAAGAAGGGTCAAAGACTGGGGGGTTAGGTCAGGCAAGAGAGAGGGATCAGGGCTCCTTGGTGAAATCACAGTGTTGTAAAGGGCTCAGAATGTGTGTCTAGAAAGGGGGGTGGGTTGCAGGTGGGGAAAATAGTTGTTGCATACTGGTGAGGGATCAGAGTCTATGGGTTGAGACACTGGATGGAAGAAGGGTCAAAGACTGGGGGGTTAGGTCAGGCAAGAGAGAGGGATCAGGGCTCCTTGGTGAAATCACAGTGTTGTAAAGGGGAATGGGGTGGGGGGGGGGGGGGGCATGGGGGGGGGGGGGGGGGGGGGAGTCTGAGCCTGCACTTTGGAGACAAGTTGGAGAAAGTATTCAAGGTGTGTGCCTTGGTACAGGGTAGAATGAAGTCACAGAATAAGTAGGGCATCAGAGTTGTGAATCTGTTGAATTCTCTGCCACAGAAGGCAGTGGAGGCCAATTCATTGAATGTTTTCAAGAGAGAGTTGGATTTAACTCTTAGGGCTAAAGGAATCAAAGGATATGGGAAAAAAGCAGGAACTAGGTAATGATTTTAGATGATCAGCCTTCATCATATTGAATGGTGGTGCAGGCTCGATGGGTCGAAGGGCCGAATGGCCTACTCCTGCACCTTTTTTCTATGTTTTCTATGTTTCTAGAACCTGTGGGTTGGGACGGGGGGTAAGGAGAGGAATCATAGCAATACCTTGTTTGTGCATGTGCATGTGCCTTGGAACAGGCAGCATCTCTGGAGACATAGATAGGTAATGTTTCTTGTCAAGACCCCTTCTTCAGGCTTGGAAGAGTCCACTAATATTCTTTTTACCTGCAGAGTTACCAAATAGAGCACTTGTATTCCCAACCAAGTTATTTGTATATCTATATATTAAATATAACAAAGGTCTCAACACTGATCCCTGCAGTACACTACTTGTCTCGGCTTCCAGTCAGTAAAACACCCTATCCATCAGTCCCCTGATTGTGAAATTATGAGCAATTGTGTGCACTGTATTTGAGGAAGGATGTGCTGGTTCTGGAAACGGTCCAGAGGAGGTTTACAAGAATGACCCCAGGAATGCGTAGCTTAAACTATCATGGGGGGTTTTTCGGCACAGGGCCTGTACTTGCTGTAGTTTAGAAGAATGAGGGGGGACCTCATGGAAACATGCAGAATAGTGAAAGGCTTGAATCGAGTGGATGTGGAGAGGATGTTTCCACTAGTGGGAGAGTCTAGGACTAGAGGTCATAGCCTCAGAATTAAAGCAGATTCTTTTAGGAAGGAGATGAGGGGAAATTTCTTTAGTCAGAGGGTGGTGAACCTGTGGAATTCTTTGCCACAGAAGGCTGTTGAGGCCAAGTCAGTGGATATGTTTAAGGCAGAGATATAATAGATAGATTCTTTATTAGTACAGGTGTCAGATGTTATGGAGAGAGGGCACGATTGAATGGTGAAGTAGACTTGATGAGACGAATGGCCTAATTCTACTCCTATCATATGACCTTATGACCTTACCCGCAGTCCCCTATCATATGGCCAATTCTTGATCGAGCTTGCCAAAATGCCTCCGATCTCTTGTGCCTTCACCTTCTGGATCAGTGCTTGATCACATTTCCAGAGTGAAGCAAAACAGCTCAGAAAAAAGATTGATTTTGGTTGCCTGAAGCGGAAAAATAATCAGCATTATTTAACATATTTTTAAGAACGCACTGTCTTTGCAATGGCAGCATTTACTAACCTCGAAAGCTGCTCTTAAGCAAGCTACTACTATGAATAATGGACTACAACTTGCACGGTCTGCCCTCTCATTTCCCTTTATCTTTACGAAGACAAACTGATTTAATTTGAGGACATTTTCTGAAGAATTTTGAGGAATTTTTGAAATTCTAATTTGTTTGGTGACAAATGAGATGGAGGTTTTATTCTTAGAATAACCAGGAATTTGAGGCACATTTCATCTCCACCAGGATTCCCATTGGCAGAGATCCCTTAATTTTGCTTGGGAATGCAAAGATTGCTTCCTCGTGCTCAGCTGGAATGAATGGGAATGTACCCAACTTCCTTCCATTTTGCTTCTCATGAAGCCTGAATGTGGCTCATGACATCTGAGGCGTTTCTAGAGAGATTAAACATACATTACTGAATACTTGCTTCAGGACAATGTCAGGATGTCCTGAATTATGTTCATAATTAAAAGACATTTGGATAGATACCTAAACAGGAAAGTTTCCGACGAACGTGAGCTAAACATGGGCAAGTGGGACTAGTGTAGATGGGGCATCTTAGTCGGCATGGGTAAGTTGGACTGAAGGGCCTGTTTCCATGCTTTATAACTCTATGACTCTCTATGACTCATACTGTATCTCTGTTGAAAATGATGATGTTTATGGCTAATATTGCCTCAGACCTAAAGAGAAAAGCTTGTTCCAAATGGAACACCAATTGATTTGGGATGGAGTCATTGGTTTATTGAATTATTGGGCATGATTTCCACTCCACTAAATCAGCAGACTGATCTCCCACAGAGCTAATAAAGTAAACTCATAAAAAGGAGGAAGAAAAAGTAAAAGTTACAGTACAATTACCGCTGTAAACAAATGCCTGTACTAGTTGCAAAGTCATTCAGTGAATTGTTACTTGTATCATGGAAGTAATCTTCTATGTCAATCCTATTGTTCTTATGAAGGTTTACTTACTTGTAACATTAATTTTCTTTCTCTTGTAGAACTTGAACTTGTAACCAGTTAAGTATTGCTTTAACATGGTGTCCATTCTTAGAGATGGACGGTTCAAAATCTAAGTCAACAGCATAATTAGGGTGAAATCTGAAAAGGATACATTAAACATATTATTTTGCTTCTTAAAAAGAAACTTAATTATTTTAAACATCAAAATAAATGGATATTTTATAATGATCAAAGTTGAATTGTTTTTATCAGGGCAATTTGCCTGAAATTGGTCAAGCTGATACTGGTGGCATGGTAGAATTGCTGCCTTACAGCGCCAGAGACTTGGGTTCGATACTGACTACAGGTGCTGTCTGTACGGAATTTGTACATTCTCCCCATGACCTGCCTGAGTTTTCTCCGGGAGCCCCGGTTTCCTCCCACACTCCAAAGATACAGTATTTGTTAGCTAATGGGTTGGTATAATTGTAAATTATCTCAGGTGTGTATAGGATAGTGTTGATGTACGGGGATCGCTGGTTGGCGCGGACTCAGTGGGCCGAAAGGCTTGTTTCCGCTCTGAATCTCTAAACTAAATTAAAAGATCATATAATTTCAACTATAGAATTATGTTTAGCAATATTTGAATTTCATTGCAGTAATTATTCATGCTGTCTCCCACATTCTGATGTAAGAGGCACAATCCTGAAACTTTTCCACTAAAAATGCAAATTGAATATCATTTGGCAGCAGCTTGTAAAATTATGCAAATGTAGATAGATAAACACATTGAAGCCAAACATTTATTTTTTGTTTTTTACAATTCTATTAACACTAAAGGAACAACCTTTGCACCTGTTGTTGTCGTGATCTATTTCCCTCTCTGAGCATCATAACTGGGGCCATGTTGTCGCAATGAGATAGCATTGCTATACGTTGTATGTTCTACTCCGTGACCGCATGGGTTTTCCCCTCCAGGAGTCCGGTTTGCTCCCACACTGCAAAGACGTACAGGTTTGTAGGCTAATTGGCTTTGGTACAAATTGTAAATTGTCCCTAGTACATAGGATAGTGCCAGTTCATGGGGATTTACTGGTCTTTGGGCCGAAGGGCTTGTTTCCGCACTGTATCTCTCTAAACTCTGCACTCTAAAGTCTGCCTGTGGTGAAATGCTTGCATTGGCAACCTAAGGGGGCCTCTCCACATTGAGCCCAGCTGCAGTTCCCGCCCAGAGTTAAGGTATGAAAGTATTATTTATTTATTATTGAGGATGACTGCAAAGTATTCAAATTGAAAATCTAAAAACTAGATATTTGATCCAAATACAGTTTTTGTTAAGATTCCAAACCCTGGTCAGCCAAAGCAATAGAATCTTAGACAAATAATCCTCCTAAAACAAGCACTGTTTATGGTCTGTAGACAAAAATGCTGGAGAAACTTAGCGGGTGAGACAGCATCTATGGAGTGAAGGAAATAGGCATCGACCTGAAACGTAGCCTATTTCCTTCACTCCATAGATGCTGCCTCACCCGCTGAGTTTCTCCAGCATTTTTGTCCACCTTCGATTTACCAGCATTTGCAGTTCCTTCTTAAACAAACTGTTTATGGTCTGGTCGTGAGGCAGTGACACATTTGAAATGGCGTGTGTAGTTATAGAATGTAAACTATATTGATGATGCTGTTCCCTCATAAAAAAACACAGTGCAGAGAGAGCAGTGCAATGACAAAGGAAAATATTCAATCTTCAGACTTATTGACAAAATGTCAGAATGATGAAAGTGTTCGAAACAAAGGGTGATTTACTGAAGCACAAATTGAATAGAACTCGCAGTCCCAGAAGCTGGCAAAAGCTGTTTGTTTATAAAGTTGCATAGTTACTATAGAGATGAAAGCAATGTGAATTGGGCAGACTTGTTTGTGCAACAAAGCCATTTGTCGTCTGCTTTAAATGAATACACTGATTTACTTTTCTTCCCCAAACTTTTGAAGATTAGTACATTTATTGATCCTAATTAAGAGGAATGGGCCATCGCATTACACACCTGCCATTGAAGAGGCTTTTGGTGAAGATGGCCAGTTATTTCCATAAATCAGGCACCCATATCTCTGCAAGATTTCTCTTGGAGTAGCTCAGTCCGGAAGTGGCGGCGCTGCCTTGCAGCTGCGGCTCGCCTGCATTCCGTTTGTCTTTTCTGTGTTTTGTTTTCTCTTGTCCCGTTTTTACAGTTTATTTCAGTTTATTTAGTTGTGTATGTGTGGGGGGGGGTGGGTGTAACATGTTTTTTTACTCTACCTTCAGGGGGGATGCGACCTTTCCTGCCGTATCCCCTGTCTCCGTGTCTGTCTGCGCTGAGGCCTATCGCAGAGCTGGCAGCCTCCAACTGCGACCGACCTCGAGGCAGTGGAGGCAGAGCCAGGACTTACCAACGCGAGGCTGGCCGACTACGGGGCTGTGGTTGTGGTGCGACCCAACTTCCGATCCGACTTTGGAGCCTCAGAGGCTCGGCCGCAGGCCAGTGGACGACATCATCGGTAGCTCGAATTCTGTTTTCCAGAGCTCCCGCAACTATAGCTACGTCTGCTGGACTGGAGGGTGGCAGCTTCGGCAGCTTCGACCGCCCCGGGCCGCGGAGTTTGCGGAGCACGGATTCAGCCGCGGGACTTACTTACCATCACCTGGCGGGGTCACAACATCGGAGGCTTGGATTGCCTCAGCGCAGAGGGAGAGCAAGGAGGGAAGAGACAATGACTTTGGGACTTTAAACTGTGTTGAGTGTTTGTTATTTATTCTATGTTATGATTGCAGGCTAAACCATTTCGTTGCACTGAAAAGTGCAATGACAATAAATTGAATCATAGAATCGTTGAGCAGTAGCTGAATGGCTTTGGCATCAGCAGTTGGGAACGTGACCAATGACATCCTGTTTCACGCCTTTCCCGTACATGATCCCAGAGCAAAGGTGTGCCAGGAAATTGACCAGCATGAGGTTGACCATAAATGAATAAGGCAAAATCACGGGAGCCTGAGAAGAAAACTCGAATTTGGTAAACAGGTATAAGAAATAACATGCCTGAAACCCAAGAAGGAGTTTAATTTATTTTTTGGGGAAAAAAATGTGAATCTATGCAGAGCTTCACCATTTCCAGTGACAGTAAATTGCAAACACTTACCAGTAACAGAAGTATTGTATGTTGAAAATGTAATAAAATTGATGAGAAAAACAAAATCTGAAAACTACTCATGTTGTTTATCTAGAGGAGACAACCTAGCACAGTTTGTCCAATTTGTTATTATACAATTCTGTGATGGACAGTAACCTCACAGTTCTAGTATCACCCTTGTAAATGTATTTTACACCTTCACCAACACTTTGTCTTTGTTATGTGGCAATCAGTACTGTACACAGTGGTCTTGGTGCAGTGCAATATGTTCAGTAACAATTTATCTCTATTTGAAGTCTATCCCTTAAGAGTTTCCTTTTTTATGGTTTTATTAATTTGTACTACTACTTAACTGATTTATGATTTTAAGAGACAGTCAAATTCAATTGTTGACTTATTTTCTTGAACATACAATAAGACACAATGTAGCAATGTTATAAAATTTTGAGATGAAAAAAATCAAGACTGCAATTTATTCCATCAGAGAAAAAGAAGTTTAACACTTAATTCACTTTCATATCTTCAGTATTTAAACAGTTATGGCCATTTTCATACTCTGGATTTAAGAGAGATTTACTGTAGATGTGGCCCTTGTGGCTAAAGGGGTCAGGGGGTATGGAGAGAAGGCAGGTACAGGATACTGAGTTGGATGATCAGCCATGATCATATTGAATGGCGGTGCAGGCTCGATGGGCCAAATGGCCTACTCCTGCACATATGTTCTATGTTTCTATGTTTCAATCTTGTTCCCTATTGCTTTTCCATTGACTTAACTCAAAAGCTGTGATCGAGGACAGTCAAAAGCCCATAACTTTCTTAAAAATTAAGAGAACTGAATGAAATGTTCAGTTATTATAGATTGAAGCATTCTGAAACAATCTTAATTAGATGACCTGAAATTAAAGCATATAATTAGTTAGTTACCTAATTGTAGCTAATTACAAAATTCAATTACTAGGTCTAAACATCTTTCCATTTTTTTATGAAAAGGTTAACATTTTTAAATAGCCTAACTGTCCAAATAACATTCACACAAGAATTCACAATATAACATGATTTTTAAATCTCATTGTCATGAATTTATAGGCCAAATGGAAGGAATTTAGTGTTTAATTCCCGTAAATTAATGGCCATTTAAATCATCTTGCGAGTGGGATTTTGTGGAACGCGATCGTTTGGAACGTTGCATTTGCAGTGAATTTAAACCCTATATCAGCAGGAAAAACACTGCTGGTTCGTATGGGGCCTAAATCACCTTTTCGCAACGTAAAATTTGGATTAAAGTAATCCTAAGAAGCACGTTTATATGTAAAATAAACGGCTTACCTTGCTTCGTCCCGTACGAATAGTACGTGACACCTGCTATTAAATTATCCAGCGATGTTTTTAAAAAACTTGATAAAACGCAAGTTGGATCGATTATGCTTCAGCAGCTAAACAGCCTGACAAAGATTGACTTCGACAGGCAGGAGAAAACGGCATTTTAAACCTGCCCCCCTCTCAAAGGCACCAAAGTCGCGCACACGGCCAGTGGCAGAACTGCAGCGCCGCTGAAGGTAAGTTTTGAAACATACCTACGCAATGGGAAGTATACAAGTAATCAGGTTTCTTAATGTTCATTAATTCTATTTCAACATTCAAGATGCATTGTTTGCTACTCCATTTGTATTTCATTAATTTGTTTACTTCCACCGATTTCATATGTTGCTCTTTATTCTTGATGGAGGGATACAATTGCTTGCAGCATGGTGGGCCATGGTTCAAGGGGGAAAGATGGTCAATCAATAGATGAATTGGCTTTAACACTTTCAGGTTCAGACATCAGGTAGGAGACCAATTGTTGATGTGGAATAGGATCCCACAACAGGAAACAGCAGGATCTCCTTCTCGATTTTCCTTTCTGCCCTGGATGGTAGCTAGAAAAGTTGAAATTGGTATTAACCACAATTGGTGCCAAGGCTAGAGGAATAGGGGAGCATATACTAATCAGTCTGAAGAAGGGTCTAAACCTAAAACGTCACCCATTCCTTCTATCCAGACATGCTGCCATTTCCCGCTGAGCAACTCCAGGATTTTGTGTCTATCTTTGGTGTGAACCAGTATCTGCAGTTCCTTCCTACACATACTAATCATGGATCCACCACGGCAATCGAAGACATAACCACAAAGAGTTAGAAATCAGATTTTATGTTTTTTCTTTGAAAATGAATCATAGAGAGTGCTTGGAACCTCGGTGGCCATCCCCCTCAACAATAAGAATGTCCATTTGAATACAATTGGGGGATGACTGGTCATGGGAGAGCAGCAGCAGTCGGGTCTGTGGCGTCAGGCCTTGCTCTGAGGTGCAGCAGAGAAGGGTGAATTGAATGAAAGTGATAGGAAACTTGTAGTTAGTGCGGCACAGTGTGAGCACGGCAGTAGACCTGGTGCCTCACAGCGTCAGAAACCCGGGTTCAACCCTAACTATGGGCACTGTCTGTGCGAGGTTTGTACATTCTCCCTGTGACCACGTGGATTTTCTCAGGGTGTTCCTGTTTCCTTCCACATTGCAAAGACGTGCAGGTTTGTAGGTTAATTGGCCATTGTGAATTGCCCCCCGGGTGTTGAATGCGAAACTGGGATAACATGGAACTAGTGTGTGGGTGACCAGTGGTTGTTGTGGACGTGGTTTGAAAACTGAAGAAGGGTCTCAACCCGAAACGTCGCCTATTCCTTCTCTCCATAGATGCTGCCTCCACCCATTGAGTTTCTCCAGCACTTTTTGTCTACCTTTGATTGTTCTTTCTTAAACTAAACTAAGGTTAGGGGTACAGACAGGAAATTCTGTGGCAGCAAATGAGTCTACAAGAAGGCGAGTTGCCGCCCTAGTGCATGGGTCCAGGATGTCCATGAGTGATCGAGTGCGGGAGGGTGAGCAGCCAGAAGATGCTGTGCATGTTGGCACAAATGACAGAAGTGGGGAAAGGGATGAGGTCCTGCAGAGTGAATACAATGCCACACGCTAGTGAGGGTAAGAACAGGTGAATGCGTGACTGAGGAGTTGGTGCAGAGGGTAGAGATTCAGATTTTAGGGTTCTCCTCTGGAGCAGAAGTGACCTGTACAAGAAGGACGGGTAGTACCTGAACTGGAGGGGAACTAAATTGGGAAGGACAAGTGACTGAAGTATCAGTGGGTGAACCTTTGGGATCAGTGATCCCAGTTCTATTAACTTTATAACAGTTTATTAAGTTCTGAATTGGGACAAGGCCAACTTTGAAGGTAATAAATGGAAACTTGCCTAAGATTTATCTTTATTGTGTGCCTGTCCTCTGTCCTAACTCCAAATCACTTGAGCCACTTCACACGGACAATTATGAAGTAGGTTTAATTGTCGACGGAATTCAGTCAGACCTGGAATCCGTCACAATCTAACCCAAGCCTGGATATTAAAAATGAAGCAGGATAACAACTGCAAGGGAGGAGGAGTTTGGTGGTTGGAGGTGGGAGGGTCTGACTCAGGTAAAGTATGTAAAGGAGATTGCTATCACAAACAATAATAGATAAAGTAAACATCTTTTGGTGTACAATTAATGGCGGGCAGGCTGTGAAATTATTATTATTTTGATGCTCTCCCCTCAGAAATGCACAGTTTGGGAAAAATCTGGGACATTAGTTACCTCAGAATCACCAGTGTTTTGGCCATCAATAGAGGGGAAGTGGTGGTGGGGGGGGGGGGGGGGGGGGGGGGGGCTGGGATCTGCAAGAAGCAAGTAAAGGTGCATTAGTGCTTTGGTTGTCCATCAGAAGGGAAAAAAAGTAATGCCAAAACTTCAAGCATAATATGTAGGCACAAATAAAATGACCAGCAATTATATTAGGTAGACAAAAATGCTGGAGAAACTCAGCGGATGAGGCAGCATCTATGGAACGAAGGAATACATGACACTTCGGGTCGAGGCCCTTCTTCAGACTGATGTGGGGGTGGGGGGCAGGAAGAAGAAAGGAAGAGGCGGAGACAGTGGGCTTTGGGAAAGCTGGCATCATTTGAGAAGGGAATGGACAGATAACCTTTCAGGTCGGGACCTTTCTTCAGACCGTAATATGGTGGTGAACAATCATGAACATGGGATAAAATAAAAGTGCTGGAAATACTCTCTTTATATTATATGCAAATTAAGAAATGCAATAGACATAAATATACATCAAGATGTAACAATGAGTTATGATTGATATGCATCTTTTTTCAGTTCATTTTTGCATTGACATGCTTATTTTGCATATTTTTTCCAATTGTGTTCTTCATCTCGAAGACATGAGGTGACAATTCTTATGGAGCACATTTTACTGTATTTCAAAGGAAATGACTGAATAAATCACTGGCAACATTTATAACCCAATTTATCTAAATGGAAAGGAAGCGCGCCAACACACTGCAGGATTGACCATGAAAGCTTGTGTTCATACTCAGTTTATCTTGAGCTTGACATGTTTAATACCTCCTGCCAATTTACAATATGAAATTCCTCTGCTGAGCAAACAAAGAGAAATCAAATAAAGTCAGTCTGTCAAAACTGCTCATACATTCAAAATGATTCAGGCTGAAAACTCGTGACTTGGAAAAAATAAATTGTGAACTGTTACACCACACAGTGCAGATTCAAAAGGTGATCATTTTAAATCCAGTGAGCTCCATTTATCTTTGAGGAGAAAACAATCTGAACGAGTTGTAACTTTCAATGAGCCCAAAATGAATATGGTTCTGTCTTTTACAGATAGTTTGTCATGAGATACCAACTATTCAATTTCAATATTGAACTACCAGATGGTATCTCAGGTTTTGAAATTATATTGCACAGATGTTTAGTCATTGATAACTGGTTATATTGTGCAAGTATTCAATTCAATTCAATTCAACTTTATTGTCATTGCGCAGATACAAGTATAGATACAACGAAATGCAGTTTAGCGTCTGGTCAGAGTCATAGTGCAAGATAGTAGAAGTAGAAAATAAAAATACAGAATAAGCATGTAAAAGAGTACTGGTTAACAATGTGTGGAATGTGGATGGATTAGAAAAAAAACTGGTACATAGGCAAATACTGTATACAAATGGGAGAGACTAAAAATATCTAGCGACGGGACTCCGAGTTCAGCAATGTAATAGTGTTATTAAAAAAGCTGTTCCTCAGCCTGCTTGTGCGAGACCTGAGGCTCCTGTGCCGCCTCCCTGATGGGAGGAGGGCAAACAGTCCATGGTTAGGTTGGGAGGGGTCCTTGATGATTTTCCCGGCCCGTCTCAGACACCGTTTTCGGTGGAGGGCATCCATGGTAGGGAGCGGGGCACCAATGATGTGCTGAGCAGTTTTCACCACCCGTTGTAGTGCCTTCCTGTCAGCTACGGTGCAACTGCTGTACCATACCGTGAAGCAGGTGGTCAGGTTGCTTTCGATGGTGCAGCAATAAAAGTTGGTCAGGATCTGTGGGGACAGGTGGGCTTTCTTGAGCCTCCTCAGGAAGTAAAGGCGCTGCTGCTGCGCCTTTTTGATCAATTTGGTGGTATTGAGTGACCAGGACAGATCCTCCGAGATGTGTACCCTGAGGAATTTGTAGTTGGAGACGCGCTCCACCTCAGTCCCATTTATATGGATGGGGGTATGTCTGCCCCCTCTGTTCTTCCTGAAGTCAACAATAATTTCCTTCATCTTCTTGGAGTTGGGGATGAGGTTATTGTTGGCACACCAGGCTGCCAGGTGCTGGACCTCCTCCCTGTAGGCTGACTCGTCGTTGTCACTGATCAGTCCTACCACCGTGGTGTCGTCAGTAAATTTTATGATGGCGTTGGAGCCAACTTAAGGATGCAGTCATGGGCGAAGAGGGAGTAGAGGAGAGGGCTGAGCACACAGCCCTGTGGCATGCCGGTGTTCAGTGTTATAGTGTTATTGAGGAGGTGAGGTTGTTGATCCTAACAGACTGTGGTCTGTTGGTGAGGAAATCCAGTGTCCAATTGCAGAGGTGTGGTGGTGATGCCAAGTCCGCTGAGTTTGGTGATCAAGCTAGCGGGGATGACAGTGTTAAAGGCAGAGCTGAAATCAATGAACAGCATCCTGATGTAGGAGTTGTTATAGTCCAGGTGGGTCAGGGCATAGTGTAGGGCCGCTGATATGGCGTCCTCTGTAGACTTGTTGGTCCAGTAGGCAAACTGATGGGGATCCAGTGTGGGGAGGAGGCAGGCTTTGAGGTGAGCCAAGATCAGCTGCTCAAAGCACTTCCGATGACAGGGGTGAGTGCCACTGGGCGGAAGTCGTTGAGACTCCCTGAAGCTGATTGTTTTGGCACTGACAAAATGGTTGAGGTCTTGAGGCAAGTGGGGACGACACCCTGGGCCAGTGACAGATTGAAAATGTCAGTGAAGACCAGGGATAGTTGTCCAGCACATGCCCTGAGCACCCGCCCGGGGATGCCATCGGGGCCGGCAACTTTGTGCTCATTCACCTTGCTCAGTGCACCTTGTACAGCAGAGGTGGAGAGACTGAGGGGTTGTTCATTTGGGGGTGGGCTTAATTGCGGCAATACGCATAATTGGCCGAGATAGATTGATCAGAAAGGGACGGATGTTCTTTGTGAGCAAGTAAGTAATTTCAAAGCACTTCGTTATCTTACATTAAGGCAATGCAAGGTAAATATACAGTGTTTAAAAAAAAAACTTCATTGATGTTAGAAAGGAAACATGTTAATTCTTAAGGAGATTCTTGTTCTCTGTGTGGTAGACTATAAAATAGAGCAAAACACAAAGTGCTGGAGGAACTGAGCAGGTCAGGCATCACTTGTGGAGGGAATGGACAGACATGGTTTCAGGTCGGGACCCTTCTTCAGACCGTAATATGGTGGTGAACAATCATGAACATGGGATAAAATAAAAGCGCTGGAAATACTCTCTTTGTCAGGCATCACCAGGGTTGGAGAAGAAGAGATAGTGTTTCAGGTTAATAACATTTCAGCAGAATTGGAAACAGAGAAGTACAATGTTTCCATCACACTGAGAGGCAGAAGAAAGTGGGACATTTTGGAAAGAACAAAAGGGAAGGTTGTGTCTTAAGACAGGAATGAAAGGCTAAAGGGCCTGTCCCACGAGCATGCGACTCCATGCGGCTAGCGCGACGTAACGTGGTCGCTCGAGCCGTACGGCCTCACGGGGCTGGTCCCACTTCGATCGCCGGAGCCGTATGGAGTTGCGCGGAGCTGGTCCCGACATTGCGCGGGGCTCCGAAAAACTGACCGTGTTCAAAAATTCCGCGCGGCAACGGCCTGCCGGCCAGCATCTACCTCGACACCGTACGCACCGCCTCAACGTTGTATGTCACGGGCGAACTTCCTGCGGACTTCGTGCGGCCCCCGCTTCTGGTTTGGTCGCGCATGCTCGTGGGACAGGCCCTTTAGGTCGCGCTTGCCGCATGGAGTCGCATGCTCGTGGGACAGGCCCTTTAGTATTGAAAGATACTAAATTAAGATACTAAGATATAAAGATACTATTGGTGCAAACAAAATGACCATAAATGACCAAAGAGAACAAAAAACAGATTTTGAGTAATTATATAGCAGAGAATAATTGCAGGCATTGTTGTCTAAAGAAATGGGGAGGAGGTTTATGGAACGGAGGGAGGAGGATCGGGAACATTTTCTTCCCAGCTGTTGCCAGCCAACTGAACAATTCTATCAACAACTAGAGAGCGGTTCTGAGCTATTATCTATCTCATTGGAGACCCGCGGACTATCTTTAATTGGACTTCAGTGGACTTTATCTTGCACTAAACATTACTCCCTTTATCACGTATCTGTACACGTAGCTGTGGATGGCTCGATTGCAATCATGTATTGTAATCCCGCTGACTAGTTAGAACAAACCAAATGCTCGATACAAGTGACAATAAACTGAACTAAACTAATGATTTGAAATGATCAAGTACAGAATCATCTATTATTCATGCACTGCGCTCCAATGCGCGCAGCATTGAAACAGACCCTTGAGCGCACTTCGTCCATGTTGGGCATCCAGCCCCTAACAATATGAATACAACTTTCCAGCGATGGGATCTCCTCCTTCTTTGACGTAACTTTTCAGGTGCCCATCTAAAGACTTTAAACATATTGTGAGTATACCTGCCTCCACTACCTGTATTTCAGATTTACAGTGGCTTGCAAAAGTTTTCATACCCCTTGAACTTTTCCACATTTTGTCACGTTACAACCACAAACTTAAATGTATTTTATTAGGATTTTATGTGATAGACCAACACAAAGTGGTGCATAATTGTGAAGTGGAAGGAAAATGATACATGGTTTTCAAATCTTTTTACAAATAAAAAACTGAAAAATGTGGCGTGCAAAAGTATTCAGCCCCCCTGAGTCAATACTTGGTAGAACCACCTTTCGCTGCAATTACAGCTGCAAGTCTTTTGGGGTATGTCTCTACCAGCTTTGCACATCTAGAGACTGACATTTTGCCAATTCTTCTTTGCAAAATAGCTCAAGCTCAGTCAGATTGGATGGAGAGCGTCCGTGAACAGCAATTTTCAAGTCTTGCCAGAGATTCTCAATTGGATTTAGGTCTGGACTTTGACTGGGCCATTCTAACACATGAATATGCTTTGATCTAAACCATTCCATTGTAGCTCTGGCTGTATGTTTAGGGTCGTTGTCTTGCTGGAAGGTGAACCTCCGCCCCAGTCTCAAGTCTTTTGCAGACTCTAACAGGTTTTCTTCCAAGATTGCCCTGTATTTGGCTCCATCCATCTTCCCATCAACTCTGACCAGCTTCCCTGTCCCTGCTGAAGAAAAGCATCCCCACAGCATGATACTGCCACCACCACGTTTCACAGTGGGGATGGTGTGTTCAGGCTGATGTGCAGTGTTAGTTTTCCGCCACACATAGCGTTTTGCATTTAGGCCAAAAGCTTCAATTTTGGTCTCATCTGACCAGAGCACCTTCCTCCACATGTTTGCTGTGTCCCCCACATGGCTTGTGGCAAACTGCAAACGGGACTTCTTATGGCTTTTTTTCAACAATGGCTTTCTTCTTGCCACTCTTCCATAAAGGCCCGATTTGTGGAGTGCACAACTAATAGTTGTCCTGTGGACAGATTCTCCCACCTGAGCTGTGGATCTCTGCAGCTCCTCCAGAGTTACCATGGGCCTCTTGGCTGCTTCTCTGATCAATGCTCTCCTTGCCTGGCCTGTCAGTTTAGGTGGACGGCCATGTCTTGGTAGGTTTGCAGCTGTGCCATACTCTCTCCATTTTCGGATGATGGATTGAACAGTGCTCCGTGAGATGTTCAAAGCTTAGGATATTTTTTTATAACCGAATCCTGCTTTAAACTTCTCCACAACTTTATCCCTGACCTGTCTGATGTGTTCCTTGGGCTTCAGGATGCTGTTTGTTCACTAATATTCTCTAACAAACCTCTGAGCCGTCACAGACAGCTGTATTTATACTGAGATTAGATTACACGCAAGTGGACTCTATTTACTAATTAGGTGACTTCTGAAGGCAATTGGTTGCACTGGATTTTATTTAGGGGTATCAGAGTAAAGGGGGCTGAATACTTTTGCACATCACACTTTTCAGTTATTTATTTGTAAAAAAATTTGAAAACCATGTATCATTTTCCTTCCATTTCACATTTATGCGCCACTTTGTGTTGGTCTATCACATAAAATCCCAATACAATACCATATAACCATATAACCATATAACAATTACAGCACGGAAACAGGCCATCTCGACCCTTCTAGTCCGTGCCGAACACGTAATCATCCCTAGTCCCATATACTTGCGCTCAGACCATAACCCTCCATTCCTTTCCCGTCCATATAACTATCCAATTTATTTTTAAATGATAAAAACAAACCTGCCTCCACCACCTTCACTGGAAGCTCATTCCACACAGCCACCACTCTCTGAGTAAAGAAGTTCCCCCTCATGTTACCCCTAAACTTCTGTCCCTTAATTCTCAAGTCATGTCCCCTTGTTTGAATCTTCCCTACTCTCAGTGGGAAAAGCTTATCCACGTCAACTCTGTGTATCCCTCTCATCATTTTAAAGACCTCTATCAAGTCCCCCCCTTAACCTTCTGCGCTCCAAAGAATAAAGCCCGAACTTGTTCAACCTTTCTCTGTAACTTAGTTGCTGAAACCCAGGCAACATTCTAGTAAACCTCCTCTGTACTCTCTCTATTTTGTTGACATCCTTCCCATAATTAGGCGACCAAAATTGTACACCATACTCCAGAATAGGCCTCACCAATGCCTTGTACAAATTTAACAATACATCCCAACTTCTATACTCAATGCTCTGATTTATAAAGGCCAGCACACCAAAAGCTTTCTTTACCACCCTATCTACATGAGATTCCACTTTCAGGGAACTGTGCACAGTTATTCCCAGATCCCTCTGTTCACCTGCATTCTTCAATTCCCTACTATTTACCATGTACGTCCTATTTTGATTTGTCCTGCCAAGATGTAGCACCTCACACTTATCAGCATTAAACTCCATCTGCCATCTTTCAGCCCACTCTTCCAACTGGCATAAATCTCTCTGTAGACTTTGAAAATCTACTTCATTATCCACAACCCCACCTATCTTAGTATCATCTGCATACTTACTAATCCTTACTAATACAATTTACCACACCATCATCCAGATCATTGATGTACATGACAAACAACAGTGGACCCAACACAGATCCCTGTGGCACCCCACTAGTCACTGGCCTCCAACCTGACAAACAACCATCCACCATTACTCTCTGGCATCTCCTATTCAGCCACTGTTGAATCCATCTTGCTACTCCACAATTAATACCCAAACATTGAACCTTCTTAACCAACCTTCCGTGAGGAACCTTGTCAAAGGCCTTACTGAACTCCATATATACAACATCCACTGCTTTACCCTCATCAATTTCCCAAGTAACCTCCTCAATAAATTCAAGAAGATTAGTCAAACATGACCTTCCAGGCACAAATCCATGCTGACTGATCCTAATCAGACCCTGTTTATCCAGATGCTTATATATATTGTCTCTAAGTATCCTTTCCATTAATTTGCACACCACTGACGTCAAACTAACAGGTCTATAATTGCTAGGTTTACTCTTAGAACCCTTTTTAAACAATGGAACAACATGCACAGTACGCCAATCCTACGGCACTATTCCCGTTTCTAATAACATTTGAAATATTTCTGTCATAGCCCCTGCTATTTCTACACTAACTTCCCTCAATGTCCTAGGGAATATCCTGTCCGGACCTGGAGACTTATCCACTTTTATATTTCTCAAAAGTGTCAGTACTTCCTCTTCTTTGATTCTCATAGTTTCCATAGCTACTCTACTTGTTTCCCTTACCTCACATAATGCAATATCCTTCTCCTTGGTGAATACCGAAGAAAATAAATTGTTCAATATCTCCCCGATCTCTTTTGGCTCTGCAGATAGCTGTCCACTCTGACTCTCTAATGGACCAATTTTATCCCTCGTTATCCTTTTGCTATTAATATAGCTGTAGAAACCCTTTGGATTTACTTTCACCTTACTAGCCAAAGTAACCTCATATCTTCTTGCGTTTACATTTACGTTTGCGGTTGTAACGTGACAAAATGTGGAAAAGTTCAAGGGGCATGAATACTTTTGCAAGCCACTGTAACTGAAGATAGACACAAAAAGTGGGACAGGCAGCATCTCTGGAGAGAATGAATGGGTGACATTTTGGGTCGAGACCCTTCTTCAGACTGATGTCAGGGCAGAGGGAAATACATATATAAGGAAGTTGAAGGTGTGAAAACAGGACAAATGGGATGGAGATCAAGAAAAATGTAGAATAGATAATTGTTAGCTGGGAGAAGGTAACAACAAAGCCAGAGCTGCTAATTTTCATGCATTGAGTGTGAGAATCACGCATTTGGCCCAATTCTCAAGCATTTTGCCCAATTCTCATGCTCTGTCATGAGAAATTCTGTGATCGCGAGAATTTCAAACTAATATCAACTGCATATCCCTGCATGGGCCACAGGTGTTGGAGAGCCGGGCAGAGGGAGGGATGGAAGCAGAAGCAGCAGCGGGGGCAGATGCAGTCGGGGAGCCAATGCTGGCAAGTGTTTGCCAGGCTGGCGAGTTGCTCGCTGCAGCTCCGGCCATGGAGCAGCCTCAGTGCAAGAATCCCGGTGCCATCGGAGGTGTCGGTAGTGTTATGCCGCTGCCGTGAGAGTCTCTGCGCTGAATTCGCCCTGGTGACCGACATGGACCAGGCTGCGGCTCGGTGCATCCTGGAGGACAACCAGTCGCTGCTGGCAGTAGGTACCAAGCACTGGGTAGATACGGTGGAAGACAATGGCCTTTAAATGGGGGTGGTTGGAGAAAGCATCTTGCTTGCCTGCTAGATTTTTACTTACTGTAACTGCAGGAAAAATTTTCCCAATGTTGGGGGAGTTAAGAACCAGGGGTCACACAGTTCAAGAATAAGGAGTTGGCCATTTAGGACTGAGATGAGGACAAACCTTCTTCACCCAGTGAATTGTGAATCTGTGGAATTCTCTGCCATAGAAGGCAGTGGAGGCGAATTCATTGGATGTTTTCAAGAGAGATTTACTTTTTGCTCTTGGGGCTAGCGAAAACAAGGGATGTGGGGAAAAAACAGGGAAGAGGTACTGATTTTAGATGAACAGCCATGATCATATTGAATGGCAGTGCTGGCTCAAAGGGCCGAATGGCCTATTCCTGCACCTATTTTCTATGTTTCTATGCTTGAGTATATGGCAATAAAACTCGACCACTTGATTTTGAAGCATTCATGCATGGTGGAGGTATAATGTAGTCATAGAGTGATACAGTGTGAAAACAGGCCCTTTGGCCAACTTGCCCACACCCACCAACATGTCCCAGCTACGCTACCTACCTTTGGTCCATATCCCTCCAAATCTGTCCTATCCATGTATCCGTCTAGCTGTTTCTTAAATGTTGGGATAGTCCCTGCCTCAACTACCTCCTCTGGCAGCTTGTTCCATACACCCACCACCCTTTGTGTGGAAAAAGTTGTCCGTGATGTCTGGATTCCAATGCTCACTGCTTCGTGTTTCGGAGTTGGCTAACGTTATTGATTTGTAATTAGCCTGATTTGTAATTAGTTGACAAAAGCTTAATTTATTAATGTGGAATATCCAGGGGGATGGGATAAATGCAATATTAAAGTGACATGCAAAACATCATTGTTGTTTTATGAATACCACAGAAAATATGGGATAAGTGCAATATTAAAATGTCACAACATACAGCCCCGATAACCCATTATTTCCTTCAGTTAATTATTGGGAAGGTAGCACTATTGTCATTTGCCACTCAACTAGTTAAAGTTCAAGTGAGTTTATTGTCATGTGTTCCTGATAGGACAATGAAATTCTTGCTTTGCTTCAGCACAACAGAGCATAGTAGGCATTGACTACAGAACAGATCAGTGTGTCCATATACCATTATATAAATATATACTATTCTTATAACAAATGTAAAGCACTTTAGCCATCAAGAGTTGTTTTTTTAAATGTGCTATATAAATAAATGTGACTTGACTTGAAATGTGACACACGAATAAATAAACTGATAAAGTGCAAATAACAAATAATGGGCGATTATGTTTAAAAACTATTATGTTTGTTTACCTCACTGATTATTTCTACCCCAAATCCCTTTGACAGGTTGAATAGAAATGTCCCCAATCTCATTGCTTTATTAATTCAACATGTAGTTGAACATCCTCAAGGAGTGTAATCAGATGGAAACTGATTCAGATGCGTTGTTTAAGAGCTTGTTCAAAGAAGGGGCATATTTTAAAGGAATAACAGAGCTACCTGCAGGGGAATATGTGAGGAGGTTATTATTTGTCTTTAGTTTTAGCTTGAACGAGGACATCTGAAGATTCAAAGTTTAATATAGTAATTGTGCTGATACTGACTCCAACCAACCACGTAATGAACATCATCCATTCCGGAGGTTTTATTTTTCTGATGCTATTTAAACTTCACTTGGATTTCAATCACTTCAATGTAAAAGTAATTAGGAAAGGGGAGCAGTCGAACAAAAATTTGCCCTTGGTACATATTAACTGTAATATAATAATGAATGCATGTTGATAGGTGCAATCGAAACAAAGATCTTTTATCATTGTTTTATGAATACCACAGAAAATGTTATGTACTCTCAAGATCACATTAAATAGAATATTATTGCTTAAATATATAGTTATTGGACTTTGCATTTTGGAAATGTCCCAGCTGAGGGGAAGACACAAAATATTGAAAATATTGGGGGTGAAAATAACTTCAGGACAGTTTGTCAGGAAAATGAAGGGAATGGTAACATAATACTTATACAGCTGAGTGAGTATAATTTTATGGATGAGAAATTGTGTTCACCCAATTGATGGCTTCTTTGACAAAGTAACTAGCATGTTAGATAATAAGGAAGCCAATGGATGTAGCAAATTTTGTTAAATAAAATTTGTTCCGTGAAGTGCCCCATAAAAGATTACAGCATTAGATAAGCACCTGTGGACTTGAACGTAATAACTTAAGTCCAGGGGGTCAGATATGGGTCTTTATGTGTGGGCCATATATATTGTCGGCTAGGAGCAAGGCCAAGTGTGCATCCAGAGTCAAGGTCTGGAATAGTTCTAGGTGTGTAATCAAACCTGGGACAATGGGAATGTTCAGCATTGGGATGCTAAGCAGTTATGATCAGGGTAGAATAGGGGGCCAGGTTTAAGGCTTGACTCGGGGTCAGGAATGAGACAAGGTATGCAACTGGAGTCAGGGTCAGGATTAGTGCCAAGTGTGCAGTGACACCCAGGTTGGACAGCATGGGCCGAGGGCTTGATTATAATCTAATTTCCATACATGAATACATTAAGATCATTCATGTGCTGCACCTGTTGATCAGAGCCTGGCTCTACTGTAGAATGTGATTAGAAATGTAATTTAGCCTAACCTTATTCATAGCTAATCCAATTTAAAGCATAAATATTGCATTCAGGTGTGAGTTAAAGGATTTGCTACAGTATGCATCAAATTGCACAATTTCATGCTGAAAAATGCAAAAGCTCCGAACCAATGGGTACCTCTGTTGCTACGTTCCCTCGGGCTTGGTCTCTCGCAATTTTTCACTCCCAACTCTCACCCAATGTTGGCAGCCCTGCAAAGCAAACAGAGATAAAATGTAATCGGAGACAGTCAAACTGGCCAGAGAACTTGGAAGGGGGAGGGGTGGAGAGAGAGAGGGAAAGCAAGGGCAACTTGAAGGTAATGTTCATACCACTGGGGTGTAAGCTGCCCAAGTGAAATATGAGGTATTGTTCCTCCAATTTGTGTCAGGCCTCACTCTGACAATGGAGGATACCCAGGACAGAAATGTCAATGTGGGAATGGGAGGGGGAGTTGAAGTGTTTAGCAACTGGAAGATCACGTAGGTTTAGGCAGACTGGACAGAGGTGTTCAGCGAAATGATCACCGAGTTTGCGCTTGGTCTCGCTGATATAGAATTCCACACCTTGAACAGCGGATTCAGT
Organism: Leucoraja erinaceus; assembly: GCF_028641065.1. Lineage (NCBI taxonomy): Eukaryota > Metazoa > Chordata > Chondrichthyes > Rajiformes > Rajidae > Leucoraja > Leucoraja erinaceus. Next base: position 75,599,441 of record NC_073377.1, read on the forward strand.
AGATGAGGTTGGAGGAGCTGCAAGTAAACCTCTGCCTCACCTAAAAAGATCGTCGGGGTCCTTGGACTGAGTCGAGGGATGAGATATAGGGACAGGCGTTGCATCTCCTGCGATTACAGGGGAAAGTACCTGGAGAGGGGGTGGTTTGGGTGGGAAGGGACAGGTTGACCAGGGAGTTGCGGAGGGAACGATCTTCGCGAAAAGGGGTGGAGATGGGAAGATGTGACTAGTAGTGGGATCCCATTGCAGGTGGCAAAAATGTCAGATGATTATGTGCTGCATGCGACAACTGATGGGGTGGAAGGTGAGGACCAGGGGGGACTCTGTCCCGGCTGTTGTGACGGGGGGGGGGGGGGGGGGGAGAGCAGAGCTGTGGGATATCGAGGAGACCCTAGTGAGGGCCTCATCCAATCTTTTCTGACGCTCTTATCTCTTGCCCTAAATCAATGTATCCCAGAAGACCAATTTGTTTAAGTAAATGCATAAAACACTTAAAAAGTCACATGTTTTGAAAATGCTTTCTTCTCTCAGTCATCTCAGAGGTTGTTGTGATTCACACAAGCGGGGGAGTCAGCAATGCATAGAGTTTTGGGATGTCTTTCAGTTTCGTTGCTTGGTACGTAAACCACCACTCACCATCGTTTATTCATTACTTGAGCGTGAACGTGCTGAAGGGATGTCCTGCTGTATTTGCACAAATATTTTAAGTGGAGTTGTCTACAGAATGGTGCATTCAAAATAATCAGATGTTTTGAATTCCATGTTTGCATCTTAGATAGACACAAAATGCTGAAGTCACTCAGCGGGATAGGTAGCATCTCTGGAGAGAAGGAATGGGGTTTGAAGAAAGGTCTCACCACGAAACGTCACCCATTCCTTCTCTCCAAAGATGATGCCAGTCCCGCTGAGTTACTCCAGTATTTTGTGTCTATCTTCGGCGTAAACCAGCATCTGCAGTTCCTTCCTACACAATGTGCATCTCAGATGTCAGCATGGAATTGCACACTGTGAAGAAGTTGCTGTTGCAGCTCGCAGCCTGTCAGTCGCCTCTGGCTGTGGTGCATTCACCGACACTGGGCTCAGGGCAATGCTGGAGTTGCACTCAGCTGCGCCCTCTCCAGACAGCGGGCGACAGCGTCGGCACCTCTCCCTCCTTCCGCATCGCCGGCACTAGTTGCCATCGCCGCTGGTGGGCGGTGTGATTGCGAAAGTAGAAAAGCAGGATGCTCATTGCTGCGAGTTGTTTTCTTCGCATTCAATGAACGTTGTCTGGCCACCAAATACTAACTACGTTTCCTGACAGAAAAATGAAGTGAGCGAGCGCCGTCCCTGAAGATGTGAGTGTAAGGAGTGGAGTGAGAGAACGCGGAGTGCAAGTGAAACACACAGACTGGCTGCACGCAACTGAACTGACTCAGGTAAGTGAGTTCTACAGAGAAATGTGAGACAGACATTTGCGAAGTACAGTGGAGTATTTGGAAAGTACAGGCAGGGCTGGGCTGGGCTACTCGTGCATTTTAATTAAACTTCAAACTAAGTGCTGAAACGTTTAACACTATTTTTGTGTATAGATAATTCTGTTAGCCTTTTTTCTTCTCAAGTAAACTGGCTTGTCACCTCCTTGGTTAAGTTGTCAAGTCAAAAAATATTCTTTATCTGCTATTGAATTACTTGGGCCTGGATTGGAAGCAACTGCCTTGCTCTGAAGTTTTAACGTTCAGAAAAGTTACCAACATTGTATTTCACTTTTGGTGAAACTTTAATCATGATAGAAGTTAGGGAAATGCCCAGATACAGATTGTTCAATGAATCTTTCTGAATCAGCAGAACATTTTGTGTGATTGTGAAAGTAATTTAAAGTTAATGGTTTCATTATATAGAACATATATAGTACAAGCAAGCCTCCACAAATGGCCAATCTGAGTTGTTCAGTGGGGATACAAGCTATTCTGCCCACCACATCCATGCAGACCCTTTCATTTAAGTCCCATCTTCCAGCATTTGGCCTGTAGCCTCACTGCCTTTGAGTTATTGATGTTGGCGGGACAGCAGAGTAGTGGGATTGTTTACAGTCACCTGAAAGTTTGGATGAAGTCGTGTAGTGCGGAAACAGAGCCTTCAGTCCAACTCGTCCAAGCCGACCAGGATGCCCACATACGCTGATCCGATTTGCCTGTGTTTTACCAATATCTTTCAAAACCTTTCCCGTGCAAGTAGCTGTCCAAATGTCTTTTAAATGTTGTTATTGGATGGAGGCCTCATTTTAAATTCCCATTCGCAGAGACTGCAGTCTGACAGAATGTCCTCAGTGTGGCACTGCTATGTGTATATATGCAAACTTTTCTCCATATGGCTGGCACTTTTTGACCCGCGCGGTCCCAAGTTAGTCACAATTGACACTTTTCGCTTTAGCTTTCTAACGACGTTATTAAATATTACCGACAAGAATTTTAAAGAGCCTACTTGCTAAAGTGTGTATTTTTCCTGATGGCTGATGAGCTACTTTGTAGTGCAATTAATACCAAGAACAAAACCCACTCAAATATTACTGAAGAAAGAAAAATTGTGCACCAGACGTTGTGAATCCTAAACAGAATGAGAAATGCTGGAAGCATAGATGTTGGTGATCTTTGGGGAGAATGAGGTTTGGCGGTACGCTTCCAAAATATTTCCTTAGTTTAGTCATGAAAGGAGGATTTTTATTTGTGGGTGGGAGAGAATGCTGTTGGGATGAGATGATCATGAGTCGAAGTGATAAAATAATTTTGTCCACCAACTTTTGATCATCTTGCGAGACTTCCAACGCCCGATGGTTATGGTCCCATATTTTATGGAGGAGCTAATTTAATGTGCACAATGCTGTTCAGTGTGGAAATAAGCTATTTGGCCCGCCAAATCCATGCAGACCAGTAGGCACCCATTCAGATTTTCAGTTATGAATAATTTTGTTACTCTTGTTCATTCAACTTTGTGAATGTGAAACTGTGCGACTGGTGAATTTTAAGACATTTTCAAGGGGAAACTAATGTTCAAATCTTTTTTAAATCTTGGCTGAAGTTCAGTGATTTAAATGTGGAAATTATACCTGCCTCCAACTATTGCAGTTCTAAATTTGAAGTAAATATCATCGCACTTGTCCCTCAACCTAAAACCTTCTAATGCCCCCACCGCTGGGATCATCTCCAGACCTCAATCTTCTGACATGATTAGTTTTAGTTTAGCTTATTGTCATGTGTATCAAGATACAGTGAAAAGTTTTTCACTGATGGCACAGAAGTTAATGTTGTTGCTGCATTGCTCCAGCATCCCGGTTTTGATCCGGACCTCGGGAGTTGTCTGTGTATAGATTGCAAATTTTTGCTGAGGTTGCTTGGGTGTGTGACAGGTGCTTTAATTCCCTCCCGTGTTCTGAACATGTACCACCCTGATGAGTAGGTGGGTGTCAGGAGAATTGAGCAGGGGGAGTTGACGGGTGTGTGAGAAAAGGTCATGAGGGAAGTATGTGGGAATGCTCTGGAAACTAACATGGATGATGAAATCAATGGCCAATTGGCAAAGAAATACAGAGATAATAGTGCAATAAGAGAGACAGGGATCAGGATGGAGTAGTCATTGCCAGAATGACAAACTGCTGTGACTATAACCACATCAGGCTGCTGCTTGCTTCATCTTGTATTATCTTAATTGAGGTGCTAGTTCTTAGATGTTCTTGAAGTGGGTCAGCAGATTCAGCTATGCTAATCAGTTGCACCATTGCCATGTACAGATCGGTTGCTTCATTTAATGTTGGTCCTCAGTCCATTTTTATAATTTAGTCATACAGCATGGAAACGGGCTCTTCGGCCCATCTACACTAGTCCTACCTGCCTGTGTTTGGCTCATTTCCTTCCAAACATTTCCTATCCATGTGCCTATCAAAATGTCTTCTAAATGTTGGTATACTACCTGCCTGAACTACCTCCTCTGGCAGCTTGTTCCATATACTCACCACCTTTTGTGTGGAAAAAGTTGCCCCTCAGGTTCCCATTAAATCTTTCCCCTCTCATTTTAAACCTATGTCCTCTGGTTCTTGATTTACCCTACTCTGGGTAATTGTTTTCTTTCAGCTGATTGATCTAATAACTTGGGTTGCAAAGGCAGTTGGGAGCCAAGCTTGCAGCTGTGGGCCTATTGTGAGCGTATAGACCAGCTGGGCCAAAGTACGTCTTGCCACACTTGGAGTATTGTGTTCAGCTTTGGTCACACTACTGTATGAAGGGTATTAAGCTAGAAAGATTGTAGTGAACTATTGCAATTTTTAAGAAACATTTAGACTGGTACGTGGATAAGACGTGGATAAGATGGGTTTGGAGGGGAAAGGGCCAAACGTGGGCATTTGAGACTGGTATAAGTGGGACATTTGGTCGGTGTTGCAAGTTGGGCCAAAGTGTTTATTTTCCACGCTCTATGGCTCTGAGTGGGTAGCACGCAACAAAAGCTTTTCACTGTACCTCGGTACATGTGACAATAAACTAAACTGAGATGATTCACAAGAATAGACAATAGGTGCAGGAGTAGGCCATACGGCCCTTTGAGCCAGCACCGCCATTCAATGTGATCATGGCTGATCATCCCAAATCAGTACCCCGTTCCTGCCTTCTCCCCATTTCTCCTGACTTCACTATTTTTAAGAGCCCTATCTAGCTCTCTCTTGAAAGCATCCAGAGAACCCGCCTCCACCGGCCTCTGAGGTAGAGGGCGGTAGAGGTGGATATTGCCAGGACTCGAAGGCCTGAGCTATGGGGAGAGGTTGGGCAAGCTAGGACTTTATCCTTTGTAGTGCAGTAGGGTAAGGTGACCTTATAGAGGTGTATAAGATCATGAGGGGTATAGATAGGGTGAATGCACAGTCTTTTACCCAGGGTAGGGGAATCGAGAAACCAGAGGGCATGTGTGTAACGTGAGAGCCAAGATTTAATTGGAACTGGAAAAGCAACTTTTTTTACACAGAGGATGGTGGGTGTACAGAATAAGCTGCCACTGGAGGTAGTTGAGGCAGTTTAACATTATTTAAATGACACCTGGACATGTGCAAAAAATAGGCAACGTTTAGAGGGGTATGGGCCAAACATGGGGCAACTTGTTTGCCATGGTTGAGTTGGTCCAAAGTAGGCAGTTTCCGTGCTGTATGGCTCTAAGGTAAACTTTCTATTTTTAAGGATGAGATTAGTCTCAAAGAAGTGCCAATTGTGTAAACACATTGACAAAATAATGAGCTCTACAGGACCCCAGGGTTTAATATCAGAGTACAAAAGATGTTATGTTAAACTTCTTTAGAAACAATATTTGGGCTTCGGCTAAAGTGTAATGAAAAGTTGTAACACTGTATTTCAATAAAAATGTTGGAGAAAATATTTATTTGAATAGCAGCAGGGATTTGAGATATCAGTTATGTGTGCAGTTGATTTCAATGCACCTTGGACCAAAAAAGGTTTTAATAGAAGTCTCCAAAATAGTAAATCTTGAGGAGTAACTGCAAGAAAGATTTGGATAACTGAAAGACGGGATTTAAGGGGTTTGGGTGGCCTGGTAGCTTAGCTGTGGATTTGAAACTTACGGCGTCAGAGACCTGAGTTTGAACCCTAGTACGATGCTTGTCTGGATGAGGTTTCTACGTTCTGCCCATGACCTGCGTGGCTTTTCTCAAGAATCTCTGGTTTCCTCCCACACTCGAGGCATACAGGTTTGTGGGTTAATTGGTTTGATATAAATGTAAATTGTCCCTAATGTGTGTAGGATAGTGTTAGTGTGCGGGGATTGCTGATTGGCGCGGACTTGTTGGGCCAAAGTGACTGTTACCATGCTGTACCTCTAAAACTATGTTCTGGAATGCATTGCCTGACAGGATGGTGGAAGCAAATGTAAAGATGCAAAGATAATGACTGTTCACCCACTTCGGACTGAGAAGAACTAATATTTCTGAAAAGGTTGTGTGTTTTTAGAATCCCTTATCCCTGGGTGTGGAACACTGAAATATATTCAACGATGAGATAGATTTTTAATCAGTGAGGTAATCAAGGGATATGAGGAGAGGGCAGGGAACTGGATTTGAGGACAGTTGGATCAGTATGATCTTATTCAATGGCAAAGAGTCCAAATAGCCCACTCCTGTTTCCTATCCTCGTGGGGGAGGGAGGAGGAAGTCACATGACTGATGGGAACGAGCAGGAAGGTGGGATCAAATGACTAGTGTAATTAACAGTGATCAGTATAAAGATTTAAAAGGCTTCTTTACCATTAAATTCTCAGATTTTAAATTTCATTTTAACTCGTCAGTTGAGAAGATACCCCCCGTAGTGAATATTGAGCTGCAAAATCAGAAATATTCAATATGTTCAGTTTGCAGACAAAAAATTAAATGATAAAGAAACTGGAAGTATTCTGGAATACTTATCTATATTGGAAGTATTCAAAGGTCGGTCTGAATCTCTGGCGAACAATCCAGAGTGAATGTTGATAAGTTAAGGTTGCATTCAATGATTCAACAAATATTGGAAGTTGTTGTGCAGGTGTATATTATTTTGTTGAATTGCACATTTACCATGATAAATAAAAAAAAATCATATTTGACTTTACATTTCAGACCTGCTTGAGCAGAAGCGGTAAATACATGAGCACCAGAACCATGTTTTTCATACAATTGAAATCGAGCAGTTTTGGGGAGATCAGGGGTTTTACATTGATGTTTTATATTAGAAGAGAAGAACTTGCATTTACCTTGTAATTTTCTTGAATTCAGGACATTGACTGTAACCTTTGTAATGAAGTATTTTAGAAATGTTGGCATTGAAGGAAGTGTGGCAGCCAATTTGTGTGCACACAGCGAGCCCCAACAAATGCAATGTATTGATAACCATGTATTCTGTTTTCGTAAAATTGATTGGCAGCGAAGGTCCGTAGGTCTGTCTACTATTGCCGAAATCTGATATCAAAATGGCTGTAATGAATGAATAAGTTTATTGGCCAAGAATTCACATACAAGGAAATTGCCTTGGTGCACCGCCTGCAAGTGACAACATGACATACAGTGGCAGTTTGTCAATGGAGGGAAGGTTGCAGCCAATAACCCTCTCAGCTGATCGGACGATTCGCTGCAGTCTCCGGACGTCGTCCTTGGTGAAATCGAGGGGTTACTGTTGTCACAATATTTCAAAACGTAGCATTAAGATTTAACATAGTCCGCAGGCGTTTTGCCGTAAACAGTGATGGGACCATGGTTATTTGTTATGTATATTAGTAATTTAGTTTCCTTGTGTGCTCGTCATAGAAGTGTATCTGCAATCACACATTACAATCACTCCACTCTTTTAAATCTACTCAACAGCAACATTTCTTACTTTAATTATGCTCCTCTTATCATGTATTTGTACACTGCATGGCTTGAATGTAGTCACATATTATCTTTCCGCTGAATGGTTAGCGCACAATAAATTCTTTTCACTGTATCTCATGACGCATGACAATAAACTAAATTAATCTAATCTAAAGTTGAATAAACTCCGGCTAATGATTTGTGTCTTCAAGGCACGAGCAACAGATGTTCCTGAAGCTCTGAGAATGATGGGTCAAAAAGGGGCTCATGCACTAGCTTGTAGTTGCTGGAGGTTCACTGGCCCACCTTGTCCAGTTTAATTATATCAGTCTGAAGAAGGGTTTCGGCCCGAAACGTTGCCTATTTCCTTCGCTCCATAGATGCTGCCGCACCTGCTGAGCTTCTCCAGCACTTTTGTATACCTCCAGTTTAATGATTCTGGATTACAGGTTGTCAATATTGCTACCTTCATTGCTGGTGTTCCTTCAGCCAAGGAGCTTGCTTTAAAGCGTTTTGAACTTGCAATACGTTTACTTCGTAAAATTATGAGTACTTTTGGAATGACATTTCAGTTGCAGACTGCATCGGGTGAACATGGTACCACATGTGGAAGTGTCATAGGGGAGGCTAAGGGAGAACAACCAGGATGGGAGTAAGGGTAAGGGGTATACATTTTCCAGCTCTCAGCATGAAAACATTTGATGCACAATGCATAAATGTTTAAGAAAGAACTGCAGATGCTGGAAAAATCGGGGGTAACAAAAAATGGTGTAGAAACTCGCTGAGTTTCTCCAACTTTTTTTGTCTACCTGATGCACAATGCAGCATGTTTCATACTGAAGCTGATCAAAAGTACCAATAAAGATCACTAGTCAGTAGGACTTGTTATACAAGCAAAACTAGTTATGCGTGTTTATTAAATTATCAGCATATTTTGAAATTGATTATGTTGGTTAACATAATCATTTCCGGTGATGATTTAATACAATATTTTTTCTTTTGTCATGCCTCGCCCATTATTATACCTTTGCCTGGAATTCAGGATAATTTTTTTTAAAGCACAGGAAGGCTACAGGCATATAATGTGCGAGAGTGTTCCATATCCTCTTTTGAAGGGATGTGGGTGAAGGCTTGTACATTAATAGGGAACGAGTATAAGCAGGTCATTTTAGAAATTAATGAGTATAAGCAGGTCATTTTGCTGGCTTGTTACCTAATGTTGCTTGCTCGAGATCAAAGTTGCCTTTGGAAACTGTACCATTGACTTGTATGTTAAATTAATTGCGCTAAGAACAATTCTACATCTTTCTCCATCAACAATAAATTTTATCCATTAGCCAAAGTGTATGTAAAATCACAATTATCACTATCAATATGAAAGAATGTTGAAAACTGCCATCATTTTTGGTGGAAAACACTGAAACAAAAGGTGCTGAATAATTCTGGTTGAAGTGATCTAATGGACACAAGTATTAATACTTTTAAGTGACTAGCACCTTTTAGAAAGGTGATAGCAATGTCTGTTCAGTACCATTCTCCAAAATTCATGTTCTTTTATCGGTAGTGCCATTCAAATCAAGTCGGGTCAACTTTATTTGTCACATACACATACAAGATGTGCAGTGAAATTAAAGTGGCAATGCCTGCGGATTGTGCAAAAACAACAAAACAGAACATAACAGAACCAGTATTTACATTTTAGAAAAATAAAAAGACACAACACAACAGTAAATTAGTCCCCTGGTGAGATAAGAGTTTACAGTCCTGATGACCTGGGGGAAGAAACTCCATCTCATCCTCTCTGTTTTGCAACGTGACAGTGGAGGCGTTTGCCTGACCATAGCAGCTGGAACAGTCTGTTGCTGGGGTGGTAGTGGTCCTTCATTATCTTGCTGGCTCTGGATCTGCACCTCCTGGTGTATAGTTCCTGCAGAGGGGTGAATGTAGTTCCCATAGTGCGTTCGGCCGAACGCACTACTCTCTGCAGAGCCTTCCTGTGCAGAGCTGTTCCCAAACCAGATTGTGATGTTACCGGACAAGATGCTTTCTACAGCCCCAGAGTAGAAGCACTGAAGGATCCTCAGAGAGACTCTGAATTTCTTCAGCTGCCTGAGGTGGTAAAGGCGCTGCCTTGCCTTCCTCACCAGTGCGGCAGTATGTGTTGTCCATGTCAGGTCCTCTGTGATGTGGACTCCCAGGTATTTAAAGCAGCTCACCCTATCCACAATAGTCCCATTTATCTCCAGTGGCGTGTACGTCCTCAGTTGTTGAGCCCTTCTAAAATCCACAATCAGCTCCTTAGTTTTTGTGACATTCAAGAGGAGGATATTGACTTGACACCAGAGTGCCAGATCATCCACTTCCTCCAGGTAGGCCTTCTCATTGTTAACGGAGATCAGGCCCATCACCACAGTGTCATCGACAAACTTGATGATGGAGTTTGAGCTGAACCTGGCCACACAGTCATGTGTGTACAGGGAGTGCAGTAGGGGGCTGAGGATGCAACCCTGGGGGGGAACCTGTGTTTAAGGAGAGGGGGTTGGAGTTATGTCTCCCCATCTTAACCACCTGGGGCCTGGCGGTGAGAAAGTCCTGGACCCAGGCACACAGGGGAGTGTTCAGCCCCAGTTTCAGCAGCTTCTCAGCAAGTCTGGTGGGGACTATGGTGTTGAAAGCTGAACTGAAACCAATGAACAGCATCCACACATAGCCCCCCTTCTGGCTGTCAAGGTGAGAGAGAGAGCGGTGTGCAGAACCTGGGAGACCGTATCATCCATGGATGTGTTCGGACGGTATGCGGATTGTAGCGGGTCCAAGGTGCTAGGCAGAAAGGCGCAGATGTAGTTCTTGACCATCCTCTCGAAGCATTTCATGACTACTGAGGTGAGGGCCACCGGTCGATAGCCATTCAAGCAGGCTGGAGAGGCATTCTTAGGCACTGATACAATGGTGGATCTTTCGAAGCAGGCAGGGTAGAGGTTGAATATTGTGGTGAGCACTGGAGCAAGCTGATTAGCACAAGACTTTAGTACTCGCCCAGATTTACCTTCTGGGCCTACAGTTTTCCTCATGTTCACACATGTCAGAGCCCTCCTCAAGTTGTGCTTGGACACCGAGAATGTGTGTACGTCCCCAGCGGTGGACCTCCCTCCAGCCTCGCTAGCCAGCATGCTGGCGGTGTTGTTGTTAGCCAGCGAGCTAGGGGTGATGTTGCCCGTCTCGAATTGTGCATAAAAAGATTTCAGGTCATCAGCTAAGGAGGTGCCGGCACTCCCAGTTGAGGGGGGGGGGGGGGGGGGGGCCAGACCGGAGTTGTAAGCAGCGGTGCGAGCACTCAAGGCAACGCGAATGGACCTGTCCACCCAGGGTTTTTTATTAGGAAAGATGCTAACCCTTACCATGGGAACATTGTTATCGGCTATTATTGCAATGAAGTCCGTGACCGCTTCTGTGAACTCACTGACATCTCTGGAACTTGATTGGAACATATTCCAGTCGACATCGCTCAATGCATCGTGCAGCATGGGCTCTGAATGGTCAGACCACCGCTTTACGTTCCTCGTCACTGCTGCTTCCAATACTATCCGCTGTTTATACTCCGGCAGCAGGAAAATGGCAGCGTGGTCAGATTTTCCAAAAGGAGGGAGAGAAATGGCCTTGTAGCTTTCCCGGCATGTCACAGTGGTCCAAAGTTCTTTCCCCCCTGGTGGCACAAGTGATGTGTTGGCAGAAGTTAGGCATCACCTTTTTGAGATTTTCCTGATTAAAATCCGCAGCCACCACCATAGCCGCATCAGGGTTCTTGTTCTACATAGACGGCTGTGGTGATCATTGAGCTGAACTCCCGGGGAAGGTAGAATTTATGGCATGAGATAGTCAGATGCTCCAGGTCCGGCGAGCAGGAACGAGAAAGCGTCTTAATATTCCATGGGTTGCACCAGTTATTGTTGGTCTTGAAGCAAACTCCTCCACCCTTTGATTTCCTGGATTCCTCAATATTCAACAATGTTATTTGGAGCATGGTGAATTACCTCATTGCCATGGACTGGAAAGATGTGGTTCAAGATATGAATGTTTACGTAGTTTGCAGATAAGGACTTGTAACATTGTGCATGAGTCTGGTCAAATTTTGCAGCCTTTGAATGTAAGGGTACAGAGATGGAATCTGCAGTACAATGATGAATGGATGGGAGGTGCTGAGTGACCATCTTACTGATGATTGTTGTTCTTTGGGCAGCAAAGTGTTGCACTTAGTAAGCTGCTAGCTTGCAGTGGCAGAGACATGGGTTAAATCCGGATCTTGGGAGCTTTCTGTTTGGAGTTTCCAGTGCGGGTAGGAAGTCATGCCTTTTCTGAGAGCCCAGAGCTCTGTAAATGGGCTTCTAAAATTGGTATTCATCGGCCTACATCCTACATCAGAATGTAGTTATAGGACTGTGTGGAGGAAAATAGTAGATGACATTGTGATTTCAGCAGTTTAAGAGCAGAGAACACAAGTATGTGTGGACAATACATTGAATAAAGTAGGTCACTGCTGCATTCCTGCTTGCAGCCCTGCATTACGGTAAAACCTCCATTTGTGGTGGGCATGTGCCCTCTGTGATAACTGTCAAAGCTGTCTGTTTTGGAGAAAACATCTTGCTAATCATTTACAACGTGAGCAAAGATAAAAGGCACGCGTTTGCAGAGTTATTTATTTAAATTCCACCTTGAGATGATGAGATAAGGTACCAGAGCACGTTGGAAGGTAGAAGTAAAATTCACATCATGGATATTATCATCTGCCCGTTATTCTGTGCTTTGCATTCAAAGTGCAAAAGGCCACAGAACAGAGGTTCAACTTTTGGAGATGGTTTTGAAAGTGAGCTTGAAACTCTGCTGGTTAGGTTAGAGTTTCAGTTCCTTCGAAAGTTAACAATTTGCATGATCACAAAAGTAACATCCCTTGAATCGGCATAGTCACACTCTGTCTTAAATGTGTTCATTACTGCTAATGGCAGAGATTTATAGAACAGCTGGAAATTGGTTAATCAACTATGTTTTAAGATTTTTAATGTGTGTGATCCTCTAAAATCCTGGCATTTCTCAACATTGAGTTTGTGGACTCCCAGTTATGTGCAGTATTTTCAAACTTGCTGGTTGATTTTCAGGATCTTTCACAGGGTCTGTAGAGCGGATGATTTTAATGTGGATTGTAGCACTGTAGGAAAGAAAACAATACTTTTTTTTGAAGATGGACACAAAAAGTTGGAGTAACTCAGCGAGTGTACTTTTCTTAGGTAGGTTGATCCAGGATATTAAGATGCATTGGATCTGCAGTGACTTAGTAGATTGGATTCAACATTGGCTTGCTGAGGGTAGCGGTTTAAAGGGTGTTTTTCTGATTGGAGAAACAATTACTGATCAAAAGTGTTCGGCAGAAATCATTGTTGTGACCTCTATTGTTTGTGATTATATTAAAATGACTTGGACAGAGTGTTGTGGACAGTTCTGGTTGCACCGGTACAGGAATGATGTGGAATCTTCAGATAGGATGCCCAAGAGGTTAACAGGATGTTGTTTGACGTAGAGAGTATTAGCTATAAGAAGTTGGACAAACTTGGGTTCTTTTCTAGGAGTATTGGAGGTTGAGGAGCAGCCTGAACTATGAGAGTAGAGAGTCAGTTTTTTCCCGCAGGTAGAACTGTCAAATATTGGAGGGCTTGGCTTTTACATGAGATGGGACAGTTAAAAGAGATATGCGAGGCAAATCTTTTTTTGATACAAAGCGACGGATAGCTATAACATGCTGTCAGAAGGGTTGGTGGAAACAAACGATAGTGTCGTATAAGAGGCATTTTTGGCAGGCACAAGAACATGAAGGGAAAGATATAGATCTTGGGCAAGCGAATATGGTTATTTTAAATTGGCATCATGGTCGGCACACTGGGCTGAAGGGTCTTTCCCAATACTGTACTGTGTTAGTTTGAGATCTAAACACTGATCGTTATAGTATCTCACAAGTAACAACCTGACAACTGGAAAAAGAGCAATTTATTTCTACTTTGTTCTTTTCCTGTAATCAGCTTTCTAAAACCAAAAAAGATTGATTGTAATAAATGCAGTGTCCCCAATTTCAAACTATTTGCATTCCTGAAACACATTTGTAAGTTGACTTGTTCACAGGTTGGAACATGCTTGCAACCTCATTGTTACTTTCACTCACAACGGTTGTATGGAAGTGGTCAGCAGAAATATTCCAGTATAATTGCTTGTAATGTGACATATTTAAAGCATAGTATGAAATGCAAAACCTAAATACAGTAATAATAAAGCACGTTAAAGTATTTCAACAAACATTTATTTATGACCTTGACCTGCTCAAATTGCTGAAATGGGCTCTGATCACATTCAGCCTTGAAATAAATTTCAGTGGAAGATTGCAGACTGTCTTATCAACTTCCCATGTTTTGCCACAAGTACTACAGGTCAAGTCAACTCAAGTTTATTCATCACATACGCATACGAGATGTGCAGTGAAATGAAAAGTGGCAATGCTTGCGGATTGTGCAAAAAAAACTACAAAGCAGAATGGAACAGAATCAGTAATTACATTTTTGTGGGAGAAAAACAAAAGAAGAAACAGTAATTTAAAAGACACCACACAACAGTAAATTGGTACAGTAAGTTAGTCCCTGGTGAGATAGGAGTTTACAGTTCTAATGGCCTCTGGGAAGAAATTCCTCATCCTCTCTGTTTTCACAGCATGGCAACGGAGGCGTTTGCCTGACCGTAGCAGCTGGAACAGTCTTTTGCAGGGGTGGAAGGGGTCCCCCATGATCTTGTTGGCTCTGGATTTGCACCTTCTGATGTATAGATCCTGAGGGGGGGCGAGTGAAGTTCCCATAGTGCGTTCGGTCGAACGCACTACTCTCTGCAGAGCCTTCTTGTCCTGGGCAGAGCAGTTCCCAAACCAAATTGCGATGTTTCCAGACAAGATGCTTTCCACAGCCGCTGCGTAGTAGCACTGGAGGATCCTCAGAGACACTCTGAATTTCCTCAATTGCCTGAGGTGGTAAAGGCGCTGCCTTGCCTTACTCACCAGTGCTGCAGCGTGTGATGTCCATGTCAGATCCTCTGAGATGTGGACTCTCAGGTATTTAAAGCAGCTCACCCTATCCACAGTATCCCCATTTATCTTCAATGGTGTGTACGTCCTCGGATGATGTGCCCTCCTAAAGTCCACGATCAACTCCTTAGTTTTTTTGACATTCAAGAGGAGGTTGTTGTCCTGACACCAGAGTGCCAGATCAGGCCTTCTCATCGTTATCGGAGATCAGGCCCACGGAGATCAGGCCCATCAGCAAACTTGATTATCAAGTTGGAGCTGAACCTAGCCACACAGTCATGTGTGTACAGGGAGTACGATAGGGGGCTGAGGACACAACCCTGGGGAGATCCTGTGCTCGGGGTGAGGGACTTCGATGTATTTCCTCCCATCTTGACTTCCTGGGGCCTGGCGGTGAGAAAGTCCAGGGCCCAGGCACACGGGGTGTGAGCCCCATTTCCAGCAGCTTCTCAGAAAGTCTGGTGGGGTCTATCGTGTTGAAGGCTGAACTGAAGTCTATGAACAGCATCCTCACATTGCCCCCCTTCTGGTGAGAGAGAGCAGTGTGCAGAACCAGGGAGACCGCATCGTTCGTGGATCTGTTCGGAAGGTAGCGGGTCCATGTTGCAAGGGAGGAAGGCGCAGATATGTTTCTTGACCAGCCTCTCAAAGCATCTCATGACTACCGAGATGAGGGCCTCATTCAGGCAAGCTGTGGAGGGATTTTTTGGAACAGGTACAATGATGGATCTTTTGAAGCATGCAGGCCCCGGACTTGGCCAGGGAGAGGTTGAATATTGTAGTGAGCACCGGAGCTAGCTGCATAGCATAAGACTTAAGTACTCGCCCCAAGATACCATCTGGGGGGGGGAGTGAAGCCTACAGCTTTCCTGGTGATCACACGTGTCAGAGCCCTCCTCACGTCGTGCTCGGACAACGCAAATGTGTGCACATCCCCAGCGATGGACCATTTTTGCTTCCATTATCTGCTTGCATCTTTGTAAAGGTTTTTGTCCTTTTGGTTCTATCAGCAATAAGTTAATTTGTCAACAGTTGATTTTGGTCTTTCATCCAAAACAGTGATTTTCCCATCTCACTGTTAACACCGGCTTTTTATTGCCATTTACACGATCAGCATTCCCTTCACATGTTCCAGAATTTATGTTGAAACAAGGAACTGCAGATGCTGGTTTATAAAATAAGATGCAGAGTGCTGGAGTAACCCAGCATCTCTGGACAACATGATTAGGTGATATTTCTGGTGGGGACCCTTCTTCAGGCTGACTGAATCCAGAATTTAAACTTTATCATAAGTGCCGGGCTCAGCTGTTACATGGTTTAGCTCTAAAACACAATGGCAACTGAAGATGTTTGGCCTTGTAGCAAAACGAAATGGAGAAACTTAGTGACAGCGCAAATGAATTGTTACCAAATGAGTCACTGCATTTGTGAGCACACGGAGGTGTTGTGCAACACTTTGTTTGTTGCTTTATCGTGCAAATTGGTTTTAGATTTTTGTAGCTGAACATTCATGAGTCAGAACGATGAAATCAATACGCAGACACACAGTGCTGGAGGAAATCAGCGGGTCAGGCAGTTTCTCCGGAGTACATGGATCGGTGACATTTTAGGTCGCACCCTTCTTCATACTTTTACTCAGAACAATTAATGATTTGTTATGGACACCAGTTTATAAATCCAGGTGTTTGTATGTTGGGTGCTCCGCTAGGTGTAGTGGTGGAGGCAAGTACGATAGTGGAGTTGAAGAGGCTTTTAGATAGGCACATGGAAGTGCAGGGAATATGGATTGTGTGCAGCCAGATGAGCTTTATCTTAAGGATAAAGGGGAAATCCTTTAAAACCGAGATGAGAAGAACTTTTGAATCTCTGGAACTCTCTGCCACAGAGGGTAGTTGAGGCCAGTTCATTGGCTATATTTAAGAGGGAGTTAGATGTGGCTCTTGTGGCTAAGGGGATCAGGGGGTATGGAGAGAAGGCAGGTACGGGATACTGAGTTGGATGATCAGCCATGATCATATTGAATGGCGGTGCAGGCTCGAAGGGCCGAATGGCCTACTCCTGCACCTAATTTCTATGTTTCTATGTTTCTATGAGATGGGCTTAATTTAGGCATTCTGTTCGGTACAAACATTATGGGCCGAAGGGCCCATTCCTGTGCTGTCTATGTTCTATGTAGTTCTGTAGTGCTACAGATGATGCTGCAGCTTCATGTAACTCCAGGGGTCAAACCTGTTGCTGCTGTCTGTGCAGAGTATGTATCATCTCACTTTGATATGCTATTGTGTAGATGTGTGGTAGCTAGATATGGGTAAACTCAATGGGCATATGTGCAAGAATAGATCACTTGGAAGATATGCAAGGATTTCATTGGTGAGGTGTCTCTAACAGCTGGCAGAGGCTCAGTGGGCTGAAATGGTCATCTTCTATATCATATGGTATTCTCATTTATTACCTGTGCTCCCATGCTTGGATCTATTGGTCCTTAATCCAAATTCTCATTGCTCTTGTGTGATTTTTATATACCCATAATAAACCTATTGGTTCCCTTTCAGGCAGGCTCTTTCTGCTTTTTATTTCTTTGTCCTTTTTTAAAATCTTTTATTGGCAACTACTTCGATCCTTCTGCACTCTCATTAATGCCATCAACCTAATGTCTGTCACATGTCTACTTTTTCTGCTCCTGCTTGCTCTCTATCTTTTCCCAAGCAGGAATTGATGTGCCGAATGGCCTAATTCTCCTTTAACTTATGAATTCTAACTTTGGTTGCTCTGCCTTACTGTGGAATCGAAATATGCAAAGACTTTACCCGAGCCATCTCGCTCTCAAAGCTGCCCTTTGTCCAATTAGAGCTTCGTATGTAAAGCCCACAGAAGTGACCCATAAATACTATACTGAACTATTAAATTGTTTCACTCGTCAGATGTACATGACACAGTAAAAAGTGAATTGCTGTTGCTCTAACTTCCAATGACTTTAACTGGAAGAGTCCAGAAGGTCCAAATGGGAATTGAATTGAAGAAATTAAGTGACATATAGCTGGAAATACAGGGTTACGTTTGTGGGCTAAGCGCTGATACCCATGGGCCTGTCCCACTTAGTCTCCTGTCGTCACCTAAAACGTCGCCAATGTCGCCACATGTTCGCGGGTGGTTGCCGGGGAGTCGCCTTCATGGTCGTGAGTAGTTCCCACATTCTCGGAACTAGTCGCAGCTTCATTCTGATCGCCGCTAATTTTTCGAAAATGCAGTGGTAGTGGGTCACCAGGAGGTCGTAGGTTCTCGTAGGGTCACTGCTGCTGACTGGTGACTTGCGCTGTCCCCCGCCTGCATAATGTGTGTGTGTTCCACTCTGACAGTCGCCGGTTATTCAGTGACCTGCTACGACTTGACAGTTGCCTGAAAAATCGCCTAAGTGGGGCAGGTCCATAAGTGTTTACCCACTGTAGATGTTTGACCTATTTTGTATCGAGAGGC
The DNA here is from genome assembly GCF_028641065.1 of Leucoraja erinaceus. Taxonomy (NCBI): domain Eukaryota; kingdom Metazoa; phylum Chordata; class Chondrichthyes; order Rajiformes; family Rajidae; genus Leucoraja; species Leucoraja erinaceus. The sequence goes on from NC_073377.1 coordinate 75,617,374, forward strand.
CCACATCCCAACCAGAAACCACAGTGTAGCAAGTTGCCATGGTAAAAGGCCATTCTCACGTTGCGAGTTGACACAAGAGGTAACCTGAGTTAAACCTCGTGGTAATAACGTACGATTAGCGTACGGCATTCGTGGACGCAACGTAGTGCATCGTGGCGCTAACGGCAGGTACTCGTGTAATTTGTCGACTCTTGCAAAAAATCAAACATGTTTTAAATTTTCCATGAGTCAATTTTACTCTTGTGGTTAAGAATTGAAACATTTAATACGTAGTGGCCCGTGCGTTGTAATAACGTAGTGGCCCCTGCGTTTACCTTAGTGTATCGTGAGTCTACCGTGGGAACTCTTTAACTCTGCGGGCAGGCAGCAGCAGATTGTCGCTCCCTTCAGTTTCCCAGCGACAATCACCTGCCATAACGCGAGAGAAATCATGCACTGTTGTAGGTCTCCTTTGCACGTCGGTGTTTCTGTTTTTCTCCACTGATTGTTGGCCCTATCTGTCACCACCCCCACCTACACCCCTCTGCTTCCCGGCCATTTGTGTGACCCCTTCCCTCCCCAGCTCCCCGCCCATTGCACCAGCACGGGGGCTTTGCACTGTCTTCACGTCGGCGATGCCAACAGGTCGATGTGAGTCGCCCCGGGGAAGTCGCTCACTTCACCCCCCACCTTTCCCTCCCAACTCCAATCCCGTCCCGACCCCCTGGGAAACTGAAGGGAGCGACTGCCCCGGGGTGACTGGCACTGACCTGCTGGCAGCGTCGACGTGAAGACAGTGCAAAGCCCCCGCGCCGGTGCAATGGGCGGGGAGCTGGAGAGGGGAGGGAAGGGGTCACACACATGGCCGAGAAACAGAGGGGTGTAGGTGGGGGTGGTGACAGATAGGGCCAACAATGAGTGGAGAAAGACAGAAACACCGACGTGCAAAGGAGACCTACAACAGTGCATGATCTCTCTCGCGTTATGGCAGGTGATTGTCGCCTGCCCGCTGTTCCTGGCGCTAAAGCCTTGAGATCATTGCCCTTCGTGTTGGCGTAGAGGGGGAGGGGGGTATTGTGCTGTTTGATCGCCCCCTGCTATCCCAGGGACAGGGAGACACAGCAGCTTTTGAGACTGGTGGGCAATCACTTCCAAAGTGTCTGCCCACACAGTCAGTACACCTCTCCTAGACTTGTCTCCTGCACTAAGATCACCCCGCAGAGAATGATCCCAGCCTAACCCAAGAGCCATGTCACCCCAGACAGATTAATGACGCCCCCCCACAACCCCTCTCCATCTCAACTCACGCCTGGGCACCAAAGCAACTCGGGAGGCGAACCCTGAGCTCCGTCTCACAACAATCTGATGTGCACATCCATCCACATTCAAAGATTTAATCTCCCGTCTCCCCGCAATGTGTAGACATGGCAGTAAATTCAATTAAAGCAAACCTGTGTGTTTCAAACAAATCATAAGTATAACTGCTTTGGCACTGGATGGTGCGCATTTTCCCTTTGTAGGTCACATCAATAGATGCGGCCACTCTGAATTATATCTTTAAAACAAAGCCACATGATGGAGAGGTCTTCTTTAACTGTTGCTTATTAAAACATAACACTGTTGCTTATTAAACCAAACCTTCAATCAGGATTGGCTCAAGAGTAACTCGGGAGACAAACTTGGAACATCGCAGAAATGACAAGTAAACGGCAAACTTGTCATACCCGTGGGGACTCGGTTAAACACTTGATCATACACTTGCAATCTCGTACACAACCACGAGTCTTTCACTCGGGGTACCTCTTGTCTCAACTCGCAACGTGAGAATGGCCTATAAATCTCATGTGAAATGTGTGCTGGGGCTCTTGATGGAGTGGAGAAGAAAACTCCAAACTTTGATACACTTTGTATTGTTACTGGGATTCTTATCTTCATGGTTGAAAAGCTTGGTCTAATTTTGTTCACTTTTCTCAAGCACTGTACTCTGCAACCACTGGGCAGTGTCTCTTACTCATTATCCTATCAGTTCCTTCCAGTAATTGAGTTTAGTTTAGAGATACAGCATGGAAACAAGCCCTGCAGCCACTGAACTCATGCTAACTATGCACTATAACCTTCCAGATTCCACAAAGTGAAATAACAAACAAATATGCTGCTAAATTCATCAACAGGGAGCTACTGTCGAGAGATAAAATATGTGCATTCCAGGTTGAAGATTAGGGTTGGGTTGTCTGATCTGAAATATTAACCCTGTTCTCCTTGTCACAAATGCCGCCTGACATGCTGAGTTGTCTGCAGTTTACATTTGTTTCAATGCAAGGCGTATAAACCCTGGTTTGTTTATTCTCTCCATGTAATTTAACCATTGGTATCGTTCTTGTTTATGTTTGTGTACGAAAGAACTGCAGATGCTGGTTTATATATCTGAAGAAGGGTCTCGACCCGAAACGTCACCCATTCCTTCCCTCCTGAGAGTTACTCTGTCCCGCTGAGTTACTCCAGCTTTTTGTGTCTACCTTGTTTATTTATCCTTGTTGCTCTCCTGTTCTGTGCACGGCATTGTGTTCCATTCCTTGTGGCTGTACAATTACTTTACAGACATCATAACTTGTGCAAAAATATATTGACCTGACATTGCAAGTGTAATTGACATATGAATCATCGGCTGAAGCTGCAAAATGTCACGCTCTCCCCTTGCAACGCCTTGATCGCCTAATCACTGCCCCTCCCCACCCTTTGTCCACCCCAAACCTTTGGCTAAACTGCCTTAACCAGAGCTCCAACATTCCTTCATTAAAACTTCAATTTTGGATAATCTGCGAAAATCGGTATGCAGTTAGCAGAAAGATGATTAAACCCTGCTTACTCATTGTGATGCATGTAACACATCTAAATTCAAGTGCCTGGTGATGCAGTTGGCACCTGCCTTCATTGACAAGTCCAATACTCCAGGTGACTTGTGCTGCCTAAAAACTTCTGTATCTAATGCCAGGAGACTGACTGCAAGAGATATAAGCAGTAATGCATTGTGAACTGAATCTGCACACTGAAATATTGAGAAACAGCTGAAAGTGAGACTGAGCCATATAGAGAAAACTTTAACAAGAGTAAAAGGCAATGAATCAAGTAATTGACGCAGGTACAATAAATAACGTGCTTAAAAGATATTTTAACAGGTACATGGATAGGAAAGGTTTAGATGGACGGGCCAAATATGGGCAAATGGGACAGAAAGTGCAGGAGTAAAGGGCCTGTCCCACTTGGGCGTAATTTGCGCATCATTTACTCGACATTCTAAAAATTGATTGGTGCGTCGTGATGCGTTCATGGCACGTGGTGGCATATGCAGTGATGCGCGGTAACACGCGGCGCCCCTGGATTTTGGAATGCTCAAAATCCTCGCGCGCCACCTGCGTGACAAACCTCTTGTGCACGCTGACGTACTAATGGCGTACGCTGACATACTGACGGAGTACGTGTAGCGCGTGGTGATGCATGGTTACACATGAACATTGCCTATGCTAATTTATTATGCATCACCGTGCGTCAAAGTCCGTAATCATGTGCCGCCGTAAGCCGTCGGTGTGCTATTTGCGTGTCATTTGAGCGCCGCACCACTCGCGTATAAAGCACGGGTAGTTTTTAAATTTTTTCACTGGGAAAATCCTTGCCACGGAGAGCGGACTAAGTACGAACGACATCGCAAATGGCTCCCAAAAGAAGCAGGGCCCTCACGAGCACTTGGTGCGCGACTGTTGTACTGCTAGACGATTGTCACGTAACTGTCGCACATCAGTCACTACCGGCCTGTCACGTAAATGATGCCCAAGTGGGACAGGCCTCTTTACTCAGCGGGTGAGGTAGCATCTCTTGATAGCATGGATTGGTGACGTTTTGACTAAATTGTAGAAAAGCTAGGTAAGTGATAGGTGGGGGGGGGGGGGGGGGGTGGGGATTCACTGGCCTGGCTTTGTCCCATCGCCTCCTCTCTTCCAGCTTTCTTCCCCCTACGACGATCGGTCTGAAGAACAGTACTGACCCTTAAGCATTGCCTTCCCATGTCCTCCAAAGATGCTGCCTGATGTGTGGAGTTACTCCAGCACATTGTTTGTTTTTTTTAAAACCAGCATCTGCAGTTTCTTGTGTCTACAGGCAGATGGGACCAGCTAAAACGGGGCATTTTGGTCAGCATTGAAGAGTTGGGCCGAAGGTCCAGTTTCTCTGCTGTATGACTCAAAGACTCGATGATTCAATGATACTTTATTGTCACTTACCAGGTACACTGACATTCTTTGTTCTTGTATACAATACACAAAGTACACAAGGATGTTTCTAGCGCCAATAAAGTTACAAATGCACTCATTAGAGTCATGTTGTTTCTATTTGTTCTCCGTCTTCGACCCAACTGCCTTTCCGCTACCCATCCAGTCCCCCCATTTGATGATCCCTTCCCATCAAGCTGGTTTGGGGTTCAATTTATTGTGATTGGTCGTGTGAAGTCAGGACCGGGCAGAAGCTGTTGATTCTCACCGTCATGAAACTGTGGCCACTGGATATACACGTGTAGACACTGCTTTTTCCCCCTTAAAGATGCTGTTCCATGCATTCATGTTTCAAGGAGCAGTGGTGGTGCAAATTATGTCTTGCGGTACAGAACCATTTGTAAACTTTATCACAGATGTATCTATGATTTTAATATCTATTTGTCGGCTAGGAGTTGGGCATCATCTGATTTGATTTTTGCTTGGCCAAGTTGTGAAATGTATGTAGTGAAATATGATACATTCCAGTCTTCAAAGCACACAATAGAGCATCTCTGATAAAAGCCCCGGGCAACGCTACATTTAGGTATTAGTCAGAATAAGGTGGTTGCAGCATTCACTTCTGCAACAGGCTGGTGTCACAGAATCTGATAAACCTTCAAGTGTAAACGGAAAGGGAAACCAAGAAATTACTATTCTTGTATGGGAAAAAATAATAGAAATTAAAATGATATCAATCTCAACTTTTCTGTGGGCAATATTGATTGCTAAATACTTTATTAAATAACTTCCTGTCTGTGATTTTAGAGCAGGCTTTGTTTCATCTTAAAATTAATTGGATAAGATTAAATAAAATCGAATGTTATAATCTTCTGTTATGAAGCAATATAGTTACTGGGCTATTTAATAATGCCAGCTGATTGCACATGTTGTTCGTACTAATAACATTTTAAAAGAAAATATTTGCTGCATTATTGTGTGATCCCCTATTGGAATGTGGTTGTAGGTTATTTGTTGCCAACTCCATTTGAAGTTGTGGTGAAAGGTCTGAAGGAGGGTTCCAATCTGAAACTTCCCCCATCCTTTTTCTCCAGAGATGCTGCCTGACCCGTTGAGTTACTCCAGCATTTTGTCTCTGTCTTTGGTGAAAAGTAGTATTATGATGCAGCTAGGAAGGTAAAAAGTTCCAAGATCTCTATCGAGTGACTATGAAAGAATGGTGATACTGTAGATTTCCATATCAGGGTGTTAGATAGGTGCAGGAGTAGGCCATTCTTCCCTACGAGCCAGCACCGCAATTTAATGTGATCATGGCTGATCATCTCCAATCAGTACCCCGTTCCTGCCTTCTCCCCATATCCCCTGACTCCACTGTCTTTAAGAGCCTTATCTAGCTCACCCTTGAAAGTATCCAGAGAACCGGCCTCGACCACCCTCTGAGGCAGAGAATTCCACAGATTCACAACTCTCCGTGTGAAAAAGTGGGGGTTGCACCTGGGTGTGGGAGGAGTTTGAAACGCAAATTAGTTCCACTTAATGTTCTCAGTGTTTGCTCCTTTTATACACTCTATTATTTGTTTACATGAGAATCTTGTTCCTGAAATAGAAGTGGTGTTCGCTGCATGGTTTCTTTTAGGCAAAAACATCAATTCCCCTAATGGAGTTGATAGTGTATCCACTGCCAGCAGTAATTACTTTTCATGAATTCCAACTGCAGATGAGGTTGTTTAAGATATTTGGTGTTCTGGCTTTGACCCAGTGTGAGCAGGGCAGCACAGTGCTGCAGCATTGGAGCTACTACCTCACAGCGCCAGAGACCTGGGTTTGATCCTGACTATGGGTGCTGTCCATACAGAGTTTGTACGTTCTCCCTGTGGCTACGTGAGTTTTCTCTGCATGCAGAGAATGTTTCCTCCCACATTCCAAAGATGTACAGATTTGCAGGTTAATCAACTTCTGCAAATTGCCCCTAGTGTATCGGAGGGGATAACATAGAACTAGTGTATGGATCGGCATGTACTTTGTGGGCCAAAGGGCTTGTCTCCACACTGTGACTCTGAACAAAAACTAAAAGATATAAAGTAGATTTAGTGTTTGTAACAGATGTGGTGTCTGTCCTTGAACATCAAAATGTTTGGACTTGAAGTACTTTGGAACAGAAATGTATGTGCAAATGGTTTTGTCTAGTGATCCAGTCATTCACACTCCAGTGATTTGTCTCAATAGATTGAAGAGGTTGTTTATGTTAAATGTAGGATAAAAGATTTATTATTTTAAAAAGAAAATTAAACTCTTCCTAAATTAGGTTCAAAAGTAAAATATCTCTTTGTGAGTGTTTGCCACAATTCAACATGTTTAAAGAAGTACTTTACAGAAATTAACAAGATGGTATATTTACCGAGTTTCCTTTTAAATATTCCAAAATGTATTTGCGATATAATATCTAAGTAATTTCACTCTACAGATAGTTGATGCCATGAGTTCAACACAAGTTAAATCCAAGGACCAAATTGTGCAGAGAAAGTATTGTGCTCCAGTTCTGGCAGCGTGCTGATGACTCACTTCTGCACACTGCATTCACGGCTCATTGACAGCTATTGCTACATGCATTCATTGGAGGGCATCCACCAAGTTCTGCAGGAGAGTTCCATAAGACTTAGCAGCTGTATTAGGCCCTTCGGCCCATCAAATCTACTCTGTCATTCAAACATGACTGATCTATTTTTCCCTCTCAACCTCATTCTCTTGCCTTCTCCCAATAACCTTTGACCCGCATCAGGGCTCTCACTTAACTTTTTTTTCCCCCTGTTGCCAGCCGGGCAACCTAGGCAGCTTTTTAGGTTGCCAAATGACAGTTTAGGTGGTCATTTAAGACGGTTTGCATGATGCGTGTGATAATGTGCGGACTAAGTGCGTAGTTACCAGTCAGAATTATGCTCAATGAAGCATTCACATATTATTTCTGCTTCAAATAAAGTCACAAACTAAACATATTTACCAATCAAGACATGATATATACCACAATGACATGCAGCAAAATTATAATACAGTATCTCAACTCTTTTTACACATTGCAATTAATGCAATTTCTCTTAGTTCTTTCCACTTCCAAACAAAAATGTGGTTGGATTATTTAGCGTATGATCAACCTGTGTCAATAAATCCTGGACCATGATAACATATATCCTTAACCATGTACACTACAGATTGATGCAAGCATGTTTCCTGTGAAGGACTGAAAATTACCATGACATGGCCATAGCATGGGTTGTTATTGCTATTGGCACAGAAACACTCTCGCTTCCCACATAATTATAACAAAATATACAGGTTGCAAGGACATTTCTAAAGGCATTTTATGCTGTTAAAACGGACTATATCCATCCAACAGGTTAAACATTACACTAACTGACAAGAGATGGCCAAAGGACATAACTGCAGCAAATGTTCTTTTGGTGATATGTTTAAAGTGTCAAAACACCACATTACTGTACATTCAGATTAGATGTACGTGTCACGAACAGCAATGAAGATACCCAGTTTGTAGGCACCAGATTTTTTTTTAAATTATTGATAAACGCTGTTTCCACCATTCCCATTTCAGAATTAACATTAAAATTTCAACTGAAATATCTCCTGACCAAATTTGTAATGTATATGATCGACTGTAGAAGTAAAACCTGGATAAATCCAACGTATACTACAGTACTGATACTCCATATTAACAGCATTGATTTGCCATTAAAATGAATTCTGTAATAACGTGTCAACGGTAGCTATGACAATCGAACACTGCGGTGATAATGTTTTACATGTTCACAATTTAATTAATCCATCTTCATGGACTAAAACAAATTTACCATTGGGAATTAAAACACATTTGATTGCATTCTGTTATCAAACACAGTCAATTTTCGCTCTGAAGACATTTCCAGCACAATAGGATCAGGGAGGTGGGGGAGGGGGGTTGAGAAGGCAATTGTTGCGGAATGGATGGATTGAGGCAGGTGTATTAGTACGTGTTGGAGTATGTAAAATTGTGAGGGGAGAGCGTGGGGGATGTCAGTGGTGTTGAATGGGGGGGATCAGTACGGGATGAATGGGTGGGTCAGTACAGGATGAATGGGGGGATCAGCACAGGATGAATGGTGGGATCAGTACAGGATGAATGATGAGGGGGGGGGGGGGGGTCAGTACAGTGTGGATCGGAGAATCTGCAGGATGAGGGGGTGGGGTCAGTACAGGATGGATGGGGGATCAGTACAGGATGAATGGCAGATCAGTAAAATATGAATGGGGAGATCACTACATGATGGATGGGGGGGGGGGGTTGGTGCAGGATAAATGGAGGGTGGGTCAGTACAGGATGAATGGGGGGGGATCAATAAAGGATGGATGGGGGGGGGAGCAGTGCAGGATGAATGGGGGGTGTGGTGCAGGATGGATGGAAGGAGAGTCCGTACAGGATGAATTGGGGGACCAGTGTACGATGGATGGGGGGGTGGCAGGAGAATTAATGTGAGGTGGATAGGGTGATCAGAACAGGATGAATAGATTTGGGGGAGGGGGGTATTTGGGGAGGGGAGCACAGGGATGTCAGTGAGAACTGAATAGAGGCGGGAATGGGGATCAGTGCGGGATTGGGAGGAGGGGTCCCAGGATAAGAGTGGTGGAAGGGGGCGTACGAGAGAGAGAGGGAGGGAGGGGGGGAAGCAAGGTCGGGAGGAAGGTCAGTGCTCCTCGGCCAACATCACCCGACTGCCTTGGCCGTCCCTGTCCACCGCCAAGTGCCGCGGCTAAAGGGGGAGGTGGTTAGGATCTCCTCGCCACCGCCTTCCCTCCTCTGCCAGCCAACAGCAAGGTGTGGGGCCGAGCGGTGCAGCTCAAAGATCCTATAGCTATAGGATGTTTGGTGCAGCTGCTTCAGACGGTGGAAGGAGGCCTCCCCCTCCCTCCCTCCTCCCGGCCTCAGCGTGCGAGAGGGTTTGTTTTGAAAGCGGTATCACCGTTAGCGGATTTGCAAACAGCGGCCGCTATCAGGGTGGGCGGGGTGCGGGAGGAGGTGCAGCCTCTGTCGCGGACGCTGCTGCTACTGCTGTGCGGGGCCCGTCATTCGCTCTGACCCTCCCTGCACCTAGTCACCCTGCACCTAGTATCTTTGCCCTGCATGACAGCTGTCGCCGCCGCCACCGACACGAAACATCACGTTCATTTTCTTCCAGAGATGCTGCCTGACCCGCTGAGTTACTTTGTTTTTTGTGTCTATCTTCGGTATAAACCAGTATCTGCCGTGCCAAGCCGGGCAAAATGATTCTGCGTTTAGGTTACCCGGCGGCACTTTGGGTGGTCATTGGCACTAGGGTAACCACTAATTTCGAGCCCTGCGCATACTAATCAAGAACCTATCAATCTCTGCCTTAATAATACCCAATGTCTTGGCCTCCACAGCCATCTGTGGCAATGAATTCCACAGATTCATCCCATTCTAGTTAAAGAATTTCCTCCTCATCTTCATTCTGAAGGTACTTTCTTTTATTGTGAGGCCATGCCTCTCGGTTCTAGACTCTCCCTTTACTGGAAAAAAATGTTCCACATCCACTCTCTCTCGGCCTTTCATTATTCAATGGGTTTCAATGAGCATTTGGCCTGCTGGAGCTTAGAGGATGAGGGGGTTCCTCGTTGAAACTTATTGAATAGTGAAAGTCTTGGATAGAGTGGACGTGGAGAGGATGTTTCCAGTAGAGGGAGAACGTAGGACCAGTGACTATAGTCTCAGAATAAAAGGACCTACCTATAGAAAGGAGATGAGGAGGAATTTCTTTAGTCAGAGTGGTGAATCTCTGGAATTCATTGCTGCAGAAGGCCGTGGAGGCTGTCAATGTACATCTCTAAGGCAGAGGTTGACAGAATCTTGATCTGTAAGGGAGTCGGAGAATGTGGGGAGAAGGCAGGAGAATGGGGTTGATAGGGAAAGGTAGATCAGTCATGAATGAATGGCAGAGCAAACTCAATGGACCAAATGGCTAGTACATTCCTAGTTCCAGGTGATATTGCTGCACTCTGAACTGTGCCCAGAAATAATCATGTCCCCAATGGACCAGACCAGGTATAATTTTATTTTTCTGTAATTGATGCATTAAGGGTCATTGGACATTTAAGTTAATATATTCTCGTAAACATTTGAGGTTGGATACGCATAGTTACTACAAGGCCTTTGGTAAAGGCCAGCTTTTTGTATTTCGCCTTGCATGTAGGAAATAATAAACTACTCACCATTATGTTACCAGTGTATACCCACCACTAATTACATTTTGCAAAATTTGTTTATCTTGTTAATTTGGATGCATGGAAAGTGACAGGACGTCAACCAAGTCACCGACAGGGCAATTCGTTGACCAACTCAGCCGTGGCTGGGTGAATGATGAGTTGGCCTTGGTGCTGGACTGCACCCAAAGCCCAGCCGGCGGGTCAGCTGAGGAGTTTTGGTCCGGGCACCGGAATTTGCGTGCGACATCGGGCACAAAGTCTGGCACCCCATCCAACTCGTGAACCGATGATCGACCATGAGAAGGTGGTGTCGGCGGAAAGCGAAGGTCCAAAGGTCCGACTACTGGCCGGGCTGCCGACCGACGGCGCCATGGGCGAGGTGCTACTGCTGCACTCCTTGGGCTGCACTATGTTGGGACGGTTGAGGCAGGGCTGGACGCGGCGCTCCAACCCGACAGTCCCCTCGACCTGTTTAATAGCGGTCAAATACGGGACGAGGGTGGTCCCGAATGGGACACACCAATTTAGCCCAATATACACGATGTCCCGGCTAATACGGGACAGTTGGCGACACTATTAACATCAATTCACACTTAACATCAATCAATTGGGACTGCGTGTGGAATCAAGCAAAGCCTTTGGGCTAATCTACTGAACACAAATATTTGCTTTAGAGTTTCAGGGCAAGGCAGCAAAACAAATAATCAGTTTTTAAAATTGTTGTTCTCACGGTGCGACCTGATGCAAGATGTCACCAGAGTGAAGTGGTCGTGGTCCAATAAGAGTTCCGCACGATATAGCAGAAGGTAGATAAAGAGTTCCCATGGTACTCTGCAATTCTGTCATTTTTGCGAGTGACTTGTCCGTCTCCTGATCTTTCCCGTTAATCGTGAATGAACATCGTGGACTGTAGTGTAGTTAATCACGTGACACAAATGATGTTACTTTGTGTCACACACGATATTGGTTTTTTTCACCCGAGCTCTTTAATGAGCTGATGAATAATCTGTGTTTTTTTAGACAAATGTTGTTTGGTGTGATGCACCTTCTCTCAATATGTGCAAGAAGTCGTCTTTTTATTTTGTCAAATATGAATAAAGACTGTGTCTCACATTGACCGTGATGATTGTGTTATTTTATGATCTACTGAGAGGTGAAACTTTCAGTCTGAAGAAGGCTCTCGACCCGAAACGCCACCCGTTCCTTCTCTTCAGAGATGCTGCCTGTCCTGCTGAGTTGCTCCAAGCAACTGGTGTCTATCTTCAAAGGACTGACCACCGGGCTAGTTGTCGGGGCTGGCGTGTTGCGTTTCTGCGTTTCACATACCGAACTTGGGACGGGACTGGAGTTGGGAGGGAAAGGTGGGTGTCTCTCCCCCCCCCCCCCCCCCCCCCCCCAACTCCCACCCACACACACGAATGCTGGAGAAAATCAGCGGGTGCAGCGGGGCCGAAACGTTGTCTATTTCCTTCGTTCCATAGATGCTGCTGCACCCGCTGAGTTTCTCCAGCATTCGCGTGTGTGGGTGGGAGTTGGGGGGGGGGGGGGGAGAGAGACATAAGGCAGCCTGAAGAATGGGTTGCCTGTCCATTTCCCTCCGTAGATGCTGCCTGGCCCGCGGAGTTCATCCATTCATGCCTGTGTGAGAGGGATTGAGGGAGAGAGAGAGAGAGGCACACACAAGGTGAATGTGAAATCTCACCTGCCTGTTTCAGTGACAGACACCCACCGCCACTAAATGAAGACACCCCCATCTGTCTCCCCCTCCTCTCCCTCAACTCCCCCACCTTTCCCTCCCAACTCCAGTCCTGTCCCGGACGCCTAGGAAACTGAAGGTTTCCCGCTGTAATTAAGGAGTTCCCACGGTAGACTGTAAAACTGGGACCCTGGTTCTGGACTCCCCCAACATCGGGAACATTCTTCCTCCATCTAGCCTGTCCAATCCTGTAGATACGATTAGACAGGTATCTAATTCAATTAATGATTTCTATCGCCCAGCCTCTCATCTCTCGGGTTCGGCCAGGAAGGAACTGCAGATGCTGGATTAAAACGAAGATAGACACAAAGTAGCTCAGCGGGACAAGCAGCATATCAGAAGGGTCTCGACCCGAAATGTCACCCATTCCTTCTCCCAAAAGATGCTGCCTGCCGTCGAGTTACTCATTCTCTTTAAACCGGCATCTGCTGTTCCTTCCGACACATGCACAAGAAATAGGCAACTTTTCGGGCCGAAACGTAGCCTATTTCCTTCGTTCCATAGATGCTGCTGCACCCGCTGAGTTTCTCCAGCATTTGTGTGTGTGGGTGGCAGTTGGGGGGAGGGGGGGTGGTGTAGAGAGATAAGGCAGCCTGAAGAAAGGCTCGCCTGTCAATTTCCCTCCGTAGATGCTGCCTGGCCCGCGGAGTTTCTCCAATTAGAAACTGCTTTCAGACAAAAAGACACACACTGCTAGAGTAAACTTGCTCAGCAAGTGAGGTACTTGGACACTCATAAATGAAAAAGAATAAAAATGTGATTATTTCACCTCCCTTCAACTATTTTGTGTTTTAGCATGAGAGGGATTATAACATTAGAGACATTCCTCTTGTAGTGATGTATTAATGAAGAGTTGCAGACATCAATCTGATAGTAAAAAATATATTTATTTAACCTCACCTTATGTCCCCTCTGTCAGGCTTCCGGGTTTACCGTTCGCAGGAGTTCCCACGGTACCCGCAAGAGTTATTACGGATACCGCACGGATATCGCACGGGCCACTGCATTCAAACAATGTTGCAAAGCTCACCAAGGCACTCTTGGAGAAATTCAAAAATGTTTGAATTTTCTCCCGACCTCAAAAAGTATCACGACTACCTGACATTAGCGCCACGGAGGTCCTCGGGGTTCCACGAATGCCGTACTGTTATCGCAGAAGGTTCCCACGGTGTTAAACTCTTGTTAAGTCTTGCTTCAGGTCGCACTGTGAGAAAGCCCTTTAAGAATCACCCAACTCCCCTGTGGTTGCCCTGTTTGGCCTTCCCTTGAGCTTAAAATGAAGCCTTAACCGAACATTTGCATCCCCAACATATGTCATGCATGTCTTCTGTATGAAAATGCAATAACGATTCGAGAAGGTTATGTTTTATAACAGCGATTTCTGCCGTGTGGAGTATGGCCTCCTTGATTACAATGTGGTGGTGATGGTGGAGACTGGGTTCTGTGAGCCTTTAATAACATTGAGGTAATTTAGTCACAAGATTTGCAGAATGAGGTAAAATATATACAATAGCTGCCACGATGGGACTTTGAGATCGCGGTCCATTCAACTCTTCCCCACTGAGCCATCATAAAGCTCAAATCTTAAATAGGGAGACTTCCTGGGTGGAGTTTTTTGTCGATGTTGAGTGGCTGAGCTGCATAGTTCATCCCAGCTGTTACCAGGCAACCAAACCATTTTGCCAACAACTCGAGAGCAGCCCTGAGCTGCTATCTACCTCATCGAAGACCCTTGGACAATCTAATCACGGCCTTTACTGGACTTTATCTTGCACTAAACATTATTCCCTTTCTCAGGTGTTTGGCTTGTCTGTATATAAATAAAAATCCTTCAGAACACTGCCAGCATAAGACATTGTTACTGGCACATCTTTTTGGGCAATTTGCTCGGAAATCATTTAATGATTTGGATCTTTTTAATCATAGCAGTAGTGGTCGCTTTGTTGTTTCCAAGTACAGTTGCGTTTTACAAAAATTATAGCGATTTTAAAAAAAGATATGAAAGAATGAAAACACTGCAAGTATTACTTGTTCATGTTTCAACTTGAAGACTAAAGCAGGAGACAGCAATTTCATAACCCACACAGTTAGAAATTGGAAGTAATACGTAATTTAGCAACAAATTGGTTGTGTTTTGAGTGAGAGATTGCATACACCACTTGTCTGCTAATTTAAGGATGCTAATCTTTTTTCACTGTTAATCTATTGCAGTAATAAATACTATTACATTTTACAAGACCTGTGGAGTTCCTCAGGGATATGTGCTGGACCTCTGCTGTTTGTGATACAGGTGCACAACCTTTTATCCGGAGTTCCGGAAACGGAAAAACTCCGAAAACCGGCCATTTTTTCCAGGATGTCGTCTGCACACCAAACCTTGCGTTTGGCGCCAAACTTGACCCGAAACGACCCACGGTCAACCCAGGTCTGTACTACTGTAGCGGCTGCCTCCTCCCCGGAGACCGGGGAGACACTTAAACATCTGTAAATCATTGCTTAAATGTTAGTCAGTTAGTTTGGAGGGCTTTTATGTGAAGGAGGGGGGGAGAGGAGGAGGGGGGGAAGAGGAGGAGGGGGGGAGAGGAGGAGGGGTGAAAGGGTAAACTTTAATTCTTAGTCCCCTACCTGGTCAGAGAGGCGGGGAGCGGTCAATGCCTTACCGGGTCGCCGTGCAGTAAGCTCCGCAGCGCTGTGGCCGCCAACTCCCAGCTGGGGCTGCGGGCGTCTGACCGCGGGCGGCGCCGGTTGTAGCTCCGACCCCGGCAACTCTACCCCTGGCTGCAAGGCGCTCCAAATCCACCGCCGCTCGCGGCCGGACGCCCCGCAGCCCCAGCTCCGCGAATGTTCGGAGTCGGCGGTGTCGCAGCGCTGGGATACCAGCGGGGAGAGGGCAATGCCTTACCGGATCGCCGTGCGGTAAGCTCCGGAGCGCTGTGCACGGCAGTCGGGGTCTCAACCCATGACCCGTACTCTTGCCACGCAACGCCAGCTGGAGTACACGCGATGAACTGCAGGTAAGCATTTGCTTTGGCTGCCAGCAGAGCATACCCTTCTTCTGTCCCAGCATCTGGACTCCACGCTTACTGGTTGCACGCTCGCGGACCCCGCTGCGGCGGCCTGGGGTGGTGGGAGGATGTCGGGGGGGAGGAGGAGATCGGGGGGGAGGAGGAGATCGTGGGGGGGAGGAGGGGGGGGGGGGGGGGGGGGGGGGGGAGGAGGAGGAATTTGGGGTGTCGGTGACTCTGGGTGGGCGGAGGGTCCAGACCGCCCCCAATTCTGCTGCAGCTGATGGGAACGCTGCCGGGTTTTTGTCCCCGTGTGTGGGCACTGCTGATCCACAGCCAGTGATAGTGCAGCCAACGGGGAGACGGGGCGGCCGTGGCTGGACAGCGCTGACCCTGTGGGGGGGGGGGGGGGGGGGGGGAAGAGGGGGAGAGAGGTGGGCTCCTTCGGCCGATTACACTTTGGTGCTCGGGTTCAGAGCAAAGATACTAGAACATTTGGTTCAGAGCGCTCAGTCATCCAAAAAAATAACCCCACAATATTGCAATCAAATTGCTCTGAGTTTGAGTTCGTTTTATGTAGCGAAGGCTAATCGAGATGGTGCTGTCTGGACACGACAGTGAATGCGGCTATTAGTCGCGGATTGTAAAAGATGCTACACCATGAGGTTACACCAGTTTAAACCTTATACCTTCCCACTTTCAATGACGGCACCCACAATTATTTACAGCGCAAATATTTACCATTTTGGCGGTTTTTAACAGGTAAGAAGGTACGCGTTTCGTGTGTTAACAGTGTGTGCTGAGGCTGCCATGTCCTCCACATGGATCAAGCCGCCCCGTGCATCACATCCTTTGACCTTATGTGCAACCCCCCTATATAAATGACCTGGACATAAATGTAAGATAGACAAAAAATGCTGGAGAAACTTAGCAGGCGAGGCAGCATCTATGGAGAGAAGGAATAAATAGGTGACGTTTCGGATCAAGACCCTTCTTCCGACTGATGTCAGAGAGGGGGGGTGGCGGAGAGAGTAGACTTTATGGGAGAGCTGGGAAGGGGGAGGGGAAGGTGGGAGAAAGGGCTATAAATGTAGTTATGTTGGTGAGTAAGTTTGCTGATGACACCAACATTGGAAGTACAGACAGTGAGGAAGAGTGTCAGAAGATATAGCGGGATATAGATCAGCTGCAGAAATGGAATATTGTGTGCAGTTCTGGTTGCCCCATTACAGGAAAGATGTGGAAGCTTTGGAGAGGGGGCAGAGGAGGTTTACCAGAATTCTGCTTGAATAAGAGGGTTTCAACTACAGGGAGAGATTGGATAGATTAGATTGTTGGATTGTTGTCTCTGGAATGTCAAGGTTGTGGGGAGATTTGAATGGTGTCTAAAATGAAGAGGGGCATAGATAGGGTAGGCAGTCAGAACCTTTTTCCCAGGGTGGAAATGTCCAACATTAGGGCACAGCTCTAAGATGAGAGGGGGGAAAGTTTAATGGAGATGTGTGGGACACGGTGGTGGGGGAGACGGTAGACAAGTTACTGTGAGGAGGGGAGAGAGGAGTTTGTGACTGAGACGGGAGAGGCCATGGTGCAGGAAGGGGCAGCGCTGTACCAGCCATTGCGTTGACTGACAGGAGAGGAGACCAATCTGCGCATGTGTGTTTTAAAGATTTTTAAATCTTAATAACTTTTAAAATATATCATCAATCAGAACAAAACATGTTGCACTTGCAACACAGGAGAATGGTGAGTAAGGTGGTGAAAATTGGTAGCGCTATCGTGTACCGTTTTTGCGCAAATAGAAAAACCACACAAACCAGAAGAGCACAAGATCAAAGTTTTAGTTCTATGTATAGATGTATGCCTTTATTCCTTCTGCCATTGGTCTTCATCAGTCAGGGTATTGAGTATAGAAGTTGTGATGTTATGTTACAGATATAGAAGACATTGATGAGGCCGCATTTGATGTATTGTATTCAGTTTTGGTCACCCTGCTACAGGAAGAATGGTGTTAAGCTTGAAAGAGTGCAGAGCAAATGTACAAGGATGTTACCAGGCATAAGGGACAGGTTGGGCAGGCTAGGACATTATTCCTTGGGGTGCGGGAGGATGAGGGGTGATCTTATAGAGGTTTTTAAGATCATTAGGGGAATGGAGAGGGTAAATGCACAGACTTTTACCCAGAGCAGGGGAATCAAGAACCTGGGAATATATATTTTAGATGAGAGGGGAAGGATTTAATGGGAACCTGAGGGGCAACTTTTTAATGCAGGCGGTGGTGGTTATATGTAATGAGATACGAGAGGAGGTAGTTGAGGCAGGTGCTATAACAATATTTAAAAGACATTTGGACAGGGTGGAAAGGTTTAGAGGATATGGGCCAATTGCATGCAGATTGGACTAGTGTAGATAGGGCATATTGGTTTGTATGGGCAAGTTGGACTGAAGGACCTGTTTCTGTGCCGTATGACTCTTTCATCATCCCACGTTCTCTAAACCGCATGGAATTCAAATACATCTTTAATCATCGTGCTAGGACAAGCTTTCATCCCATGGGCAAGCCTAGTGCATCTCTTTTAAATTGCCTCCAATGCTGGCCCACTTTAAATAATGCGGTGAAAACTTTGCAGATTGCTCCAGATGTGGCCTCTAACACCCAGTGCAATTGTGACACTTCTCAATTCCTCAACACCAACCCCAACCCCCTTGCAATAAAGGTCAATATATAATTTGCCTTTCTAACTAATTGCTGCATCTCCCTGCTATTTTTTCCAGAATTTGTGCAGATGAATCCTAGGGAAGGACCCTTAAGGGCCTGTCCCACTTTCACGACCTAATTCACGACCTCGACCAAGTTTACCCTTGACTCAGTCTTGCAGCATGGTCGTCACGAGGTCGTAGTTAGGTCGTAGTTAGGTCGTGATGCTGGTCGTAGGTACTCGTGGCATCAAGTAGGTCGGGACGTTTTTCTAGCCTGATGAAAAATGTCCACGAGTAAAAAAGGTCGTGAATTAGGTTGTGAAAGTGGGACAAGCCCTTTATGTGCAACCTATTTCCATGAATTTAATAGTTTGCCTTTTGATTCATCATTCTGAAGTGTATAACGTAACAGATTACCATGTTAAACTTCAATCGCCCACTCACTCAGTCCAAATATCTACATCACGTCATGCTTCTCACCTGTTTTTATGACATTTGCAAACCTGGATGTCTCGCAATCTGTCCCATCCTCCAAGTCATTATGTGTGCTGTATCCAATTGAGTGCCAAGTGCTGATCTTTGGCAGCACCCCTCTAGTTACATCCTTCCAGTAGCTAGAAATCTATCCATCTCCTTCTTAAATATATTTAATGCATATACCCTTCTGTAGCAGGGAATTTGACTGAGGAAAAAATGAATAAATCTCCAAGTCTAAGTCCGATGTTTGCTTTTATCCTGTATCTGTAATGTATGGTTCTGAACCTACTCATTCGGGAATGGTCTAGCCTGCAGCCATATTGCCAAGTTTTGAGTTTTGGAGCTTTTAATGAGATCTCTTGTTCTCTAAAGTCTAGTGAATTCAGGCCTGGATTGTCCCAATCTATCTTCATTTTGCCATGCCAGGACTTGCTGAATGAAGAATTTATCTTTTTACAAGAGTAGATCAAGTTGCTTGCAATACTGCAGGTGTGATCTTGCCAAGGCCCTGTATAATTTATAGGGAAACATACTTGATCATGTACTCAATGTTTTACTGTAAAGTCCGTCATAACATTAGTCTTCCTAACTGTTTGCTGCACGTACATGTTTGCTTTCGGGGACTGGTGCATGATAATACTTGTCTCCCTTTGTACATCAAATAGTGATAGATTGGTAAATGTTAAATACTCTGCATATGTCTTTCTCCCAAAATGAATAATGTCACATTTATCTGTATTATGTACAAATGCTATGTATTTACCCACTTGTTCAACTTGTTTAAATGGCCATGAAGGGTGTTGGCCTATTGGTCACAACTCAAAACTCCCACTGAATTTCATGTATTCATCGTCAAGGTCAGTTTATTGTCACATGTACTAGTCAAGTGAAATTTGAGTTACCATACAGCCATACTAAGTGAAGTGCAACAAGACACACAACCACATAAGTTAACATAAACATCCATCGCAGTGGATTCCACATCCTTCACTGTGATGGAAGGCAATAAAGTTAAATCTTCTTCCTCTCGCTCACCCGCAGTCGGGCAGTCAAACCATCTGCAGTAGGGGCGATCAAAGCCCCTGAAACCGACGATCGAAGCCCCCGTCGGGGTGATTGAAACTCTCGGGGCGGTTGAAACTCTTTCCACGCATGTAGATCCCGAGTCGGCCTCTTCTTACCAGAGATCGCGGGCTTCACGATGTTAAAGTTCACAGGCCCCGCGGTTGGAGCTTCCATCCCCGGCAGAGGGATCGCAAGCTCTGTGATGTTAAAATCCCGTAGACTCCTGCGGCTTGGAGCACCCATCGGTCTCCAGGAAAGGCCACCAACTCCTCGATCTTAGGCCGCAGTGGGAATGGTGATATGATACGGAAAAAAATTGCATCACCGTCGAGGTAAAAGATTGGAAAAAAAGTTTCCCCAACACTCACACCCTCCACCCACATAAAATAAATCAAGGAACACCAAAACATACTTTTTAACACATACTAAAAATAACAAAAAGAAGAATGAACAAACTTTGCTGGTGGCGCCACCTGGTAAACAGTGAAAGGTATGTTCAGTTCCTTCATTCAAATCAGTGAAGCATATTTTGAATAGCAGTTGCTCAACGCACCGATGCCTGAGGTACCTCCCTTGATACTGGCTGCTATCCTTTGAGTTCTTTGTCATTTGCCATTTGCAATGCCGATAAGTGACCTGCAAATCCCACCTGCACAGTAACCTCTTATGTGGGACTTTTCTCAAAGTCTTCCCGAAAGTTAAAATAAATCACATCCACTAGTTCGTCTTTGTCTATTCTATCAGTTACATCCTCAAGTTTGGGTATGAAGGAATTGCCTATGCTTGTTTAAACCGAAGATAGTCACAAAATGCTGGAGCAACTTAGCGGGCGGGACAGGCAGCATCTCTGGAGAGAAGAGATCGGTGACGTTTGGGGTCGAGACCTTCTTCAGACTGATGGTAACATAGTGCTTGTTTGGGTAACATGTAAATTTGTGAAACATAGTTTTCTATGTTCACCTTGTCTAATCCTGTTAATATTAGAATAATTGTCCCAAATATTATACTACAATTTTCCCATCCAATGATACCAGTCTAACCGATCTGCAGTAATGTTACTTTTCTACATTTCCCAAGCTCCATTCTCCACAGACTGTTTCATAATTTGTAGAGCTTTGAAAGGTGACACGTCATCCACACATTTGCTGTTTCCATGACAAACACTTTCATTTTATAGGTTTCAGATTATTAGGCACTGGGGATTTATTAGATTTCAGTCTCAGCTCCTTTTCACAAATATTTAATTATTTTAATTCCTCCTATTCATTAGCCTCTTGAATCTTTCTTTATTTTAATTCTGCTGTTTCGTTGCTCTCTTTTCTTCATGCATCTTCACTGATCTTCATTTTACTTGTTTGTGGAGCTTTTTGCCGTTTTTTATGTACTGGAGCTGCCTCCACTGCCAGAGTAAGGCCATATGCAATCTGGAAGAACATCACTTCATATTCCACTTGGGCAGTTTACGACAACGGTATGAACATTTAATTTGTCAATTTGTCTTCCGAACTGCTTGATACATGTACATGTTTGCATTTGGCTACTGATCCATGGGAATACTTGCCTCTCTATGTAAATCAAACAGTGATAGATTGGTAAATGTTAAATACTCTGCAATAACCCTTTCCCATTTCAATTTCACCTGGCCGTTTGCACCAATGTCCCTTTGTGCTCACAATTTGTGCCTTTTCTTGCTTTATCCCATAGCCTTTTGTAGTTTTCCCGTTTCTGGCTGTCCTTGAGACTCTTGAAAGGCGCCCATAAATAAAATGTATTATTATTATTATTAATCTGCCAATTAAATCTCCTTTACCTGTATCCACCTATCACTTGCCAGGCTTTGCTCCACCCGCACCCCTCTTCCAGATTTCTCACCCCTACTGCAATCGGGCTGAAGAAGGGTCCTGACTGAAAATGTCACGCATCCATGTTTTCCAGAGATGATGCCTGACCTGCTGGATTAATCCAGTACTTGGTGGGGTTTTTTGTAAATCAGCAGCTTACAAATTTTACCCTTGTTCTCTCTGGTTCATTCCCTTGGCCCTAACTTGCTGAATTTTAAACATATCTCAGACTTGCTCTTGTAATTTTATATGATAGCATTTTGGACCTAATGTTATCCTTAAGTTTTATTAGCCATGTACGGATTACTTTCTATCAGTTGGGTAGGTGGTATTCAGGAGGAGGTTTCCCTGCTCATGTGTGTGCTGATGCCGTGAGATTTCATGGAACTGGTCAATGTTTGCAGACTCGCAGATCTGTATAGCCACGGGGATATATTGTTGTGCTGCTACCACTGCTGGGGATTTCCTTCATGTGGACAGGACATACCCAGCTGTGGTGCCCCAGGGTTAGAGTACCTTGTCTGTGACATAATCGTACTGTGAGGACGATAGTTGGGCTATTCTTTACTAGTTTGAGGGGCAACAATATTCACTTGCTGTACCAACATTGACTCAGCTGTGAGTTAGGTGTAAGGGCCTACACAAGTAAGTGTTCCTTTGCACATGTTAATTATGCCTTGATCCCTTTATCCCTTGGGTTTCAGTTTATAATTATCACATATACCAAGGTACAGTGAAAAAGCTTTGTGTGCTATTTAAAAAGGTCCGGTATAGTATAATTATATACTATAGCTAGAGCAAAGAGGAAGTTACAGAATGCAGAATATAGATCTCGGCATTGTAGCGTATCAGTTCCATAGGCAAATTCCAATGTTCCCAATCGCCATTCTAGTTGAATCACTCGGTACCCGAGCTTATGGAAGGACCACACAGAAGCATGATAATAGAGGGACGCAGATGTTCCAGAATCTGGTGGTGCGTGCTTTCAAGATTCCATTCCTTCTCTACCAGACAGGAGAAGGGAGAATAAGGAATTATTAGCATAGGACAAGCTTTGATAATGTTGGCTGCTTTTCTGAAGCAGCATGTGGGGTACATGGAGTCAATGGTGGGAAGTCTGGTCTGTGTGATGGACCAGGCGACTTCAACAATTTTCTGTAATTGCTTGAGGTCTTGGGAAGAGTTCCAAAACCAAGCTGTATGGTTTCTATGGTGCATCTCTAGATGTTTGTAAGAGTCATTAGAGACATGCCAAATTTCCTCAGTCTTCTCAACAAGTAGAGGCAATAGTATGTTGTCTTGGCTGTCACATCAATGTGCCTGGTCCATGACAAATCATTGATAATCATGTCAAGGAACTTGAATCTCTCAACTAATTCCACTTCTACACCTCTGTTGCAGATTGGGGCATGTACTCCACGGTGCTTCCTGAAGTTGATAATTAGCTCCTTCGCCTTGCGGACATTGAAGGAGACGTTATTGTTCTGACACCATGTTGCTAAGTAACATAGAAACATAGAAAATAGGTGAAGGGCCATTCTGCCCTTCGAGACAGCACCACCATTCAATGTGATCATGGCTAATCATCCACTATCAATACTCCCGTTCCTGCCTTCTCCCCGTATCCCTTGATTCCTCTAGCTCTAAGAGCTCGATCTAACTGTTTTGAATGCATTGAGTGAATCGGCCTCCACTGCCTTCTGAAGCAGAAAATTCCACAAATTCATAACTCTGGGTGAATTTCTTTTTTCTCATCTCAGTTCTAAATGGCCTACCCCTTATTCTTAAACTGTGGCCACTGGTTCTGGACTCCCCCAACATCGGGAACATATTTCCTACATTGACCAATCCCTTAATAATTTTTATGTTTCTATAAGATATCCTCTCATCCTTCTAAATCCCTGTGAATACAAGCCCAGTCGTTCTATTCCTTCATCATATGACAGTCCCACCATCCCAGGAATTAACCTGGCGAACCTACGCTGCACTCCCTCAATAGCAAGAATGTCCTTCCTCAAATTAGGAGACCAAAACGGCACACAATCCTCTCGTTATGAAGGCCAACATGCCAAATTGTTATATGGTTATATTAGCCTTCTTCACTGCCTGCTGTACCTGCATGCTTACTTTCAGTGATTGATATACAAGGACACCCAGGTCTCATGGTACTTCACCTTTTCATAATCTGATGCCATTATGATAATAATCTAGCTTCTTGTTCTTGCCACCAAAGTGGATAACCTCACATTTATCCACATTATACTGCCTCTGCCATGCATCTGCCCACTCACACAACCTATCCAAGTCACCCTGCATCCTCTTCACAGTTCTCACTGCCACCCAGCTTTGTGTCACCTGCAAATTTGCTCATGTGACTTTTACTTCCTTCATGTAAATCATTAATATATATTGTAAATGGCTGCGGTCCCAGACCGGCCCTTGTGGCACCCCACTAGACACTGCCTGCCATTTTGAAAGGGTAATTAATACTCTTTCTAGTCTGTGAACCAATGTTCTATCCAAGTCAATACCTTACCCCCAATACCATGTGATCTAATTTTGCCCACTAATCTCCTGTGTGGGACCTTATCACAGGCTTTCTGAAAGTCCAGATACACTACATCCACTGGCTCTCCCTTATCCATTTTACTTGTTACATCCTCAACAAATTTCAGAAGATTAGTCAAGCAAGATTGCCCCTTCCTAAATCCATGCTGACTTGGACCGATCCTGTAACTACTATCCAAAGCGCCGCTATTACATCTTCACTAATTGACTCCAGCATCTTCCCCACCACCAACGTGAGGCTAACTGGTCTATAATTCCCGGTTTTCTCTTTCCCTCATTTCTTAAAAAATGGGATGACATTAGCTACCCTCCAGTCCACAGGAACTGATCCAGAATCTACAGAACATTGGAAAATGATCACTCTATCTCTACCTCCTGTTCTCACCTTGATGAAGTGCACAGAAGGTTGTGGCATGAATCAACTCTGGCCTCGGGAATGAATTAAATCTGCTTCAATTTGGCATTTGCCGCAACAGTTCAACTGCAGGTGCTATATGACTGGCTTCCACTGTGCTCCAGACCATCTGAATAAGTGGAAATCATAGGACAGGCTGTCATTCATCAACTACAGCTCGGTGTGTCAATGCT
The DNA here is from genome assembly GCF_028641065.1 of Leucoraja erinaceus. Classification (NCBI taxonomy): domain Eukaryota; kingdom Metazoa; phylum Chordata; class Chondrichthyes; order Rajiformes; family Rajidae; genus Leucoraja; species Leucoraja erinaceus. The sequence goes on from NC_073377.1 coordinate 75,641,882, forward strand.
TATCCCCTTCAAATTCTCCACCAAGCGTCAAGACCTGGGAGTCTGAAGAAGGTTCTAACCCAAAACGTCACCTATCCATGTTCGCCAGAGATGCTGCCTAACCCGCTGAGTTACTCCATCACTTTGTGTGTCTTTGTGTATCAACCAACAAATGCAGTTCCTTGTTTCTATAGGGCCTCTGTACCCCGCCTTACAACTGGATCCTAGACCTCGATTACTGTAGATCAGTAGCAGCATCTCCTCATTGACTATCAATACAGGTGTACCTCAAGGCTGCATGCTTAGTCCACTTCTCTATTCTCTTTACACCCACAACTGTGTTGCTAAGCACAACGCCGATGGCATTTATATAAATTTGTCAGCAACATCACAGCGTTGTTATGGACATGTGGGACCTAATAAAGAAGCGTTTTTTATTAAATCCACAAATAGAACTTCAGGTAAACAATGTTCCTGCTTTGCCACCATTCGGTCAATGTGTAGTAGACACACTGTGAAAGTGTGTGCAAGAGTGCTGCAAGTGGCATTGCTGGCTTTTGCTACCTGTAATGTAATGCAGTGCATGGAACCAACAGTTTTAGTTACGCCCTGTGTTGTGTGTTTTGGTTCAACACAGGAAAGGATTTAATGCACTGTGCATTCCGCTGCTAGTGCAGACATATCTTTTCACTCAGCCTAATTTGTTCTGGTTTATATTGAACATGCCCATTTTTGTGCCCCCTGCAAATTCTGGAATTGTACCAATGCATTAGTGCATTTGTGTTGGAAGGAAAAAATAGATTTTTAGGCATCATTAATTGTTACTATTTAAGGTTTGACAATAATTAAGCGTTTTAAATTTTCTGTGTACAACTAGGGAAAATAAAGGTTATTATAAGCCATCAGGAAGTGATTAAAATAGCATTTCCTTTCCTGGTAATCTTCGTTTAGAACTGACACCCTACGATGTATTTTGGTATCATGAACATTGTTAATAAGTTCAAGACCATAGCTACAGTTAATTTAAACGTGAAGCAGAAATTCTACAACATAAATTAATACATAGAATAATGCTCTTAAATTCTGGTGCAATATTCTGATATAGGCCATGAAGGGGCCACCATGGTGAAATGTTCGTACCACCAAGAATTATTTGCATTAATATAGCACTTTTAAGATTACAAAGACATGCTAGGCTGACTCAGCGTTAAAGTGGGCAAACATTAACACCAAGTTAAATTAAGTGGATTAAATAAGAACAAGAAAACTTCTTCCTCTTTGTTATCCCACGGTCGGGGCAGTCAGACCATCCGCACTCGGGGTGATTAAAGCCCCCGCAGCCGACGATCGAACGGGGGTAACCGAAACTCCCGCGTCGGGGCGGTTGAAACTCTCACTGCGGCATGGAGCTCCCGAATCGGCCTCTTCTTACCAGAGACCACAGGCTTCACAATGTTAAAGTCCACAGGTCCCCCGGTTGGAGCCTCGATCCCCGGCAAAGGGATCGCAAGCTCCGCGATGTTAAAGTCCCGCAGCTTGGAGCACCCGCCGGTCTCCCGGAAAGGCCGTCAACTCCATGATGTTAGGTCACAATGGGGGCTGAGATACAATATGGAAAAAATTTGCATCTCCGTCGAGGTAAGAGATTGATAAAAAGTTTCCCCAAACATACCCCCCCCCCCCCCCCCCCCCCCCCCCCCCCCCCCCCCCCCCCCCCCCCCCTCCCCTACCTGCCACATAAATTAAACTAGGGAACACTAAAACATAGTTTTAACACATACTAAAAATAACACAAAGGAAGGAATGACAGACAGACTGTTGGCGAGGCAGCTACTGCTGGTAGCGCCACCTGGCCTCCAATCGGATAAAATTGAGTGACAATGGGGATAAACTCTAAACAATGTTAACTAGTCACAGAGTGAATGAGAGCAGTCAGAGTAATAATACAGACAAAAGGATATGGATGTTGTGAAAAGTAAGATAGGAGGACAAGCCCAGTAGATCAGGCTGGGCATGTTCTCAACTCCCAGAGGGAGGAGAAAAAGTAGGTGATAAACAAACAAGCTGAAGTATTATTACAGATGGATGACTGATACATGTTGAGCAATCGAGTTGGAGACACAATAGAATGCAGCTGCTGGAATCTGGAGCAACAGACATTCTGTGTACGGAGGAACTGCAGATGCTGGTTCATAGTGAACATAGGCACACAATGCTGGAGTAATTCAGCAGGTCAGCCAGCATCTCTCGAGAAAAAGTGTCTTTTCAACGGACGATCTGCTAGTTGAACTGAATTGGTCAGAATTAACACCATTTTGGATCGAAAACTGCATCAAGCCTGAGCGGAGATGGAAGATGGGCAGTATAAAGAGGAGGGAGGAAGTGATGGGCCCAGTGGATTCCTGGAATAGGGGGAGTTGAAGGATACCAGGCAGATGAAACCCGCAGAGAGAGAGAGAGAGAGAGAGCATTCTACAAATGGGTCACGTGGTGTTGTTAGTGTAGATGTGGAGCACTGAAAGCAGTGCATGAGGTTAGAGGAGGTGTGTGTACATATTTGCCATGCGGAGGACCATTTTGGTCCCTGGATTGTGATGAGGGCAGAGATGTAAGAACGTGTGTTGCACCTCCTGCAGTTGCAGGATAAAGTGTCGGGAATCAAGGAAGGATGGGTGTGGAGAGAGAAGCGCACCAGTGAGTTGTAGGATGGGTGGGGAAGAATGAGCAGACTGGGGTCTCATGGAAGGAGTGGTTCCCAAAGAATTCAGAAAGGGGTGGAGAGGAGATGTGGCTAGTGTTTGGAACTCATTACAGCTGACAAAAATGACAAAGGAACAATGTGCTTTAATGGAGGCTTGGTTTGTGAAAGGTGGGGACATGGAAAATTCTATCTCAGTTTTGTTTGAAGGGAGATGTGGTGCATCGGTGTGGTTGCAAGGGAAAATGCCAGAAGAAGGGGGTGGCTGGTTGGAATGGATGAGTAAACCAGGATGATTCTGTGGTGCTGCAGCAAGTGGGGATTTCATTGTTCTATCTGGGACGTATGGCAATACAACACTCTTGGATCTGACAAAGGAAATGTTCCCTGCAAAATGTTAAAGGGAAACAAGGGAGAAGATGTCTGGTGATGGAATCTCTGTGTAGGCGGCAGAACTAGTGGAGTGTCATCTGTTGGATGGTGGGGTGGAAGTTGAGGACCATAGGAACTCTACCTTTGTTCTGTACTGGAGAGGAGGGGTTGACAGCAGATGTGTGGGAAATGGATGAGATGTAGTTAAGGGTTTTGTAAGCAATTGCAGAGGAAAAAGCATAGTTCAGAACGAAGACATTTAAAAGACATCAACAGGGATAGTCTCGTCATCAGAGCAAATATAACACAGAGAATGAATAGGGAGTTCATGCAGGAGGAAGGATGGCATGAAGAGTAGTTGAGGTAACTGAGATAAGAGTGTACACAGTTTATCTGTATGATCACCTCAGTTTTGCTCAAATGAGGACTCTCCCTTCTTCACCCTCGCTGCAGCCTTATAACTCCTTTTTTTGCCTTTTCTGTCCTGGCGCGGGATCTACATCTTGAAATGTTGATGCTGTTTTTCTCTTCGCATTTGCTGTGTGACCTGATCAGTATTTCTAGCTTTTTCTGTTTTTGTTTTTTTCACATCATTTGCCATTTTTTCTATTGTTTTTCCGGGTTTGATGTGTGCCATGACCTCTTGTGTGTTGAGATTGTTGGGGAAGGAAGATCTTAGACCAAGCACTTGACAGTGAGTTTTGAAATGAGGCGCTGAGATTTGCAAGCAATGGAAGGCACTGAGAGCAGGATCTAGGGGCAAAATTAATGGAGAAAGTGAGTATCTGATTATAGTAGCCAGATCATAGTGAACTGTCCTGAAATGGAGGCATGTTACTTGATACAACAACTGTGATAATATTTGCTACAGTATTGCAAGATTTTCATTGTACTGTATATCACCATACTAGTACATATGATGACAAACATGACTCGATTCGTGATCGCATGGGAGGCATACACCCCAACACTGCTGATCAACCATTTCCGCATTCATGACTACATGTTATTTTTCCCGCGAGCCCTGATCCATTTCTATTTTTGAAATTCCCTGATAGGCTGCTTCTACCAACCGAACCAACAGCAAATTCCGGATTATAACAAAACTGTATAAAAGCGATATTTTTTTTAAGAAAGAACTGCAGATGCTGGAAAAATCGAAGGTACCCTACAAAGAGGCAGGCATAGCTGGGGCCCATGCGCGTGCCCATAGCTACACCTTGGATTTGGAGGAAATGGGAGTCAAGGAAAGGTTGTTGAGGATAAGGACCAGCTCTGCTAGGCGGAGAGTATTAGTAATAAAACCTTTCATTGCATCCCTTCTGATTCTTTCACCTCTAGTTTTATATTTATGATCCTAGGTCTTGAATCATTTATGAATGGCAGTGGGTCCTCTCTACTTGTATAATTGATTCAGCATAGGCTCACAGAGTGATATAGTGTGGAAACAGGCCCTTTGGCCCAGCTTGCCCACACCGGCCAATATTATTCCAGCTACACTAGTCCTACTTATAACCATATAACCATATAACAATTACAGCACGGAAACAGGCCATCTCGACCCTTCTAGTCCGTGCCGAACACGTATTCTCCCCTAGTCCCATATACCTGTGCTCAGACCATAACCCTCCATTCCTTTCTCGTCCATATAACTATCCAATTTATTTTTAAATGATAAAAACGAACCATCCTCCACCACCTTCACTGAAAGCTCATTCCACACAGCCACCACTCTCTGAGTAAAGAAGTTCCCCCTCATGTTACCCCTAATCTTCTGTCCCTTAATTCTCAAGTCATGTCCCCTTGTTTGCATCTTCCCTCCTCTCAGTGGGGAAAGCTTATCCACGTCAACTCTGTCTATCCCTCTCATCATTCCCTCTCATCATCCCTCTATCAAGTCCCCCCTTAACCTTCTGCGCTCCAAAGAATAAAGCCCTATCTTTTTCAACCTTTCTCTGTAACTTAGTTGCTGAAACCCAGGCAACATTCTAGTAAATCTCCTCTGTACTCTCTCTATTTTGTTGACATCCTTCCTATAATTAGGCGACCAAAATTGTACCGCATACTCCAGAATTGGCCTCACCAATGCCTTGTACAATTTTAACATTACATCCCAACTTCTATACTCAATGCTCTGATTTATAAAGGCCAGCACACCAAAAGCTTTCTTTACCACCCTATCTACATGAGATTCCACTTTCAGGGAACTGTGCACAGTTATTCCCAGATCCCTCTGTTCACCTGCATTCTTCAATTCCCTACTATTTACCATGTACGTCCTATTTTGATTTGTCCTGCCCAGATGTAGCACCTCACACTTATCAGCATTAAACTCCATCTGCCATCTTTCAGTCCACTCTTCCAACTGGCATAAATCTCTCTGTAGACTTTGAAAATCTACTTCATTATCCACAACCCCTTCTATCTTAGTATCATCTGCATACTTACTAATCCAATTTACCACACCATCATCCAGATCATTGATGTACATGAGAAACAACAGTGGACCCAACACAGATCCCTGTGGCACCCCACTAGTCACTGGCCTCCAACCTGACAAACAACCATCCACCATTACTCTCTGGCATCTCCCATTCAGCCACTGTTGAATCCATCTTACTACTCCACCATTAATACCCAACCATTGAACCTTCTTAACCAACCTTCCATGAGGAACCTTGTCAAAGGCCTTACTGAAGTCCATATATACAACATCCACTGCTTCACCCTCATCAATTTCCCGAGTAACCTCTTCAAAAAATTCAAGAAGATTAGTCAAACATGACCTTCCAGGCACAAATCCATGTTGACTGTTACTAATCAGACCCTGTTTATCCAGATGCTTATATATATTATCTCTAAGTATCCTTTCCATTAATTTGCCCACCACTGACGTCAAACTAGCAGGTCTATAATTGCTAGGTTTACTCTTGGACCCCCTTTTTAAACAATGGAACAACATGCGCAGTACGCCAATCCTCCGGCACTATTCCCATTTCTAATGACATTTGAAATATTTCTGTCATAACCCCTGCTATTTCTACACTAACTTCCCTCAATGTCCTAGGGAATATCCTGTCCGGACCTGGAGACTTATCCACTTTTATATTTCTCAAAAGTGTCAGTACTTCCTCTTCTTTGAATCTCATAGTTTCCATAGCTACTCTACTTGTTTCCCTTACCTCACATAATTCAATATCCTTCTCCTTGGTGAATACCGAAGAAAAAAAATTGTTCAATATCTCCCCCATCTCTTTTGGCTCTGCAGATAGCTGTCCACTCTGACTCTCTAATGGACCAATTTTATCCCTCGTTATCCTTTTGCTATTAATATAGCTGTAGAAACCCTTTGGATTTACTTTCTCCTTACTTGCCAAAGCAACCTCGTATCTTCTTTTAGCTTTTCTAATTTCTTTCTTGAGATTCTTTTTACATTCTTTATACTCTTCAAGCACCTCATTTACTCCATGCTGCCTATAATTATTGTAGATCTCCCTTTTTTTCCGAACCAAGTAATCAATTTCCCTTGAAAACCATGGCTCTTTCCCTATTTTTACTACTTTCCTTTCAACCGAACAGGGACATAAAGATTCTGTACTCTTAAAATTTCACCTTTAAATGTACTCCATTTCTCTTCCACATCTTTCCCATAAAACAAAATGTCCCAATTTACTCCTTTTAAATCCTTTTGCATCTCCTCAAAGTTAGCCTTTCTCCAATCAAAAATCTCAACCCTAGGTCCAGTTCTGCCCCTCTCCATAATTATATTGAAACTAATGTTATTGTGATCACTGGTCCCGAACTGTTCCCCAATGCATACCTCTGCCACCTGACCCGTCTCATTTCCTAACAGGAGGTCCAGCACCGCCCCTTCTCTAGTAGGTACTTCTATGTATTGCTGCAAAAAACTATCCTGCACACATTTTACAAACTCCAACCCATCCAGCCCATTTACAGAATGTGTTTCCCAGCCTATGTGTGGAAAATTGAAATCTCCCACAATCACTACCTTGTGCTTACTACTAATATGTGCAATCTCCTTGCATATTTGCTCTTCCAATTCTCGCTCCCCATTTGGCGGTCTATAATACACCCCTATAAGTGTTGCTACCCATTTCTCAGTTCTACCCAAATAGCCTCCCTAGACGAGCCCTCTAATCTATCCTGCCAAAGCACTGCTGTAATATCTTCCCTGATAAGCAATGCAACACCTCCACCTCTTGCCCCTCCAATTCTATCACACCTGAAGCAAAGAAATCCTGGAATATTTAGTTTCCAATCACAGCCCTCCTGCAACCATGTTTCACTGATCGCCACAACATCATACTTCCAGGTGTCAATCCAGGCTCTAAGTTCATCCACCTTTCTTACAATGCTCCTAGCATTAAAATATACACATTTAAGGAACCCACCCTCTCTTATTCTCTGTTTATTGTCTTTTTCTTCTCTCTCCCCTACATTTTGGGTCAGAGTGCTACCATTCTCTGCCTCCTGCCTCACACACTGACTACTAGCTTTCCCAATTTTAGTCCCTCCCCCCAACCATACTAGTTTAAAGTCTCCCCAGTAGCCTTTGCAAATCTCCCCGCCAGGATATTTGCCCCCCTCGAGTTCAAGTGCAACCCGTCCTTTCTGTACAGGTCGCACCTTCCCCAAAAGAGGTCCCAATGATCCAGAAACTTGAATCCATACCCACTGCACCAGTCCCTCATCCACTCATTTATCCCCCACCTCGCTCCATTTCTACTCTCACTGTCGCGTAGCACAGGCAGTAATCCTGAGATTGTTACCTTTGCAGTCCTTCTCCTTAACTCTCTACCTAATTCCCTAAATTCTTCTTTCAGGACCTCTTCTCTTTTTTTACCTATGTCGTTGGTACCTATATGCACCACAACCTCAGGCTCCTCTCCCTCCCATTTCAGGATTTCTTGGACCCGCTCAGACACATCCCTGACCCTGGCACCAGGGAGGCAAACTACCATCCGGGACTCCTGTCTGCGTCCACCGAATTGCCTATCCGACCCCCTGACTATAGAGTCCCCTATTACAATTGCCCTCCTCTTCTTTTCCTTACCCTTCTGAGCTACTTGCCTGCGCTTGCTCCATATCCCTCATAACCTGTCCTATCCATGTACCTGTCTAACTGTTTTTAAACGATGGGATAATCCCAGCTTCAACTATCTCCTCTGGCAGCTTGTTCCGTACACCCACCATCCTTTTTATGGAAAAAGTTACCTCTTGGATTCCGATTACATTTTTTCCCCCTTTGCTTTTAACCTATGTCCTCTGGTCCTTAATTCCCCTACTCTTGGCAAGAGACTCTGTGCATCTATCTGATCTATTCCTCGCATAATTGTGTACACCTTTATAAGATCCCCCCCCCCTCGTCCTCCTGCGCTCCATAGAATAGAGACCCAGCCTACTCAATCTCTCCCTAAAGTTCACACACTCTAGGCCTGGCAACACCCTTATAAATCTTTTCTGAGCCCTTTCAAGCTTGACAATATCTTTCCTATAACATGGTGCCCAGAACTGAACACAATAGAAGCAGACTCACCAACATCTTGTACAACTGTAACATGACTTCCCAACCTCTATACTCAATACTCTGACTGATGAAGGCCAAAGTGCCAATAGTGTTTGTGACCACCTTATCTACCTCTGACTCGACCTTCAAGGAACCATGCACTAGCACTCCGAGATCTCTCTGCTCTACAACACTCCCCAAAGGTCCACCACTTACTGTGTAGGTCCTGCCCTTGTTCGACACCCCAAAATGCAACACCTCATGATTCTCTATATTAAATTCCATTAACCATTTCTCCGCCCACCTGGCCAATCGATCCAGATCCTGCTGCTATCTTTCACAACCATCTTCATTATCTGCAAAACCTCTCACTTTTGTATCATCAGCAAACTTGCTAACCTTGCCCTGTATGTTCTCATCCAAATCATTGATGCAGATGACACAGTAATGGGCCCCATCACCAAACCCTAAGGCACACCACTAGTCACAGGCCTCCAGTCCGAGATGTAACCTTCCACCATCACCCTCTGCTTCCTTTCATGGAGCCAATTTGCCATCAATTCAGCTATTTCTCCTTGGATCCCATGTGATCTACCCTTCCAGAGCCATGTACCAGGCAGAACCTTGTTGAATCCAGCAGAATGGATGTGAGAGGACTGGACATTTTTTTTTGTCTGCAATTGCTAGTTTAATTCTGAATTTAAAGCTTTGTTTTTTGTATGGGTGAACTGTTGAGCCATTGATTTTATCAGTAATTCCTTAAATGATAATTTAAACTTGTCTTGGCCACCCATTTATTAATTAACTTTTTCCAGTGTTTGAAGATCACAATTGAATACAGTTCTACATTTACAAAGTAATCATTAATCGAGATGAAGGACGACCAAATTCAACATTTTTCTCATTATTCTTGAACTATGGAGAAATAAATTTTGTTAAATATCCATGAAAGGTTGTCCAAGAGATTAGACTTTTTTTTTGCATTCAAGCTGTAGTTCTTCTGACTCTAATATGCTGTGATGTTGAGAAATAAGTTGTTGCTCCGCAGCACTGAGCATCTCTGGAGAGTAAATGAAATGAACTGAAAAAAACAAACATATTTCCTGTTTTCCTGTGAATCGCTTTTTTTAAAAGAAACTAATAAAAAGAACTAGTTGTGACTTCAGTTTCTAAAAAGCAGCAGGTTCTTGGCAGACAATGTGTGTATAAAGCAAGCTATGTGAACTGCTGACTGTGGGGTCAGGAGAGAGGTGCCAAGAAAATAGTGGACTTTCATGGTTATTTCCCATTAAATTGGTGGATGAATGTGCATGGATATGCTAATCTGGTAGTGATCTTATACCACCTGAAATTCTTAATTTATTTTGTTGTATGGAGTGATGTTACAGGAATTTATTTGGCCATAGATATCTATATTACTAAAAGTCTGATCTTGACTGCTTTTGGCCCACTATGCTGCAATTTCTGAGAGAACGCCGCCACCTACGGCCATCATTTTTGGCCACCTCACTCCGAGCCCCCCTCTGCCTTCCGGGTCCGGAGTATTTTTCCCATCGATGTAAAATCAGAGAAATATGTTTTTAAAAATATTGTCATTCTCTCTGCTGCCCCCGCTGGCGGCAGGTGGAGGTACTATAAAACCTGGAAGAGTGGTCACTCATTCAGTCTCTGCCAGACCCAGGAAGCAAGAGAGTCATGGCTCTCTGAGCTCTGAGCTCTCTGAGCTGCAAATAACACTGAACATACGTCCACTCCACGGTAAGTCCCGTCGATGCGGCTGTAAAGTGGCTGCTGCCCAATTGTTTGCCTCGCCTTTTTAACAAGTTTGTGTTCACAAAATGAATTTTGGTTGTCCGGTGGCTGCAGCCCAATTGTTTGCCTTGGCTTGGTTTTTAAAATTGTTGCAACAGTTGGATGCCAGCCTAAGAATCCATTTGTCCCACAATGTCTATACTAGCCCTCTGGAAACCAGTACCTTCGGCCGCGCAACACCCATACTAGCGCAACAGAAAGCCCCCCCACTGGTGAGCAATATTGGAATTGGTGGAGAGGTGGAATATTGCGTTGGTGACCTGGCCTCCCTTGTGATGCTGGGACCCAATGGGTCCCACTTAGTCTAGTCTAAAACTATTTAACTCGTGGGTTACTATGAAAAATAACTTTTTCAATTTCATGTTATGTCCTTGACCTGGATTTTAATAACAGATTGGGTTATTCCTTTAATAAATTTGAACAATATTTTATTAGCAAGAATGACTGCACAGTTAAAATCTATTAATTGAATAGTTATGAATATATAAAATGTACTGTCTATTTTGCTTAAAATCTATCCTAATGTTTAAAACATTAAATTGAATTAATAGATAAATAAAAGTCTCTGTCATTGGTGAAAGAGTAAAACAAAATAACAGCATGATCTGTTAATTGGCCTTTAAGATGGTTTCCTGCAGATCTTGGGGAGGGAAGTGATGGTGCAAGTGGTGGTGACAATGGAATTTCCTTGGGAGACTGTAATGCTGCATCCCAAAAGGATGAAGGTACAGAATTGAGTAAATTGTCCAAATTGGAACTGGCCATCAAGATACTAAGGCATGGGAAGGAGAAATGGAGAACTGAGATTAAACATAGAGATTGACAATTATAGCTGCTGATCTAACGGGCAGAGGGCCATTTCTCTGTGTGATCAAACTGACCCAATTATATTTCTATCCCTTTTTAGCCTTGTTTTGTAAAATGGTGCTGTTTTCTGTGACATCACGAGGGGGAAGAAAGATTACTTCTGATCGCTATAAATATATCCACATCTGATGATTTCCAATTTGAACCAACTCCCACGGCAGGCTGTGACAGGTTGCTGTGTATGCAGACATTTCAGAAGGTAATTGTAAATCAACAAGGTTGGAGTGAGACTGAAGTTGCCACCGGGCCGTCATCCTCTGAGGCCAGTAGCAGTATCATGGACTGGTTGAACGACATCCATTTGGAGCAGTACACTGACAATTTCAAGCAGTCTGGCTACTGCACTGTGAAGGACTGTGGGCACTTGAACAATGAGATCCTCCTTAAAATTGGGGTTACTCCAACAGGACACCGGAAAAGGATACTCAAACATTTGCGCCGTTTACTTTCTGAAGCTGTTGAGTCGAAAGTGTCCAGGTGCTCTCCCAAGTTGTTGTCCAGAGGTACAAAATTGGAAAGAAGTCCACCCAAGGATGAGGTTGACAACAACGTCTCCAAACTGAGAACTATCTTTACTGAAGATGATTTGAACTTGAACCCAATACACCCAGTGAGCATCAGATGTATTAACTCTAAAAACAAAACTTTGACTTGCCAACTGCAGCAGGTTGAAACGCAGGAGAAATGTTTGGTTAGTAGAAACCATAAAATGTTTGGTTCGGAGACTGACAGTGCCTGCAGTAATCCATGTGAACCACAAGATGATGTGGCTAGCAGGCCGCCACTTCCACCACGGGTCCGTCAAGGAACTCCGCCTCACAAGTTTACAGGAGACACGATGTCACTGCCTTCTGATTATGTTGATTCCTTACATTTTCCCTTCACAAGTGAGCAGTCCACATCTGCAGAAACTAAATGTGCACCGACCAGTCCACCGGACTCTCCTCTCTTTGAATTTCAAGGCGAAATGATCCTGAACGATTTCTATGATGGAATGCTGGGCACTTCAGAGCAAGTTACTTCATGTCCCATGACGCCACTTGATCTTCGACACAAGCCAGTACCACAGCTCCCAAGTTTGTGTAAAGCACAAGGAGTTGTCCTAGATGCTACAGACAACAGGTACAGTACTTTCCATAATAAAAATCAAATGCTGCTTTTTCTGAAAGTGACAGTACGAAAAGATTCTATGGTCGCTACGGGAATAATCTGAAAAATTTGACATTGCTTAATATGAGTTTAATTGTACATTTTCAAACTTTATCATTGACTGTGTTGAGTACATTTTTTATCTCCCACTGTCCCAATCCTAAGCAATAAGAAAGTTGTGTTATTTTAGCTTACTTTCTTTTTTGCTTCCTTATTTTGAAATATAGTCAGCCTGTTTATTTGTGGACTGTTGTCTAGAGTCCTTGTCATCTGTGGAGCTGCATAGCAGCAGGAAGTGCTTCATGAGATGCAGAGACCATGGAAAAATATAGGAACTTTTTAAAATCCTTTTTTGGTATTTTTTTCTGATTTCTATATGACTATTAATTTATAAATTGTAAGCCCAAACAGAGAAGAGGCGTTACTGAATTGCTCAGCATGCATGCACCATTTTCCTGATTCCGTGTAAGTTCTAGAAACTCTTTCTTCTCTTTCTCTGCTTGCTCTGGTCAGTCTGCACTTGCAACCACTAAGTGCTGCTTTCCTGCTGGCATCTGGGCATTAATGTCATTGGTGCTGCCACTTTGACTGGACCTCGTCAGTATCTCTGCTGTTTGATGTCATGTCCCCATCACCATGACAAATAATTTCCTCTGGAGTGCAGAATTTAATATAGTTGATTGTCATGTGTACTGAGGTGCAGTGAAAAGCTTTTGTTGCATGCTAACCGGCCAGCAGAAAGACAACACGTGATTACAATCGAGTGTACAGATACATGATAAGGGAATAATGTATAGTGCAAGGTAGAGTCATCAAAGATAGTCCGATAGTAGTTCAGGGATGCTCTTTAATTGCCGTAGGATGGTTCGGTTGCCAGATGACAGTTGGGTAGAAACTTTCTCTGAATCTGGAGGTGTGCGTTTTCACACTTCTATACCTTTTATATTATAGTATCATAATGGGATGGGTGAGGGCTGCTGGCTTCTAGTACAATAGTTAAATTCCCGTGCACTTTCCCTCCAGATTACTTTCTATTGCACTGCTTCAATTCCCACCTCCTTAAGCCAGTGAGACTGGGATCCAACCACTTTGAAAAAGATTTACTTAATATTCCTGTTGTATTTTTTTTTTTCCTTTTGTCTTGTTTTAAATGCGTATTCTCTGAACAGATCGAGCTTCCTTCCATTTACTCTGTCTAATCCAGTCATGGTCTTGCACACCTCTGTCAAATATCTTTGCGCCGAGAATGATCCCAGCTTCTCCCATCTATCCCTGTTGTTCAAATGTTTCTTGATGCTGTCATGAATGTTGCATTATGGCATCTTCCAGAGCGGCTCCTCAACCCAGAATTTACAAATGGCCTCCCACAATGTGTCCTCATCCATTTGTTGCTGGTGACTGTTGTCCATCCCCCCATTATTATATACACACACTGATGATAATGTGCTCTCTTCAGTATTAAGATCGGATCTCTTTATGGTGAGTTTTGTTCTGATTTCAAGTGCTGCAAATGAATTAATGGAAGTGCCGCATTGCTGAACCTATGTACAGAAAGTCAGATGTATAAAGGTCAGCTGGTTCACTAGTACTGAACCATTCAGCCATACAGTGATTAAATAATTTGTTATTTTAATCAATGGCCAATGATTCTTGCAGGAGAGGTGCAAAATTGATACATGTGACAATAAAAGACCTCTGACCTTTGACACCTTTGCAGATAGCTCAACAAAATTCCGTTCAAAACTGTGAAATCTCCCAACAATGTGTTACACAGGATATTAATGATGCCTGGTGTCATTTCCATATATAGTATCGTCAACCTTATCCCATCTCCTTTCAGAACATTTTCTGATATTCTGCCGCATCCGCTCCATGAGCCACAGGAATCTTGCCAATCAAACTAGTTCTGTCCATAATTTATAATTATGTGTCCATAATTTGAAATTATTTTATTGGCACAGGTCAGTTAATTAGTTTTGTTGTTCAGCAGTCTATTTAACATTGTTAATCTGTTGAATCATCGTGCTGCATTAGTTTTCTCAGCACTTGCCAGCTCCCTCATTTTGTATTCAGTATTTGTATTCACTCTATCCCTGCTTTCCTGAGTAAAGGAGCATGCAGACTACAGAAGCGTTTCCAAAGTGCATATGTCTGGTTTTGATGGAGCATCGCACACTAAATTCTGGGACTATCTCTCTAGCCTTTGTGACAGAGCCCCCCTCCCCTGGATGCTGCTCTGATCCCCATCACTGGCTGACAGGCCAGGAGAGGCATCACTGGCACCACCTGGGTCCAATTAGTTGATATTGGTTTGGCCATTTGAGCCTTGTCAGCCTACTCCCTATAAAACCCATGCATTCTAGCCAGAGAGGTGAAGATGAGAGAAGAAACAGGAGAGGAAGAACGAGTTTTGTGTTTAGTTTATTGTCATGTGTACTGAAGTACAGTGAAAAGCTTTTGTTGTGTGCTAACCAGTCAGTGGAAAGACAATACATGATTACAATGAAGCCATTCACCGTGTATAGATACTAGAAAGGAATAACATGAATAACGCTTAGTGCAAGATTAAGCCAGTAAGGTCCAATCACAGACAGTCCTAGGGTCTCCAATGAGGCAGATAGTAGTTCAGGACTCCTCTCTAGTTGTGGTAGGATGGTTCAGAAGGAAGAGCGAGAGGAAGGGAGGGAATGTGGGGCACCTGTCGTCTAGCTGTGTTCCCGTCGTCATTTCGAGGAAGACCAGGCACTGGGACAAACATGAGACCACCAGCACCACCATGTGGTCAAGACTGGGTGCGGGGAAGAAGCCCTAGACAGCCAGCTCCTCAACTGCAACTAGGACTGAGTGGCCAGGCCAAGCCAAGCCTGAGATGCCAGTGACTCTTCCTGCCCATAGACAAGAAGGATTATGCCCACATACACATGGAGGCGAAGACAGGGCCGGGATAATCCAGAGACCGCCAGTGTTGCCTCTTGAGGCAAGGGTGAACTACACGGAGAAGCCCGAGAATGTCACGCCTCCTCCTTTGAGACTAGGACTGAGCTGCTGGGATAAGCCCGAGGTTGTACCCTGACGATGAGGGACAGTCCTGAACTTCCTTATCATTATGAATAAAATACATCTGTGAGTTCACCCTACTACAAATGTCAGTGTGGTCACTGCTGAACCCAGCATCATCCTCTATTCCACAGCTAATAATTTTGTAAACTTTTCAATATTACTTTCCACCCATCTATTTGCATGTCAAATATCTGGCTTTGTTTCATCCCTACTTTTAAAGCCAAAATATGCTGAATTCTTGTCTCATCCCTTCTTTGAAGGCCAAATTTGACTAAAATGTTTTCCCAATGATTTCCCTGTAATTTTCACGCTGGTTCCATATTCACAGTGGAAATTGCCATTCACTGTGTAATGTGTTTCATAGAAAATCTTAAGTGACAAGAGAGAAATTAAACATTCAGAAAGGAATGACATATAAATATTCATGGGGGTTTGGATATTCGAACTTAAAATGTAATGGTGGATAATGGTGCAGTTTTCAAGGACAGTAGAATCCCAATGCTGGTGGAAAACCGAAACCCATATAACCATAATTGCTATATGGTTATATGGTTTTCCACCAGGATGTGTGAGATTAGGGAATCTTCCAGTGTCTCCACAGCTTCTGGGGCAGATATAACTTGTGCAGGAGGGACGGGTCACACCTGAACTAAAGGGAAACCAATATCCTGATTGGGGAAAAAAATTGGCTTCAGCTACTTTGGAGGGTTTAAATCTTAATGCAAGGAGCATTCGTAATAAGGTGGATGAGTTGAATGTGCAGATAGTAATTAATGAATATGATATAGTTGGGATCACGGAGACATGGCTCCAGGGTGACCAAAGCTGGGAGCTGAACATCCAGGGATATTCAATATTCAGGACTGGATAGACAGAAAGGAAAAGGAGGCGGTGCAGCGTTGCTGGTTAGAGAGGAGATTAACGCAATAGAAAGGAAGCACATTAGCTTGGAGGATGTGGAATCGATATGGGTAGAGCTGCGAAACACTAAGGGGAAGAAAACGCCAGTGGGAGTTGTGTACAGGCCACCTAACAATAGTAGTGGAGTTGGGGATGGCATCAAACAGGAAATTAGAAATGCGTGCAACAAAGGTAAAACAATTGTAATGGGTGACATCAATTTACATATAGATTGGGTGAATCAAATTGGCAAGGGTGCTGAGGAAGAGGATTTCTTGGAATGTATGCGGGATAGTTTTCTAAACCAACATGTAGAGTAACCAACGAGAGAGCAGGCTATTCTAGACTGGGTATTGAGTAATGAGGAAGGGTTAGTTAGCAGTCTTGTGTGTGGCCCCTTGGGCAAGAGTGACCATAATATGGTTGAGTTCTTCATTAGGATGGAGAGTGACATTGTTAATTCAGAAACAAGGGTCCTGAACTTAAAGAAAGGTGACTTTGAGGGTATGAGACATGAATTGGCCAAGATTGACTGGCAATTAATTCTAAAAGGGTTGACGGTGGATATGCAATGGAAGGCATTTAAAAACTGCATTGATGAATTACAACAATTGTTCATTCCAGTTTGGCAAAATATTAAATCAGGGAAGGTAGTGCATCCGTGGATAACAAGGGAAATCAGGGATAGTATCAAAACAAAAGATGAAGCGTACAAATTAGCCTGAAAAAGCAGCCTACCAGAGGTCTGGAGAAATTCAGAGACCAGCAGAGGAGGACAAAGGGCTTAATTAGGAAAGGGAAAATAGATTATGAAAGAAAACTGGCAGGGAACATAAAAACTGACTGCAAACATTTTTATAGATATGTGAAGAGGAAAAGATTAATTAAAACAAATGTAGGTCCCTTGCAGTCAGAAACAGGCAAATTGATCATGGGGAACAAGGACATGGCAAACCAATTGAATAACTACTTTGGTTCTGTCTTCACGAAGGAAGACATAAATAATCTGCCGGAAATAGCAAGGGACCGGGGATTAAATGAGATGGAGGAACTGAGTGAAATCCAGGTTAGCCGGTAAATGGTGTTAGGTAAATTGAATGGATTAAAGGCCGATAAATCCCCTGGGCCAGATAAGTTGCATCCCAGAGCACTTAAGGAAGTAGCCGCAGAAATAGTGGATGCATTAGTGATAATTTTTCAAAACTTTTCAGATTCTGGAGTAGTTCCTGAGGACTGGAGGGTAGCTAATGTAACCCCACTTTTTAAAAAGGGAGGGAGAGAGAAAACGGGGAATTACAGACCAGTTAGTCTAACATAGGTGGTGGGGAAAATTCTGGAGTCAGTTATTAAAGATGGGATAGCAGCACATTTGGAAAGTGGTGAATTCATTGGACAAAGTCAGCATGGATTTATGAAAGGTAAATCATGTCTGACGAATCTTATAGAATTTTTCGAGGATGTAACTAGTAGAGTGGATAAGGGAGACCAGTGGATGTGTTATATCTGGTCTTTCAGAAGGCTTTCGACAAGGTCCCACATAACAGATTAGTTTACAAACTTAAAGCACACGGTGAATGGGGGTTTAGTATTGATATGGATAGAGAACTGGCTGGCAGACAGGAAGCAAAGAGTAGGAGTAAATTGGTCCTTTTCAGAATGGCAGGCAGTGACTAGTAGGGTACTGCTAGGCTCAGTGCTCGGACCCCAGCTATTTACAATATATATTAATGATCTTGATGAGTGAATTGAAAGCAACATCTCCAAGTTTGCGGATGACACGAAGCTGGGGGGCAGTGTTAGCTGTGAGGAGGATGCTAGGAGGCTGCAAGGTGACTTGGATAGGCTGGGTGAGTGGGCAAATGCATGGCAGATGCAGCATAATGTTGATAAATGTGAGGTTATCACTTTGGTGGCAAAAACAGGAAATAGACTATTATCTGAATGGTGGCCGATTAGGAAAAGGGGAGATGCAATGAGAACTGGGTGTCATGGTACACCAGTCATTGAAAGTAGGAATGCAGGTGCAGCAGGCAGTGAAGAAAGCAAATGGTATGTTAGCATTCATAGCAAAAGGATTTGAGTATAAGAGCAGGGAGTTTCTACTGCAGTTGTACAGGGTCTTGGTGAGACCACACCATATAACCATATAACATATAACCATATAACAATTACAGCATGGAAACAGGCCATCTCGACCCTTCTTGTCCGTGCCGAACATGTATTCTCCCCTAGTCCCATATACCTGCGTTCAGACCATAACCCTCCATTCCTTTCCCGTCCATATAACTATCCAATTTATTTTTAAATGATAAAAACGAACCTGCCTCCACCACCTTCACTGGGAGCTCATTCCACACAGCCACCACTCTCTGAGTAAAGCAGTTCTCCCTCATGTTACCCCTAAACTTCTGTCCCTTAATTCTCAAGTCATGTCCCCTTGTTTGAATCTTCCCTACTCTCAGTGGGAAAAGCTTATCCACGTCAACTCTGTCTATCTCTCTCATCATTTTAAAGACCTCTATCAAGTCCCCCCTTAACCTTCTGCGCTCCAAAGAATAAAGCCCTAACTTGTTCAACCTTTCTCTGTAGCTTAGTTGCTGAAACCCAGGCAACATTCTAGTAAATCTCCTCTGTACACTCTCTATTTTGTTGACATCCTTCCTATAATTAGGCGGACAAAATTGTACACCATACTCCAAAATTGGCCTCACCAATGCCTTGTACAATTTTAACATTACATCCCGACTTCTATACTCAATTCTCTGATTTATAAAGGCCAGCACACCAAAAGCACACCTGGAGTATTGCGTACAGTTTTGGTCTCCTAATCTGAGGAAAGACATTCTTGCCATAGAGGGAGTACAGAGAAGGTTCACCAGACTAATGCCTGGGATGGCAGGACTTTCATATGAAGAATGACTGGATAGACTCGGCTTGTACACGCTAGAATTGACGGGGGATCTTATAGAAACTTACAAAATTCTTAAGGGGTTGGACAGGCTAGATGCAGGAAGATTATTCCCGATGTTGGGGAAGTCCAGAACTGGAGGTCACAGTTTAAGGATAAGAGGGAAGTCTTTTAGGACCGAGATGAGAAAATCGTTTTTTACACAGAGAGTGGTGAATCTGTGGAATTCTCTGCCACAGAAGGTAGTTGAGGCCAGTTCACTGGCTATGTTTAAGACTGAGTTAGATGTGGCCCTTGTGGCTAAAGGGATCAGGGGGTATGGAGAGAAGGCAGGAATGGGATACTGAGTTGGATGATCAGCCATGATCATATCAAATGGCGGTGCTGGCTCGAAGGGCTGAATGGCCTACTCATGCACCTATTTTCTATGTTTCTATGTAAACTAGTCTGGAAGTGTGTTGGGGCCCAAAACGTTAGTCAGGCAGATGAGATGAGGTGAGGCAACTACATAAACTAGAGAATAAATTCAGCAGACACAGAGGCATGGCAGCGAGCAGGGCGAGTCTGATGGATTAAATTACATTTATTTCAATGCAAAAGGCCTAATTGGCAAGGCAGACAAACTTGAGGCCTGCATAACTATATTTGACTGGGATATTGAATTTATTAATGAAATGGGGCCAAAGGAAGAAAGGACTGGCAGGTCAGTGTTCCCGGGTACAAATGCCCCAGGAAAAGAAGTGAAGGCACGGGAGAAGGGGGAATGGCATTTTAGGGAGAATGTCACAACGATACTTGGAGATGATATTCTTGGGAAATCATTCAGTGAGGTTAAATGAGTGCAACTGACAAATAAAAAGGTGGCAATCAGTTTGTACGATAGCATCCCCACCCTAATAGTCAGTGGGAGATGAAGGAAATATGTAGGGAGATTCCAACTGGGTGCAATAATGATAAGGTTGTAAAAGGAGATGATTGTAATTTCCCAAATATTGACTGGGACTGCCATGATGCTAAGGGCGTGGATGGGGTGGAATTTGTTAAGTGTCCTGGAAGTTTCTACAAAAGCAACATGTAGGCAGTGCTAGTAGAGAAGGGACAAAACTTAACCTCCACTTTAGACTTATGTCAGAGCAGGTGGCTGACATGTTAGTGAGGAGCATTTTGGACTAGTGACCATAATTCTAGTAGTTTCTGCATAATTATGGTAAGCATAGGACTAGTCCAAAATTTGAAGTCCTAAACAGATCAAGTGTATCTCTTTGGGAATCTAAGGGTGAAATTGTGGTGTTCCCTGGCAGAGGTATTTGTAACATGTGGAAAGACTGCTAAAGTTATGCCTCTATTTATGAAAGGCTGCAAGGAAAAGCCTGAAAGAAAGCAAGGACTGACTGGGGAAATTCAGCACGGTTTTGTGCATAGGAAAGGGTGACGCATTGGCACAGCTGTTTGAGCTGCTGCCTCTCAATGCCAGAGACCAAGGTTCTGACCTGTCACAGGCAGGGCTTGTCTCTGTAGTTTACACTTTCTTCCGGTGACCACGTGGGTTTCCTCCGGTTGGCCTGGTTTTCTCCCACATCAAAGAGACGTGCAGATTTGCACGTTAAATTGCTTCTTTAAATTGCCCATAGTGTAAGGAGTAGAGGAGAAAGTGGGATAACATAGAACTAGGGTGAATGGATGATATTTGGTTAATGTGCACCTGTTGGGTCGAAGGGCCTGTTTCCATGCTGTATCGATAAACTAAACCATGTCTCACAAATTTGATTGAGTTTCTTTTAGAAGTGAGCTAAAAGATTGATTGAGAGCAGTGAGGTGGCCATTGCATGCATGGACTTTAGCAAGGCCTGAAAACAAGGCTGTTCAGAACATGGCAAGTTGGTCTGGTAGGTTAGATCGTATGGGATCCAGTGCCGGCTAGCCAACATTGGCTTGATTGTAGGAGACAGTGGGTGGTGCTAGAGGGTTGTTTTTCTGATTGGAAGCCTGTGACATCTGGTGTACCACAGGGATTGGTATACTGGGTCGTGATTGGACACTGTTCTTTGTTATTTGTATTAATGATTTGGACACGAATATAGATAGTATAGTCAGCTTACAGATGACATGAAAATTGGTCGTATTGGAGAGAGCAAAGATGTTCATCTAATATTACATGGGAATCCTGATCAACTGGGACAATGGACTGAGGAATAGCAGAGGGAGTTTAATTCAGATAAATGTGAGGTGTTGCACTTTGGTAAGACGAACCAGAGCAGACTTTCACAGTAAATGGTTCTGGGGAGTATTGTAGAACTGAGACTGCAACACAGTTTAGTTTGAAGGTACAGCATGGAATCAAACCTTTGGCTCACCGAGTCCCCGCCAACAATCTATCAGCCCTTCACCCTAGTTCTGTGTTATCCCACTTTTGTATCCACTCTCTACACACTAGGGGCAATTTACAGAGTCCAATTAGCACATAAACCCACACGTCTTTGGGATGTGAGACGAAATTGGAGCACTTGAAAGAAACCCATGTGGTCACAGGGAGAATGTATAAACTGCGCACAGACGGCACCTAATGTCAGGATCGAACCCGGGTCTCTGGCGCTATGAGGCAACAGCTCTACCAGCTGTGCCACTGTGCTCCCGATAAATTGACATGGTGGTGAATAAGGTGTTTGGCACACTTTCCTTCATTGGTTGGTGAATTGAGCATAGGAGTTGGGACATCATGTTACAGTTGTACAAGATGTTGGTAAGACCACATTTGGTGTATCATGTACAGCACTGGTCGCTATAGGAAGGATATAATTGAACTGGAAAGAGTACAAAAAAGATTTACAATGATGTTACTGGGCTTGGAATGGTTGAATTATAAGGAGAGACTGGAGAGACTGTGCCTTTGTCCCCTGGGATGTAGGCAGCTGAGGGGAGATGTTATAAGGGTTTATAAACTTATGAGTGGCATAGATAAAATTAATAGCCATTGTCTTTTACCTGAGTAGGGGAGTCTAAAACTGGAGGGTATGGGTTTAAGGTGAAGGAAAAAATGTAAAAGGGATCTGAGTGGCAACATTTTCACACACGCATATATGAACCAAATTGCCAGAGGAAGTGATAGAGGCAAGTACAATTACAACATTTAAAAGATATTTGGACAGGTGGGACGGCACAGGCAAGTGGGTCACCTTGATCCTCTTCCCTCTAGTTCTTGATTTCTTTATCCTGGGTAAAAGACCCTGTGCATTTTGTGCTTAATTTCCTTACCCTGGGTAAAAGACCCTGTGCTTAGCAAACCAATTCATTCATGAGGATTGCAAGCTTTCTTGCCCGTGACACTTACATCATGTGAATTGATAATTTAAAAAAAAGGAACATTGTTCAAGATGACACATCAACAGGGCCAAAAGAATGGCGTGCATGTACCAGTTATTCCAAAAACCACCTCACATGATTTAGTTAGTAATTTCAGGCTCCCTGTGATTGGAGTGGCTGTTAGAACGATTGTTAGATTACAATGCACAATTGAGTAGATTTACAGTAACGTGATTGTATTAGTGGTGAATGAAGTGACAGGCAACAAGCTTTCACTTTTCATTTGAAGTTAACTTGGTGATATAAAAGCTTAAAATGTGGAGTACATTCAAAATATTTTCAATCTGACGATGTGAAGTAAGTATCTGTGGAATATATTATGAAAATGTTATGTAATCTAATTTCTAAATGTTTTGCTAGTGGTGCCTGCATATTCAAAAATGAGCTTAATTTCTTGTGAAAAGCTCTATAATTCTCTATTGTACATAATCTCAAAGTTTTACTTGTATTTGGGTTAAAATCCAATGTGCCAGTCATGGAGTGATGCAGTGTTGAAACAGACCCTCCGTCCCAACTTGCCCACACCGGCCGACATGTACCAGCTACACTAGTCCCACCCACCTGCCTGCGCTTGGTCCTTACCCCTCCAAACTTGTCCTATCCATGCGCGTCTAACTGTTTCTTAAACAATGGGATAGTCCCAGCCTCAACTACCTCCTCTGGCAGCTTGTTTCATACACTCACCACCCTCTGTGTGAAAAAGATACCCCTCAGATTCCTATTAAATCTTTCCCCCTTCACCTTGAACCTATGTCCTCTGGCCCTCAATTCCCCTACTTTGGGTATGAGACTGTGCATCTACCCGATCTATTCCTCTCATGATTTTATACACCTCAATAAGATCACCCCTCATCCTCCTGCGCTTCAAGGAATGGAGACTCAACCTCTCCCTATAGCTCACACCCTTTTGACCTGGCAACATCCTCGTAAATGTTCTTTGAACCCTTTCACGCTGACAATATATTTCCTATAAAACTGAACACAATTCTCTAAATGCGGTCTCACCAACGTCTTATACAGCTGCAACATGACCTCCCAGCTTCTATACTCAATATTCTGACTGATGAAGGCCAATGTGCCAAACGCCTTTTTGACCACCTTGTCTACTTGCGACTCGACCTTTAAAGAACCATGCACCTGCACTCCGAGATCCCTCTACTCTACAACACTCCCCAGAGTTCTACCATTCATTGTGTAGGTCCTGCCTTTGTTGGACGTCCCTAAATGCAACGCCTTACATTTCTCTGTATTAAATTCCATCCACCATTCCTCAGCCCACCTGGCCAATTGAGTTCTGAGGTATGCCATCAGCAAATGTTCTGATCACATGGAAAATTAATGATTTTTAGCTCTTCTCATTATATTTTAGATTTAGTTTAGTTTATTGTTTAGTTTATTGTCACGTGTACTTTTTGTTGCGTGCTGATTCTTCAGTGGAAAGACAAATCATGAGTGCTGAATTTTGATATTTTACCCAATCTTGAAATAGTTTGTCTTGTTTCTCTTCGAGTTACAATGATTTGAGGAAAAACATTTATAGAAAACTTATGTGATTATCTTAATTTCTTATTCGGATTTTTTCAGATCAAATCGGAATCAGATTAGATTATTGTTATCTATTATGTACTTAAAACTCTGATGTTGGATGTGTGTGGGTGTGCATAACCATACTGCTCGAAACAACGATGCCCTGACTGTAAAATCTTAACATATTCCTGTAGAGATTTATCATAGAAACATAGAAAATAGGTGCAGGAGTAGGCCATTCGGCCCTTAGAGCCTGCACCGCCATTCAATATGATCATGGCTGATCATCCAACTCAGTATCCTGTACCTGCCTTCTCTCCATATCCCCTGATCCCTTTAGCCACAATGGCCACATCTAACTCCCTCTTAAATATAGACAATGAACTGGCCTCAACTACCTTCTGTGGCAGAGAATTCCAGAGATTCACCACTCTCTGTGTAAAAAATGTTTTCCTCATCTCGGACCTAAAAGATTTCCCCTTTATCCTTAAACTGTGACCCCCTTGTTCTGGACTTCCCCAACATGCAACCCTGGGTGGCACCAATGTTCTTCTTGCGTATGACGTGCACTTAAGACACAATGGTGAAAAAGTACACATGAATATCATGTTAGTTGCTGTATGTACTCTATACTGCACTTAACACGCAACTAATTCTGGCCCCTTGTTTTGAAGTTTTTATATAGGTTCTTGTTCCAATATATGCTTAAGGATATGGTCACAAACACAAAATGTTCACATATACTAACACTTTGTCTAAAAATTGATATTTCCTGGTATTGCTTTGTCCTGTGTACCGAGTTTCAATTCATTGACTGTTTATCAATTCCTTGTGGATCAATGTGAGGTTATTCACTTTGGTAGCAAAAACAGGAAGGCAGATTACAGATTAAGCATGCAGGTATAGCAGGCAGTGAAGAAAGCGAATGGCATGTTGGCCTTTGTAACAAGAGGAGTTGAGTACAGGAGCAGAGGTATAGGGCCCTAGTGAGACCACACCTGGAGTATTGTGCGCAGTTAGGTCCCCTAATTTGAGGAAGGACATTCTTGCTATTGAGTGAGTGCAGCGTAGGTTTACAAGGTTAATTCATGGGATGATGAGACTATCATATGCTGAGAGAATGGAGCGGCTGGGCTTGTACACTCTGGAGTTTAGAAGGATTAGGGGGGATCTTATCGAAATTTATAAGATTATTAAGGGTTTGGACACGCTAGAGGCAGGAAACTTGTTCCCGATGTTGGGGGAGTCCAGAACCAGAGGTTACAGTTTAAGACTGACTGCAAAAGTTTTTATAGATATGTGAAAATAAAAAGATTAGTTAAAACAAATGTAGGTCCCTTGCAGTCAGAAACAAGCGAATTGATCATGGGGAACAAGGACATAGCAGACCAATTGAATAACTACTTTGGTTCTGTCTTCACTAAGGAAGATATAAATAATCTGCCGGAAATAGTAGGGGACCGGGGGTCAAATGAGATGGAGGAACTGAGTGAAATGCAGGTTAGTCGGGAAGTGGTGTTGGGTAAATTGAATGGATGAAAGGCAGATAAATCCCCAAGGCCAGATAGGCTGCATCCCATTTAAAGTATTTAAAGAAGTAGCCCCAGAAATAGTGGATGCATTAGTGATAATCTTTCAAAACACTTTAAATTCTGGAGTAGTTCCTGAGGATTGGAGGGTAGCTAATGTAACCCCACTTTTTAAAAAGGGAGGGAGAGAGAAAACGAGGAATTACAGACTAGTTAGTCTAACATCGGTAGTGGGGAAAATACTAGAGTCAGTTATTAAAGATGGGATAGCAGCATATTTGGAAAGTGGTGAAATCATTGGACAGTCAGCATGGATTTATGAAATGTAAATCATGTCTGACGAATCTTATAGAATTTTTAGAGGATGTAACTAGTAGAGTGGATAGGGGAGAACCAGTGGATGTGTTGTATCTGGACTTTCAGAAGGTTTTCGACAAGGTCCCACATAAGAAATTAGTAGGCAAACTTAAAGCACACGGTATTGGGGGTTCAGTATTGATGTGGATAGAGAACTGCTGGCAGACAGGAAGCAAAGAGTCAGAATAAACAGGTCCTTTTCAGAATGGCAGGCAGTGACTAGTGGGGTACCGCAAGGATCTGTGCTGAGACCCTAGCTATTTACAATATATATTAATGATTTGGACGAGGGAATTGAATGCAACATCTCCAAGTTTGCGGAGGACACTAAGCTGGGGGGCAGTGTTAGCGGTGAGGAGGATGCTAGGAGGCTGCAAGGTGACTTGGATAGGTTGGGTGAGTGGGCAAATGCATGGCAGATGCAGTATAATGTGGATAAATGTGAGGTTATCCACTTTGGTGGCAAGAACAGGAAAGTAGACTATTATCTGAATGGTGGCCGATTAGGAAAAGGGGAGATGCAACAAGACCTGGGTGTCATGGTACCCAGTCATTGAAAGTAGGCATGCAGGTGCAGCAGGCAGTGAAGAAAGCGAATGGTATATTAGCATTCATAGCAAAAGGATTTGAGTATAGGAGCAGGGAGGTTCTACAGCAGTTGTACAGGGCCTTGGTGAGACCACACCAGAAGTATTGCGTACAGTTTTGGTCTCCTAATCTTAGGAAAGACATTCTTGCCATAGAGGGAGTACAGAGAAGGTTCACCAGACCTGCGGATCCTGGGATCGCAGGACTCTCATATGAAGAAAGACTGGATAGACTTGGCTTGCTAGAATTTAGAAGATTGAGGAGGGATCTTATAGAAACTTACAAAATTCTTAAGGGGTTGGACAGGCTAGATGCAGGAAGATTGTACCCGATGTTGGGGAAGTCCAGAACAAGGAGTCACAGTTTAAGGATAAGGGGGAAGTCTTTTAGGACCGAGATGAGACAAATATTTTTCACGCAGAATGGTGAGGATCAGGGGGTATGGAGAGAAGGCAGATACAGGATACTGAGTTGGATGATCAGCCATGATCATATTGAATGGCGGTGCAGGCTCGAAGGGCCGAATGGCCTACTCCTGCACCTATTTTTTATGTTTCTAAGAATAAGGGGTAAGCCATTTAGAACAAAGATGAGGAAATACTTTTTCTCACAGACAGTTGTGAGTCTGTGGAATTCTCTGCCTCAGAGGGCGGAGGAGGCCGGTTCTCTGGATACTTTCAAGAGAGCTGGATAGGGCTCTTGAAGATAGCAGAGTCAGGGGATATGGGGAGAGGGCAGGAACGGGGTACTGATTGGGGATGATCAGCCATGATCACATTAAGTGACAGTGCTGGCTTGAAGGGCTGAATGGCCTACTCCTGCACCTATTGTCTATTGTATTCGTTCTGGGATTTGGATATGCCTACTAATTATTATTCCAGTCTATTGGACTAACAGTGCAGTTGTACAATGCATTCACTGGCCTTGATGATGTCTGTCAACTCGGAATGTGTGTGGCGCTGTCTTCTGGCCCTGGGGCTTGTCATCCAAGGGTGACCTCAGCTGAGGGGATAAAGCCAAGGCTGGGTAGAATAAACTCCTCACAATATGTCCACCCCACCAACATGTGCCCCATCTGGAAAAGTCTGCTGTTTCTACATTATCATCAGCGGCCACCTCGGAACCCACATAACTGAAGTGAATGCAAGTGGTCCTCAGTCTTGAGGGGCCTGCTGAATTTCCCGGTTGCTGTTGCTATACTTACCTTTCTGAGCTGGGTGGCCTCGTTTGGATAGTACAGGTTTGGAGGGATATGGACCAAACGCGGGCAGGTGGGACTAGTGTAGCTGGGACAGGTTGGATGTTAAGGGCAAGTTGGGCCGAAAGGGCTTGTTTCCACACTCTGTCACTCCATGACCCTATTGCTTTTGATAAGGACCCACATAGGAGATTAGTGGGCAAAATTAGGGCATATGGTGTTGGGGGTAGAGTGCTGACATGGATAGAAAATTGGTTGTCAGACAGGAAACAAAGAGTAGGGATTAACGTGTCCCTTTCAGAATGGCAGGCAGTGTTTAGTGGGGTACCGTAAGGCTTGGTGCTGGGACTGCAGCTATTTACAATAGACATCAATGATTTAGATGAAGGGATTCAAAGTAATATTAGCAAATTTGCAGATGACACAAAGCTGGGTGGCAGTGTGAATTGTGAGGAGGATACTATGAGAATGCAGGGTGACTTGAACAGGTTGGGTGTGTGGGCAGATGCATGGCAGATACAATTTAATGTGGATAAATGTGAGGTTATCCACTTTGGTAGCAAAAACAGGAAGGCAGATTACTGTCTAAATGGTGTCAAGTTGGGAAAAGGGGAAGTACAACGGGTTCTGGGAGTCCTTGTTCTTCAGTCATTGAAAGCAAGCATTCAGGTCCTTTCATCGATATTCCTTCGTCTGACTTTACATTTCACCTCGACTCTCTCCTTATCTCACTACCTTTATTATTTTCATTTCTGGCCTTTGTCCAACTATTTGCCAATCATACTCGCCTCACCTGTATCCACCTATTACTTGCCACATCTTGTCCTACCTCTATCTGTATTCCAGCTTTCTCCTCCCTATATACAATCAGTCTGAAGAAGAGTCCCAACCTGAAATGTTCTCCTGAGATGCCGTGTGAGCTACTGAGCTACTCCAGCACTTTGTGTCTTTGTTTGTAAACCAGCAACAGTAATTTGTTGTGTCTCAATCTCGATGGTCTCCTAAATTAGTGAATCATTTGTGGTATAATTTCCTGAAATTGCAAGCTTATAGAGTGACACAGTGAGGCCAACCGGCCAGCTAACACTTCAATGAATGACAAGTGGATATATATTTTTAGATTGTATATATTTACAGTGGAGCTGTCAACTAGATGAGAGATAACTGCCTAATTCCTAATCAACTTGCCAATCAAAGTTTGTGATGACACAACCATAAATGCCAGAGGTTGATTTTATGTGCTTAATTTAGATTTTCTAGTCATTGTATTTTTCTGGAAAAGTAAATGTGCTTTAATGAGGAGAAATTGCTATAATTTTAATTATTTATACTTGCATGATTCATATAATTATGTAATATTTAAAAGAGCAAGAAGTGTAAACTTAAAATCTCAATTTACTGCACGCAACTTAAATTCTTTCATTTGTTGCTTTTACATGGAGACTATTGATGTTGTCAATTATAGGCACCAGCTTGCTGTGGTGAATTTAGTGGGTAATCAGAGTGCAAATCCTGCCAGTACTCAAAAATAACTAGGATAAAGAGTGAGTTGCTGTTTGTGTGTATAAATTGATGGCATATAACATTGTCCCCTGAGTTTGCTACAAGTTCTGTACTGATATTGAATTGCCTTCACGTTCTCACCACCTTTACCTTATCTCTCCACTTTACATTCACCTCCTTGAAGACAAACTGTATCAATGGCATTGTCATTCTTGTCAAATGTTGAGATGATTCAGCTGTTGCTCCTATCTTGAAGCTTCAATTCTATGGCTGCTGAGAGTTGTGGCATCTCCATCGACTCCACAGGTCTCAATAGCCACTTGTTCCAGCTGTCCCAAACCTTGCTAAAATTTAAGATCTTTGTTACAGAATTGGGCCATAATCCTGCATCCAATGCATTGCCAAAATTATATTTTCCTTTTCAACACATTGTCTGCCACCCACCAACATTTTTCTTCCTTTGCAACTCTGCAGCATCTTTTTTTTACCACAATCAGACTTGAAATCTTCCCAAGATAGACACAGCGTGCTGGTGTAACTCAGCGGGTCAGGCACCAGCTCTTGACGAGAAAGGATGGGGTGACATTTTAGGTCAGGACCCTTCTTCAGACTCTAGAGTCCGTGTTCTGTGGAGATACTGCCTAACCTGCTGAGTTACTTTTGCACTTTGCGTCTTTTATGTAAACCAGCATTAGTCGCCCATCCCTTTTCTCTAAAGATGCTGCCTGATATGCTGAGTTACCCCAGCACTTTGTGCTTATCTTTGATATAGACCACCATCTGCCGTTCGTAATTTCTATATTTTAGACACCTTGTCAGTTGAATTTCCTCCACTTTTCAGCCAGTTTCATAGAAACATAGAAACATAGAAAATAGGTGCAGGAGTAGGCCATTCGGCCCTTCGAGCCTGCACCGCCATTCAATATGATCATGGCTGATCATCCAACTCAGTATCCCGTACCTCCTTTCTCCATACCCTCTGATCCCCTTGGCCACAAGGGCCACATCTAACTCCCTCTTAAATAGAGCCAATGAACTGGCCTCAACTACCCTCTGTGGCAGAGAGTTTCAGAGATTCACCACTCTCTGTGTGAAAAAAAGTTCTCCTCATCTCGGTTTTAAAGGATTTCCCCCTTATCCTTAAGCTGTGACCCCTTGTCCTGGACTTCCCCAACATCGGGAACAATCTTCCTGCATCTAGCCTGTCCAACCCCTTAAGAATTTTGTAAGTTTCTATAAGATCCCCTCTCAATCTCCTAAATTCTAGAGAGTATTCAGAGACTTGTTGCCTTTTTCATCCGTCATCCTCTTCTTTGACGACCCATGATGGCTTTGTGTACCCAAACCTACCTCAGCCCTGCTCTCTGCAATTGGTTTCCTGAATTATTCTCCTTCATGGATACTAATAAAAAAGGTTATGAAAATGCATCATCTTGACAAAGCTTCCAGCAATGCCTTTTTTGGAGTCAAGAGTGTTTGATTGTCATATGTACCAAAAACAGAACAATTAAATTCTTGCAACAGCGCAGTAGGTCTGCAAACACAGTATTATTCCTTGTTACATAAAACAGGCCATTTGGATTTTTGTTTAGGTGTACTACAATACTGCCATGATATTTATAACTGAATTGTTTATAGGTTAGGTTAGATTTAGGTAGCCTATTTCTAATTTTTTCCCTTACACACTTAGTACTTCCTGGATCCTTGAAACCTGCCCAAATTGTGCACAGTGTGTAGGATAGTATTAGTGTACAAGTGTCACTGGTCAGCGTGGGCTGATGGTCCTGTTTCCGTGCTGTATTTCTAATCTATACTAAATAAATATCCGAAACCAAAGTATGTAGCGAAACCACAGGAGTGTAAAGTCCTTGAGATTTTGGTGTTGAAGTAGGGTTGTGGTTAATTATGTGGTGCTAGAAATGTGCCGACTCTTGTGTACTCGGTGTAATCTACTATTCCTTCTATAGGGTGATTTCACGAAAGGTCACTGGAGCATAGATCCTCACCCATGTGACCGCAAAATTTAACTGGGGTACAAACGTCACTTCCAGTACATGTTATTGATGCTAGAAACGAAAACTTTCAAACCTGTTAAAAACCGCGAAAACTGCCTGTTTTTGAGCTGTAAATAACTGTGCCAGTCGGGGTGACCGTGAGACACAGTTATCCTACTTTAGAGTCCAGAAGATAAAGAAAAACGAAGGTAAAGACAAGAGAGCGCTGAAGGGAAAATAACAGCGGAAGTTGTTGGCCGTGCAGATAGAAAGATCGAAAATATCGGGAATTATCGCGTTTGCTCACTGCATTTCATCAAAACTAAGGCATTATTGATGTTTTGATGAAATGCAGTGAGCAAACGCGATAAAATCCCGATATAGAAATTGGGTGCAGGAGTAGGCCATTCGGCCCTTCGAGCCTGCACCGCCATTCAATATGATCATGGCTGATCATCCAACTCAGTATCCCGTACCTGCCTTCTCTCCATACCCCCTGATCCCCTTAGCCACAAGGGCCACATCTAACTCCCTCTTAAATATAGCCAATGAACTGGCCTCAACTACCCTCTATGGCAGAGAGTTCCAGAGATTCACCACTCTCTGTGTGAAAAACGTTCTTCTCATCTCGGTTTTAAAGGATTTTCCCCTTATCCTTAAGCTGTGACCCCTTGTCCGGGACTTCCCTAACATCGGGAACAATCTTCCTGCATCTAGCCTGTCCAACCCCTTAAGAATTTTGTAAGTTTCTATAAGATCCCCTCTCAATCTCCTAAATTCTAGAGAGTATAAACCAAGTCTATCCAGTCTTTCTTCATAAGACAGTCGTGCCATCCCAGGAATCAGTCTGGTGAACCGTCTCTGCACTCCCTCTATGGCAATAATGTCCTTCCTCAGATTTGGAGACCAAAACTGTACGCAATACTCCAGGTGTGGTCTCACCAAGACCCTGTACAACTGCAGTAGAACCTCCCTGCTCCTATACTCAAATCCTTTTGCAATGAAAGCTAACATACCATTCGTACCTAGATACATGTGAGAATATAGTTCCTTTTAAACTATTGAGTGGTTCAAGAAGCTGATAGTTGATGTGAAGTGGCTGTCTTTGAACCTGGAGATAACAGTTCTCAGGCTCCCATACAATCAAAGGTTATGGAGAGAAGAGAGCGTGGTCTGTGTGGTGTGAGTTTTTATTGGTATTAGCTATACTCTTGAGGCAGTGCTTCCTGCAGATCCTTTTGATGGTGGGGAGTTCGATACCTGTGACGGACTGGGTAATGTCCACCACTTTCTGCAGTTTCAATTGCTCTTGGGCTTTAGAATCGCCGAACCAGGCTGCGATGCACCTAGTCAGTGTGTTCTCTATCTTATGCCTGTAGAGGTTTGATAGAGTCTTCAACGATGTGCCAAATCTCCCCAAACCTCTGAATAAGTAAAATCATATGTATCGGAAGATTAGAGCAGGGGACTGAGTATGCAGCCTTGAGGTGCTTCTATGCTGATAGTCGGTGTGGAGGAGGAATCAATATTAATCTGTACTGATTAAGGTCTGCTGATGTGGAAGTCGAAGGTCCAGATGCATAGAGTTGAACAGAGGACAGGTTACCTGAGAATGCAGATGAATTTAGAGGTGTGAAGGTACCGAGTGATGTGTGTCTCTCTGATGCCGAAACAGCAGGGTTTGAGAGCATCTTCAAACGAGCCTTGAAGTCCCCGACAATGTTGGAGGAAGTGTGTGTTGACCACAGTGTATGGTTCCTTAAGAGCGAGCTAATTATTTGCCTTGGGCTGGATATAGATGTGGTGAACTCGGAGAACGTTAAAGTGGTGGCTAAAGAGAGAGTTTTTAAGAGATGAAATGAATTAATTTACTGCACATAGTTCGCAGATGAATAACCACAAATCCTTTATGGTCGCATACATTTTGAATGCTAATTTCCTCCTTTTCTCCTGCAATAGCTGCTTAATGAGGTGGTTTTCATACTTGAATACAAGCCTTTAATCAAAATTTCTTCTCTCATTATATCAAATGGGTAGAGTCCATTTACTCTTGCCACTATTTTCATTGAGTATAATGATTTTGTAGTGCTCCCGCGGGTAAAATGTGAACATGATGAAATTTTGAAGTGATCGGAAGTCGGGTGCTGGTGACCAGACGTCGGGTGCTGGTTGACTTTAACCAGGATGGTTGAGAAGGTTCTCTATGGAGTCAGGGATGGGAAATGGGCCCTTCGGCCTACTATGTTTGTGTCGGCTAGCAAGTACCCATTTACACCATTTCTAAACCACTTGGCCAGTAGCCTTGTATGCCATGCAATTTAGCTGCTTATCTAAATGCTTCTTAAGTGTTTTGACAGTACCTGTCCACTAAGCTCCTCTGGCACTGTACTTCAGATTTCATCCCATCTGGGCATAAAAATTCTCCTTTAATCTGTCTATAGATCTTATACTTCTGTGCATTCTGACTTTAATCACCTCTGCTAGGAGGAAGGATGCCCTTTATCGACTGTCTATGCTCATCATATTTTTGAACACTGCGGTCCACCCCTTAATCATCTTCACTCTAAGGAAAATAAACCCAACCTACTTAGTTTTTCCAAAGATAGACACAAAAAGCTGGAATAACTCAGTGGGACAGGCAGTATCTCTGGAGAGAAGGAATGGATGACGTTGCAGGTCGAGACCCTTCTTCAGACTGGTTGGGCATAAGGGAAACGAGAGATATAGATGGTGATGTGGAGAGATAAAGAACAATGAATGAAAGATATGCAAAAAAGTAACGATGATAAAGGAAACGGGCCATTGGTAGCTGTTTATTGGGTGAAAATGAGAAGCGCGTGTGAATTGGGTGGGGGAGGGATAGAGAGAGTGGGAATGCTGGGGCTACCTGAAGTTCTAGTAATCAATATTCATACCACTGTGCTGTAAATTGCACAAGTGAAATATGAGATGCTGTTCTTCTAATTTGCATTGAGCCTCACTCTGACAATGGGGGAGACCTAGAACAAAAAGTGCTGTGTGGGAATGGGAAGGAGAATTAAAGTGTTTAGCAACCGGGAGATCAGGTTGACCAAGGTGGGCTGAGCGAAGGTGTTCAGCGAAACGATCGCCCAGTCGCCGTTTGGTCTCGCCAATGTATAAGAGTCCACATCTTGAACAACAGATACAGTAGATGAGATTGGAGGAGGTGCAAGTGAACCTCTGCCTAACCTGAAAGGACTGTCGGGATCCCTGGGCAAAGTCGAGGGAGGAGGTATAGCGACAGGTGTTTCCTCTTCTGCGGTTGCAGGGGAAGGTACCTGGGGAGGGGATGGTTTGGGTTGGAAGGGATGAGTTAACCAGGGAGTTGCGGAGGGAACCGTCTCTGCGGAAGGCGAAAAGGGGTGGAAATGGGAAGATGTGACTAGTGTTGGTGTCCCGTTGGAGGTGGCAAACATTTCAGAGGATTATGTGTTGTATGCGACCGCTGATAGGGTGTAAGGTAACGACTAGGGGGACTCTGTCTCTTTTGTGACTAGGGGGAGGGGGAACAAGGGCAAAGCTGCAGGGTACCGAGAGGACACAAGTGAGGGACTCATCTATGATGGGAGAGGGGGACCCCCGTTCCCTAAAGGATGAGGACATATCTGATGTCCTGGTATGGAACACCTCATCTTGGGTGCAGATGTGTCGTAGACGGAGGAATTGGGAGTAGGGGATAGAGTCTTTGCAAGAAGCAGGATGGGAAGGATTGTAGTGAAGATAGTTGTGGGAGTCGGTGGGTTTGTAATAAATGTTAGTGGATAGTTTATTTCCTGTGATGGAGACTGTGAGATCAAAAATGTGGAGGGAGGTGTCGGAGATGGTCCAAGTAAATTTGAGTGCAGGATGGAAATTGGTGGTGAAGTTGATGAAGTCCATGAGTTCTGCATGGGTGCAGGAGTTTCTCCTTGTGCATGAAATGCTCCATCCTAGGCAGTATCCTGGTGCCTTTCCTCTAGATTCTCTCCTGTGCAGCTGTTTTCATGCTGATTCTCTTAACTAAACTAAACTAATATACAGCACATCTGAATCTGTGATGTAGATTTAATCTCTGAGATGCCCTTCCCCCAGATACTCCAACCATTTGCGTGGCTCCATTCAGTACAGATTAAGTCCAGTGCTCTCTGTTTCCTCATAGTCTTATCTGCAAAATCACTCGACAATGTCTCCTGGATCCTCTTCAAAAAAGTCCCATCACTCCTTTTATAGGGTAATAGGAGTTTCTGATTCATCTTTGAGCAAGCTGGTCAGCCTATAATGGTTGGACTCTGGGTGAAGAATAATCACAGGAAGGTCAGAAGGGAGTAGAAAAGTGAACACATATGTCACTCCATACATTTGCGAACATAATCGTAGAAATCCTAGGACCAAATAGCACATGCATTGGACTTTCAGCCCACAATATCTATGCAACCTTGTCTTCTCTGCCGAATCTCTCCATCCCTGACAAACATAAGAAATAGAAACAGGAATAAATCATTTAGCCCCTCCATGCAATAAAGTCACGATTAATGCCTTTGATCTTGCTGTCAGTTTTGTGCATTAAATCCGTTAAGTTTATCAATTTCTGTCTTGCATTAATGCAGTGATTGCTTGGATAGAGAATTACAGAGTTTCACTACTTTCTATGAACTTTTACTGGCTTCTCATCTGCACTTAATATGCCTACAATGAAGAGTGTTATTGAAGGGCCAGTTTTTATTGAGGCTGATTACTGAGTCATGGAAACATCATTCTTTTCTACCCCATGAAGACCTGTCAGAATCTTCTGAATTTCAATGAATCACCATGATTTTACTGAAATGGCAAATGTTCCGATACCTTTCATGTTACTGTTCTTTACAATCTATCAGTTCCCACTTTGATAACTGATCTTGGTAATATATTCTCCGATTACAGAATTTGAATGAGGCAAGAATTTAATTAGGCTATGGCAGTAAAAGTAACCATTTCTTCATCCCCCGACCACTCCCCCACAACCCAAATCCTTTTGTTAGGGACACAATGTAGATGTTAAACTTTCGCAACTGATTTTCTTGTAGTTTATGGGGATTAACTGAGGGGTGGGATAGTTTACAAAAATCAACGGAAAAAATGCTGAAACTGGAGATGTGCAACAAGAATAGGAATTGCTGGAAGCAGCCAGGCTGCGGGTCATGCAGCATCTTTGTGAAGGGAAACCAAGTTAATACTTTGGGTTGAAGATCCTTTGCTGGAACCGGAAAATGCTCATTCTTTCTCTTATCATGGATATTCCTTGTCTTGAATGCTTCCAGCATTTTCTATTTTTAAGAAGGAGTGTATACCTTGTTTATTTAGTGGTTGAGATCCTGGAGATTCGGCACACGTTTCCAATAGTGCAGTGAAATTGAAGAACTAGATGTCTCATGGTCTATATATAAATATGCATCCTCTTTATATGTTTGAAACTTTGGTTTCACACTTCCTCCAACATTTGACTTGTTACAAAGAGCAAAGGCATGACAGGCCTACCAGCTGCCAAGAGAGTGAACCTTTCTGTCAACATTGTGCATTGCCTGTTTGGGTACATGGTGTGTGTGTGAATTTCCGACCAGCACAAATGCATGGTGTGACAAATGTCTGATATATCCTTTCATGTGGGTAAGATGAGGAATGTAAAGTTAGAACATTTGCGTGGGTTTTGCAATAAAGTAAATTGTAATTTGGTTTCCACCAAACTATCGCTTAGCAGAAAGAAAAAGCTGTTGAAAGAACTCAGCAAGTCAGACAGCATGTATGGAAGGAAATGGACAGTCAATCTTTTGGGCCAAGACCTGCACTCTAGACTGAGACCCTTTGCATCAGCCCAGATAGAGACTCTTGACTCAATGTCATCTGTCCATTTCCCTCCACAGATGCTGGTTGACCCACTGAGTTCTTCCAATAGCTCTCATTTTTTCCCCCTGCATATTTCTGAATTGCCAGCCTCTGATGTTTCTTTAATCCAAGGCACACTAGGAGGGAGATGTATTTAACACGTTGTCTATATCATACTTGATATTTTCTTTTTTTTTTCTTGCTTTGGAATATCTTTTGTTTTTCTCTTTTTTGATGGCACATTATAAGAGTCATACAGCATGGAAACAGGCGTTTGCCCAACTTGCCTATACCGACCAAGACATTCCATCTATTCTCGGCTTACTGGCCGCGTTTTGGTCCATATCTCTCTAAAACTTTTCTATCCATGTACCTATCCAAATGTATTTTAAATGTTGCAATAGTAGCTGTCTGAGCAACCTCCTCTGGCAGCTCATTAGATATACCCGCCTGGGACTCATCTGGATTGGGCGCTGCTCCGTATGACCTATCTTTTGGTCTGGACTTTTGAAGCGAGGCCAAACCTGGCGACTGCAAAAGGAATTTGAGAGTCTGAAGAAGGGTCTCGACCTGAAATGTTGCCTATTTCCTTCGCTCCATGGATGCTGCCTCACCTGCTGAGATTCTCCAGCATTTTAGTCTACCTTCGATTTTCCAGCATCTGCAGTTCCTTCTTAAACGAAAAGGAATTTTACTGTGTTTTGCACATGTGACAATAAAGCACCATAGAACTCAATTAACCATACCTCAGCCCACTTGCCCAGCTGATCACGATCCTGCTGTAATTTTTGTTAACCATTGTAAATTATGTTGATAATAATGTTATGTGCTGTGTCGTTTCTCTCTGTTGTCTTCCTTTTTGATGATCAGTTTTTTAGCCACCCTCCTGTACATTCTGCATGCAACCAATTAAGGTACAGTTATATGTAAATCACCATACAGCCATACTAAAAACAAAAGCATCAAGATACACAATGACATAAAAGTTAATATAAACATCCACCACAGCAGTTTCCCCACATTTCTCACTGTGATGAGAGGCAGTATAGTCCAATCTTCTCCCTCTGTATTCTCCCGTGGTCGAGGCAGTCAAACCATCCGTCAGGGCAATCGAAGCACCCGCAGCCAGCGGCCGAAGCCCCCGCATCGGGGTGATCGAAGCTCCTGTGGCTTGGAGCTCCCGAAGTCGGTCTCTAACCAGAGACCGTGAGCTCCACGATGTTGGAGCTCCAAGGTCGATTCCCCACAGAGACCGCCAGCTCCACGATGTTAAGTCCACAAGCACCTGCGGTTGGAGCTCCCAAAGTCGGTCTCCGGCAGAGGCTGCCAACTCCACAATGTTAAGCCGCTGTGCGGACAGAGATATGACACAGAAAAAAATCACATCTCCATCGAGGTAGGTAAGTAGAGAAAGTTTCTCCCAACCCCCACCCCCCACATAAAACAAGCCAAAGAACACTAAAAACATACATTTAACACATACTATTAAATCAACAAAGAAGGAAGGGACAGACAGATTGTTGGTGAGGCAACTATTGCTGGCGCCACCCGGTGGTCAACCATGTGGTTGCTTTGGGAATAGATAAAATTGTAGCTGAGTTTGACCTTTGTTTTGAGGGATCATTGAAAGCTGCGAAAACCTGGGGTGAATCTCCCTCTCTCTTACTCTGTACTATCCTGCTCTATCAACTAGTTACAGACTGAAATTAATTCATCCCTTTTGTTACACTGTTCATCTTCTGGAGCACTAAAGCCTCCAGTTTGTGCTAAGAGGAGAAGGAACAGAACTTGCCTAGAGGGGTGGAGATGCCGAGAGGGGGAGAGTGGGGAAAGTCAAAAAAAATGTTTAATCTCTAATGCTAATTAAATTCTGAAGGAAGGAAACTCCACACATAAAAAAATATATATTATTTGTTGCTGAGCAGCTTAACAGTAATTATGCATGATCTATTTAAAAAGTTCACCTATGTCGCTCTAAACTAAACTTTCCTGTCTATTTTATTGGATAAGT
The DNA here is from genome assembly GCF_028641065.1 of Leucoraja erinaceus. Classification (NCBI taxonomy): domain Eukaryota; kingdom Metazoa; phylum Chordata; class Chondrichthyes; order Rajiformes; family Rajidae; genus Leucoraja; species Leucoraja erinaceus. The sequence goes on from NC_073377.1 coordinate 75,681,080, forward strand.
ACAAGAACTTCATGTTTTTATGTTCATTTTGGTGTAAAACCTATCAGCAAAATAATAGTGTAGGTTGCACAGTTTGTGGCCCATTCTGTAGATAAAATTCAAATTCCCAGTTTTATGGTTTTCTATTCATGTTTACCATTCATTGAGATTACTTGCTGAAATAAACTTCATATCTCCTTTAAAGCTGATAATCTCTGATTTCTCCAATTGATGCTCTCCATAATTTTGGCTGATGCTGTTACAAGTTTATTTTTGTGTTTATTATTCTAGTTATGTTTTTCTACATTTTCCTTGATTTTTCATCTCTTTTGATGTTTTGTTTTCACACACTTTACCCGTCCTTATCTCTGTGTCTCCCTTCCCCCCTGGCTCTCAGTCTGATGAAGGGGCTCAACCCAAAATGTCACCCATTCCTTCTCTCCAGAGATGATGCCTGTCCCGTTGAATTACTCTAGCATTTGGTGTCTATCTCAGCTTTCATTTGAGGCAGATTCAAAGTTCCCAAAAGATAGCAGGCAGGAGAAGTCCTGTACCAGAATAGTCTATCTGAAGTTGGCTGGTCAACTGGAGCTGCAGCATTAGCTGGGCTCCTAATGTTTCATGATTCTATGAGTGACAATGTGACAGAACAATGTGAACAGAAGTGTGCTCAGGAACAGACTTGGTTGGAGAGTTGGGCATGCATATCATCTGAGAAATAGAGTTGGCCTAATGCTGAACTCTTGTTAGCACAAGTAACACTTTCATAGTGAGATATATCAAGTACCACAGATAATAATCAGTTCAGATAATTATGCTCCTTTCTGTTACTTCCGCCCCTTTCCTCTTATTTTACAACATAAACTTGGGATCTCTTCTGTAGTCCCTCCCAAGCCATTGCCTGTTTGCTTTGCATGTGCTGTCACTTCTACTTCCATTTTTCTCGGCCTGACTTCTTGTCTCATAGAATTGTTACAGTGAAGAAATAAGCCATTCGATCCATTGTGCATGTTGCATGCTGCATCGTTCCATTATACATGCTGCATCATATAACCATATAACAATTACAGCACGGAAACAGGCCATCTCGGCCCTACAAGTCCGTGCCGAACAACTTTTTTTCCCTTAGTCCCACCTGCCTGCACTCATACCATAACCCTCCATTCCCTTCTCATCCATATGCCTATCCAATTTATTTTTAAATGATACCAACGAACCTGCCTCCACCACTTCCACTGGAAGCCCATTCCACACCGCTACCACTCTCTGAGTACAGAAGTTCCCCCTCATATTACCCCTAAACTTCTGTCCCTTAATTATGCATGCTGCATCGATCCATTATACATGCTGCCATTATACATGCTGCATGCTGCATCGATCCATTATACATGCTGCATGCTGCATCGATCCATTATACATGCTGCATCGATCCATTATACATGCTGCATCGATCCATTATACATGCTGCATGCTGCATCGATCCATTATACATGCTGCATGCTGCATCGATCCATTATACATGCTGCATGCTGCATCGATCCATTATACATGCTGCATCGATCCATTATACATGCTGCATGCTGCATCGATCCATTGTGCATGATGCATTGACTCCCAACCACTAACTCACTAATTGCAATCCCAGTTCCTTCTTCATAGCTGCAGATTTTTCCTCACTTTAACTAAACCCACAATAGAACATTAAACTGGAAAGAGTGGAGAGGGGATGTACGAGGATGTCGCCAGGCCTCGTGGGCCTGAGCTATAGGGAGAGGTTTTACAAGCTAGGACTTTATTCCTTGGAATACAGGAGGCTGAGGGGTGATCTTCGCGAAGTGTATAGAATCATGAGGGAATGCACAGAGGAAGAAAATTAAAAAAAACAGAGGGAAAAGGATTAAGGTGAGAGGGGAATTGATTTAATAGGAACCTGAGCGGCAACATTTTCACTGGGTATGTGGAATGAGCTTCCAGAGGAAGAGTTGAGGCAGGTACTATAAAGGCAGATGCATTTAAAGACACATGGATAGAAAGGTTTGGAGGAATGTGAGCCAAGTGCAGGCAGGTTGGACCAGATTGTATGGGGCATCTTGGTTGGCATGAACGAGTTGAGCCAAAGCGCCTGTTTCCATGCTGTATGACCCCATGGCTCTGTGACTATGAGAACCTGCCTCCGCCTCAGTTTGGTAGGCGGTTGAGATTCAGAGGGCAGAATCAGAAGGGGAAAGCAAAGCTGGAAACAGGATAGTTTTGTTGTTGTTTTAATATATGCAGTGCATTCCATATACTAAGCACATGCTTTGTAAAAACGCTTTTTGTTGTGTGGCTCTATTTTCCTTATTTCATATCTGTCATCCCCTCCAACAATGTGAACAATCTCCCTGTAAATGATCTGAGCAAGTTTCAACGTAGAACACTCAACCATTGTAAAATATAGAAAAAGCAATTAAAAGAACTAAACTATCTTTTTTTCCCCCAAGTTTGCTTACTCCCTTCTAATTCTGCCCTCTGACACTCAGGCACTTATCAAGTTCCCCTCTGCAGTTTGCTGGATGATGTTGAAGTGGTGGGTAGAGGTTGTCTGATCAAAAGGCAATGGAATTTTGACTGCTGACAATTTGACATTCCGCTAGCTCTAACCCCCCCCCCCCCCCCCCCCCCCCCCCCCCCCAAGTCCAAAAAATGGGTCACCACCCAAAACATCAACCACCCATGTTTTCCAGAGATGCTGCCTGACCTGCTGCATTGCTCCAGCACTTTACAATCTTTTGTGGTATCCCTATTGACTCTATGCATTTTTCTTTGTCACCAACTTGCCATGTGCAGTTTGGTGAATTGAACAGTTCAACTTTTCTAAACTATCACAGTTTTCACATCTGAAGACTTCCTCCACAACACAATCCTCCACATTATTTTTTAACATTACTCTGAATTAAGAGTAGGCTGTTTAAGTATTAGTCCTAAATGCCATTTAGCGTGATCTCTGTAAAATGGCACTCCAGCACTTGGCCACTGCTTTTCAGTCATTGATACTTATTGATGATTTCTGATATTCCTGGAGAACACCCACACTGTCATGCAGGCTCCACATGGACAGTACTGGGGGTTAGGATGGCTGGAAGCCTGGAGCAGAAACATTTAATTGCTGCATTGCTATACTGTCCATGTAACATTTTCCTAGTGAGATATGCCAAGTTTGAGATAGCAATCAGTTTAGATAATCATACTCCTTGGTATAATTTGTTACATCCGCCCTTTTCCACTTATTTTACTACTTGTTGGGAAATTCTTGCAAATTGAATCTGAACATCTTGAGCACTGAAACAGAGATTAATGGAGATTAGTATGGACTAACGGCATAGAAATGTGAAAACGCATACCTCCAGATTCAGGGACAATTTCTTTCCAGCTGTTATCAGGCAACTAAATCATCCTACCATAACCAGAGATAAGTCCTGAACGACTATCTACCTCATTGGTGACCCTCGGACAATCTTTGATAGGACTTTACCTTGCACAAAATGTTATTCCCTTATCATGTGTCTATAGACAGTAAATGGCTTGATTATAATCATGTATTGTCTTTCCGCTGACTGGTTAGAACACAACAAAGGCTTTTCAATGTTCCTCGATATCATTGGCTATATTTAAGAGGGAGTTAGGTGTGGCCCTTGTGGCTAAAGGGATCCGGGGTATGGAGAGAAAGCAGGTACAGGATACTGAGTTGGATGATCAGCCATGATCATATTGAGTGGCTCAAAGTGCCGAATGGCCTACTCCTGCACCTATTTTCTATGTTTCTATGTTTCTATGATATATGTGAATAAACTAAATTGAATCACAGAGGCACGCACAGAGACACACAGATACACACGCACAGACACACACAGACAGGCAGACACAGACACACACACAGACACAGTAGAAAGGTTCATATAAGCATTTCACATTGGGTTTCATCTGAAATTACTAACTTTCTGTGAATTATCAGCCTTGTCATAAAAAACATGGCACTGAAGGAGATAAATCAGGACATAGTGTCTAAGATAATGAAAAAAATCCCTACCTTTCCAGTCCATCTTCATTCATTTGGTCCTCCAGATTAGAGCAATTTAGCGGCCATTAAAATACTACTGGAGTGAAAATAGTTTTTTCCATTTCCCCTTCCAAAAGTTATCTTAAATTTTCGTCTTTAGTTATTGTTAATAATAATAATAATAACTTTATTTATAAAGCGCTTTTAGACAACATCAGTTACCACAAAGTGCTGTACATGGGAAGTCAACAAAAAGTTATTACAAACTACTAAAACCATTAAGACGACAGGACTATAAAAACAGTAAAAATTAAAAGACATTTAAAAGCACTAAAACAGGAACAATGTCTCAGCCAGTGTCGAAAGCCAGTGAATAAAAGTGAGTTTTTAGGGAGGATTTAAAGATGGACAGTGAAGGGGCCTGTCTGATCTGCAGCGGCAAGGTGTTCCAGAGTGCAGGGGCAGCAACAGAAAAGGCTCTATCCCCTCTGAGCTTCCGCTTAGACCTTGGTACCTCAAGGAGCAGCTGATCCGCTGACCTGAGGCACCGGGTAGGAGCATATAGGTGGAGCAGCTCAGAGAGGTAAGGCGGGGCGAGGCCATTCAATGATTTAAAAACAAATAAAATAATTTTAAAATGAACTCGAAAGTGCACTGGGAGCCAGTGAAGGGAGGCCAAAATTGGCGTAATGTGCTCCCTCTTTCGAGTTCCGGTTAAAAGGCGAGCGGCAGCATTTTGGACCAACTGGAGACGAGCCAACGAAGCTCGTGAGACTCCAGAGTAGAGCGCGTTACAGTAATCCAGCCGAGATGAAATAAAGGCGTGAATTACTGTTTCAAAATGCTGCCGCTCGAGAATGGGCTTCACCTTTGCCAGCTTCCTTAGGTGAAAGAAGCTGGACTTAACCACTGCGCCTATTTGTTTATCTAATTTAAAATCACCGTCCATCATAAAACCCAGGTTTAAAACTGTTGGCTTTACGAACACTGCAAGTGGACCCAAGTCAACAGAGGGAGGTTCACGGCAGCCATTAGGGCCGAACAAAATCACTTCTGTCTTTTTTTCGTTAAGTCCCAGAAAGTTTAAGGCCATCCAGGACTTAATGTCCTCAAGACAAGACAGAAGTGATTTTAGGGAATAATTATCTTCTTTCCTGAGTGGCATGTACAACTGGATATCATCCGCGTAAAAGTGAAAGGAGATGCCATGCCTTCTTAAAATTGAGCCCAGTGGAAGTAGATAAAGGGAGAAAAGCAGGGCCCTAAAATTGAGCCCTGTGGAACCCCATATGCCAAGGGAGCAGAGGAGGATTCAAGGCCACCAAGGCTTACACGCATGGTTCTATCTGCCAGATAGGACCTGAACCATCCCAGGGCACTGCCACAGATGCCCACTTGTTGCTGTAATTGGGAAATTAATATTCCATGGTCCACAGTGTCGAAGGCGGCAGATAGGTCCAGCAAGACAAGAACCACATAATTACCGGAGTCGTTTGCCAGGAGGATGTCGTTAGAGACCCTTAGCAAAGCCGACTATGTGCTATGCATAACCTTGAAACCAGACTGAAAGATCTCCCGGATGTTGTGCTCATCCAGGAAGAGTTTCAGCTGGGCATAAACTACTTTCTCCATGATTTTCGAGATAAATGGCAGCTTGGAGATTGGCCTAAAATTGGCCAGGACAGTCTGGTCAAGGCCAGGTTTCTTGAGTAATGGCTGCACTACAGCATGTTTAAATTTTACGGAGACAACCCCAGAAGACAAGCTACTACATAGAAACATAGAAATTAGGTGCAGGAGTAGGCCATTCGGCCCTTCGAGCCTGCACCGCCATTCAATATGATCATGGCTGATCATCCAACTCAGTATCCCGTACCTGCCTTCTCTCCATACCCCCTGATCCCCTTAGCCACAAGGGCCACATCTAACTCCCTCTTAAATATAGCCAATGAAGTGGCCTCAACTACCCTCTGTGGCAGAGAGTTCCAGAGATTCACCACTCTGCGTGAAAAAAGTTCTTCTCATCTCGGTTTTAAAGGATTTCCCCTTTATCCTTAAGCTGTGACCCCTTGTCCTGGACTTCCCTAACATCGGGAACAATCTTCCTGCATCTAGTCTGTCCAACCCCTTAAGAATTTTGTAAGTTTCTATAAGATCCCCTCTCAATCTTCTAAATTCTAGAGAGTATAAACCAAGTCTATCCAGTCTTTCTTCATAAGACAGTCCTGACATCCCAGGAATCAGTCTGGTGAACCGTCTCTGCACTCCCTCTATGGCAATAATGTCCTTCCTCAGATTTGGAGACCAAAACTGTACGCAATACTCCAGGTGTGGTCTCACCAAGACCCTGTACAACTGCAGTAGAACCTCTCTGCTCCTATACTCAAATCCTTTTGCAATGAAAGCTAACATAAGCTACTGTTTATGATGGCGAGGACCGAATGCCCTATGCTCGAGAAGACCTCTTTAAAAAGAAGAGGAGGGACAGCATCACATGGGGAACCCGACGGCTTGATATGGGTAACCACATCCTCTAGACCCGACAGCGTCAGGGGAACAAACTTATCAAATGCCACCCGGCAAGGGGCCAGAACAGGTGGGTCTGAGGCAGGAGCTGAGATAAGAGCCCTAATAGAAACAACCTTGTTTATAAAGAAGTGCAGGAAGTCGTTGCACAATTCGGGCGATGCTTCCAGGCAGACAGGCTGTGGGGCATTTAAAACAGAATCAATAGTTTTGAATAACGCACGTGGATCGTGGCGCTTAGACACTATTATATTAGAGAGATAATATCTTTTTGCCTCTTTAACAGTATTTTGGTAGTTTCGCCAGCTGTCCTTTAGGATTTGCGATGAAACCTCTAGCCTGTCCTTCTTCCACATTCGCTCAGCTCTGCGACACTCCCGTCGAGCTGTACGAGTTGCGTCACAGAACCAGGGCTCGGGTTTAGCTCTGGGCTGCAAAGTTTTTAATGGGGCCACAAAGTCGAGAATAGTTCTACAGGAAGAGTGGAACCAAGAACTAATCTCCTCCGTACCGATGGAAATGGACGCAGAGGGGGCACAGAGCTGATTGAAGGCGGCAGAGAACTGGCCATCAGTACAGGGGTTAATGGTCCGACAGCGCCGAGCCGACGCAACAGGTCTAACTGCAGCACTGGAGAAACCAACATCAAATATTACCGGCATGTGATCAGAAAACACACTGTCACAGACCTCCAAGTTTAACACAGGCAAACCATAAGATAATACAAGGTCCAATGTATGTCCCTGTTCGTGTGTGGGACCAGACACACACTGTGCAAAATTAAAAGAATCAATAAGATTTAAAAAGTCCTTCGTCAACGGTTTATCGGGACAGCACACGTGAATATTAAAGTCCCCAACCAAGAGGATACGGTCATAGTTGGGTATAATCCCAGCTAGAAACTCAGAAAAGTCACTCACAAAGTCCTTATGGTATTTGGGGGGTCTGTAGATGACACCACACAGCACCGTGCCGGGGCGACCCACCTCAACCAAAGTAGCTTCAAAGCTGGAAAAAGTTGATAACGTAGTGCACTGTTTGCATTTAAAATTGCTTTTAAAAACGACTGCAGTTCCACCACCACGGCCCGACATCCGCGGCGTGTTGATTGTTCATTCAACAGTTCCATTTTACGTACTCAATCCATACCTTAGCAAAATCCAGCTCCATGTCTGCGCTGACATATCAGTGCAGAATGGGTGGAGTCCCATGAGGTTGCTTACTTATAGCCGAGACTTTGAACCTCTCTGCTGATAGGGATATTTCTCAAAGCAATTTAACTGCCCTATTTGTTCCAGGGACAGCTGTGGATTCTTGCCGAGGCAACTTTCACTATAATTTTACATAATTTAGAATAGGAGCAGTTGCATGAAAAGAAAAGTGCATCTCACTGGTGGATTAGTGAATGCAGAATTAAAACAATTGGCCAGTTCTTGTTTTGGAATGTTGCTGCTAACTGCTTCATTTTAATAATCTGAGTTTGTATGTGAGAACAAGGCGTGCTTCCGTGTAGAGATATTATCGCTGGTTATACATTGAAAAGCGTGTTATCACAACTATCTTTTTATATCCCCAATTGTTTCCAACTGCAGTTCCTTACTGAAAAGGAGAAACCTCAATCTCGCGCACATCCCCAGTGGTGACAATCTGCAAAATCCTTCGTGGGCTGATGCGTTAGGTAAGTAATCTTTTCTGACTTGACTCTCTGTTGATGCATTGTCTACAAGGCTTTCCATTGCACTTTGTTCAATACCTGGATATTTATACCTGTAAATATTATTTTGTAGTCTTTCTTTTTTTTTTTCTTTGCCGCGCTGGATAACTCTGCTGCGAGGAAATTTGTTGGCTGGGGTGTAATTATGTCTGGGAATCTGGTGATTGGAGTTATCCTGTTGCTCTTTTGCAATTTTTTTCAATTCCTGGCTCTCAATGACTGTACAGTAGATAAGGCAATAGTGGTAGCTCTGTAGATGATATTTTTCCGCTGTTAGTTGGAGAGAATTGACAATAGCATACTGTCATGCCATTTTCATAAGTTTATATAATAATGAACGGGTGATGCATGAGGTCCCATTTTTATCCCAACTGGCATGTTGCGATAAAGATGATGATATATGATGAAAGAATGTGTCGACTGGGGTTGCAGTCACTGGAATTTAGAAGGATGAGAGGGTATCGTATGGAACCATATAAAATTCTTAAAAAGGATTGGACTGGAAAAATGGTCCCAATGTTGGTGGAGTCCAGAACCAGGGGTCGCAGCAAGAATAAGGTGCCGGCCATTTAGGGCTGAGATGAGGAAAAATGTCTTCACCCAGAGTTGTGAATCTGTGGAATTCTCTGCCTCAGAAGGCAGTGGAGGCCAATTCACTGGATTTTCTTTCTAGAGAGAGTTAGATTTAGCTCGTAGGGCTAAAGGAATCAAGGGATATGGGGGAAAAAGCAGGCATGGGGTACTGATTTTAGATGATCATCCATGATCATATTGAATGGTGGTGCTGGCTCGAAGGGCCAAATGGTCAACTCCTGCACCTATTTTTATATATTTCTATGGTGTCCTACAGTATATGTTTAAATACAGATACAGTGCTGGGAATATGACTTCCTTCACCATTCATTATACAGATTGAAACGGCATCCCAGAGTTTCCAACATATTAGTGTTAACTTAATATTCTGACTGGGGTGGATTGACATTGTTGGGGACAAGCTTGGAGGTTGTTGGTTAAACTCTGGTATGGAATAGAAAGCGCATGTTTTTGTTCTATTTAAAATTAGGGTCCTTTTATATATTATGTGATCACATATGGGAGAAATTATGCAAGTCTGTAGAACAAACATCTTTTATTTCAATTTTATAAATGAACCAAAATTTCACATATTTAATGAATGTGCGTTGTCCTGACCTTTATTGTTAAGCATGGTTACAGGAATTTGTGGCTACTTTAAAAAAAAATTAATTCGATTTATGTCATGCATTGATGATTTCCAAATTATACTTAAACAGATAATACTCTTTGCTCATGCCGAACAATGTTTCATTCAGTGTATCCTTTGCATTTGCATATCTGTGAACGATTCAGAAGTGCTTTGGCATTCGGCTGAAGGGGAAAATGTGACATCAAAATGCAGGATCCCCCAAAAGTATTTAAGTTTGATACAGCGAAATGTATTACACAAAATTAGTTCCAATTTGTGCTTTCCATCAAGCTTGAAGGTCCATCTCTTTGCTAATCCAGCTTATGAAGATAATTTATACTTTTTTTTTAAACTTGGCTCCTTGATGGTGTCATGAAATTAATTAGAAATGCTGTTTAAATAGAAATTTGCTCATTGAATGTTCGAGATATTCTAGGTGCTCAGTTCTGCAGTAATCTTAGTACAGATTTAGAAAAGGATGAAATTTACTGATATTTTTACTTCTGCTCAATATTCAGAGCTTCTTTGCAGGTGCTCTGAGCATTATTCAAGAAAGAGATGGGAAGGCAGGAACTGCAAATGCTGGTTTAAACTGAATATAGACAAAACAAACTGGATTAACTCAGCGGGTCAGGCAATACATTTTCACGTAGAGCTCGGCAAGACATCGCTGAACATAAGCACAATTGCCCCAGTCAATACAGAACAGCCCACTGATATGTGCAAGAGGTGCCAATTTTTGCCCCATTTTACAGTCCCACCTGCAGAGCCACAAAGGCCCGTTGTTGCCATCGCATCCATTCCGGTCATCATGCGAACCGATGTCCCTCTCCACGCCTGGCCTTTGTTCCCTGGGTGCAACTCCTGCGGCTGACCTCGAGGGCAGGGACGTTCTTCTTAGCGTTCTTCTTCCTATGTCTAGCGTCTGGCACCATCGGCATCTCCCTCTAACTCCTCTCCGATTCCTGATCCACAGGGCGAGCAGGGGATGGGCTCGGTGACCTTCCCTCTCTGTGCCAAGCACCAGGCTGCTGCTGTGCCAGGAACAGCACTCTCCACCATCGAGGTCCTCTGGTCCACTTACCTGCCCTCTGTCCGACTCTTTCTTTTCCTGTCCATTGGTTGTACAGAGGCCGGGCAGCCTCTCCAGGCCGATTCTCATTAGCGCGGCAGCGAGCCAGGTCTGTTGTCAGGCCTGGCCACTATGGCCCCCGTCCTCTTATTTAATGACCAGTGTTTGTTGCTTTGCTATGATCGTGAGATTATTTAGTTTTGATATTGACTGCTGATATGTTATCACAAGAGATATTTTGGATTTATTCCTTTTCCTTTTCCTTTTCTAAGGATCTGATAGAGATGAGCCCTCTCCTATCACCCCATATGGTGAAACATTCCTCGACCCCAAATCTGAAGGTTACCAGGTGAGTCAGAGCAGTTACTAAAATATACAAATTGGCCATTTAATGGAAAGGATGACTGAGGAGTCAGTCGTTCAGATGTACCTGCAAAGTTTCCGGTGCCGTGTAGTCACTCACTTACTTAGATTACATTTTGTCTGTGGAAATCCAAAATAAAATTGGTTCACATTAAAGCTTATTTGCTGACAAACATCAGCAATGTATATCTATATGTAATGTAACTGTGTAAACTGATTTTGCCCATTATATTGAAGGTAGACACAAAATGTTGGAGTTACTCAGCGGGACAAGCAGCATCTCTGGAAAGAAGGAAAGGGTGACATTTTGGGTCGAGACCCTTCAGACTGATGTCAGGGGAGTGGGCAGGCCAGAAATAGAATGTAGTTGGAGACAGTAAGGGTCGTAGGAGAACTGGGAAGAGGGAGCAGATGGAGAGAGAGGGAAAGCATGGGCTATTTGAGTTTAGAGGTCAATGTTAATACTGCTGGGGTGCAAGCTACCCAAGCAAAATATGAAGGAAGACAAAAATGCTGGAGAAACTCAGCGGGTGAGGTGGGTGATTTCTTAAACAAGCAAAATATGAGGCGCTGTTCCTCCAATTTGCACTGGGCCTCACTCTGACAATGGAGGAGGCCCAGGACAGAAAGTTCAGATTGGGAATGGGAGGGGGAGTTAAAGTGCTAAGCAACCGGGAGATCAGGTAGGTTAAGGTGGACTGAGTAGAGGTGTTCAGCGAAACGATTGCCAAGCCTGTGCTGGGTCTCGCCGATGTGCAGGAGTTGACACCTGGAACAGCGGATACAGTTGATGAGGTTGGGGGAGGTGCAAGTGAACCTCTGCCTCACCTGGAAAGTCTGTCGGGGTCCTAGGATGGAGTCGAGGGGGAAGGTAAAGGGACAGGTGTTGCATCTCCTGCAGTTGCAGGGGAATGTACCTGGGGAGGGGATAGTTTGGGTGGGAAGGGACGAGTTGACCAGGGAGTTGCGGAGGGAACAGTCTCTGTGGAAAGCAGAAAGGGTTTGAGATGGGGGAAAAAAATTGTTCCAGTAGTGGGATCCCGTTGGAGGATTATTTGCTGTACGCGACGGCAGAAGGGGTGGAAGGTGAGGACAAGGGGGATCTGTCCTTAGTACGAATGGGGGGAGGGGGATCAAGAGTGGAGCTGTGGCAAATCGAGGAGACTCTAGTGAGAGCCTCATGTGTAATGGAAAAGGGGAACCCCTGTTTCCTAAAGAATGAGGACATCTCCCAATATATCTTGCTCATTATATTGTTGTTGCATATAATAGAATCTAATGAGGTTCCTTAAAGTGGTTTGGACAGGTGTATTATGGCTTGTTTCTGATAATTGCCAAACATTCTACTAAACAATAAACAGGAATTACATAAATCTGACAAGGTTTAATTTGGAACACACTTGAGTATATCAAAATCAAATGAGGAAATTCTGCTTTAATCTTTCCCCATACTGATATTGCAGTGGGGACCAAAGGCTTTAGCAGTCAACAGATTGGTAATGTTTTGACGATTTAGTTGGTTCTCTGCAGCGCTGCTCACACACTGGAGCAGCCAAACGGGACTGGATCCCTGGTATTTGGCTGGTTAGTCCTGAAGCCGCCTGATTCACCACCTGTGATCTGTACTTCATAAGTTCAGTTGATAGGAGCAGAATTAGGCCATTCGGCCCATCAAGTTACTCCACATGGCGGATCTAACTTACCCCTTCAACCCCATTCTCCTGCTTTCTCCCCATAACTTGCTCCCACTTCCCCCATGTGAGGAGGACCGGGACAGCTGATATCCCAAAGAGAGGCGTATCCTGACAGACAGCCTCTGGAGCATCAAGACAGTCTTTGACTTCTCTCCCCTCAGAGAGTGTCATTTCACCAGTTCGAAGTTAAAAACATTTTTTTTTTTTTAATGGCGAATGGATCAAAGGGAGAAGATAGGACTATTCAAGTACAAAGGAGTCAATGAATCCCTTGGGCTGCAAGACTGTGCAAGGTTTCAAAATGACCATTAGTATTTATCAAGGGGGAGGACATGGAGGATAGTGAGATCAGGGAGGCATATGTTGATATTCTAGGGCAAGTTGATATCAAGAAGTGGGAAGTGTTGTGTCTCGAAGAATATTTTGGTGGATAGCTGCCCAGCTCCTGATGGGATTCACCACAAGTTGTTTAGAGAGGTAAGCAAGGAGAATGCTGGGGCCTTGGTGGAGATCTTTGTATCCTCTTTAGCCACAGGCAAGGTCCCAGAGTACTGGGGTATATCCAATGTTGTTATTTTGTATAAGAAGGGAAATGGGGCCAAATCAGAAATTATAGATCAATGAACCTTGCACCAGTGGTGGGGAAATTATTGGAGAAGGTTTTAAGGAATAAGATCTACTCGCATCTGGAGAGGAGGATCAAACCTGGGTCACTAGTGCTGTGAGGTAGCAGCTCCACCAGTGACTCTGCCACTATAGGACGTCTGCTGTGATAAGTATACATTACATAGCATGTGGAAGTGATAAGTGCCATCGCAACAACCTAGAGCTCAATGCTCTTAAGACAGTGGAACTGATTGTAGACTTTAGGAGAGCCCCCTCCCCTCATCCCACTCACCATCAACAACACCACAGTCACATCTGTGGAGTCTTTTAAGTTCCTGGGAACCATCATCTCCAAAGACCTTAAGTGGGGGGCCACCATCAACTCCACAGTCAATAAGGCACAACAGAGGATGTACTTCCTGTGGCAGTTGAGGAAGCACAATCTGCCACGGGCAATGACGGTCCAATTCTACATGGCCATCTTAGAGTCTGTTCTCACCTTCTCCATCATGGTCTGGTTTGGCTCAGCCACCAAGCACGACACCTGGAGGCTGCAGCGAATTGTCCGATCAGCAGAAAATATTATTGGCTGCAACCTTCCCTCTGCACTGCAAGGGCCAGGAAGCGAGCAGGCAAGATTATCTCTGACCCCTCTCACCCTGGCCACAAACTCTTTGAATCACTTCACTCTGGAAGGCAACTCCGGATTGTCAAAGCTGCCACAGCCAGACATAAAAACAGTTTTTATTCACAAGTAGTTGCTGTACTCAACAGCCAAAAATCTGTAGCCTTCCTTTGATCTGGTATTTTGTTGGTTCACATGCTTGATCAATGGTGTTTTATAATTAATGTTTTATTATTATTATTATTATTAATGTTTAGTGTTTTTTGAGTTATTCGTAACTGTCACTATGTCATGTTGTTACTTGTGGGCGGAGATCCAAGGCAAATTCCTTGTATGTGAATATGGCCAATAAACTTACTTACTTAATGAGAATCAGTGCATGACTGTCTTGGTTTTGTTTCAATAGGGTGGTGCCCATACTTCTTGTAAGCTGGCCAGCATTCTGCTTGTGCTGCGCTCACATATGAAGTAGCTGCTTATGAACAAACAAATAAAGAGTGATACCAATTGGTTATATCAGCCTTTCACGCCCACCTGTGTATGCCTCTGCAGGCAGACGAGGAAACACATTTATTAGATGACGCAGGATCTAAATTGTTCAATTGGCGGAAGTTGAACTGGTCTAATAATTTCAGCATACTTTTCTCACTTTAATGGTTCGCCTTGTTTGATTATCTACATGCCAACATTCCAGCTCTGTTGACTGGTAAATGCTAGAAACAACATTCAGAACTGATGATTTATGAGATGAATGTGGATCAAACTGATCAAAATGGAAGAGGCCATGAAAACTTACATCAGCCATATGGTTTGATCCTCCTCTCCAGATGCGAGTAGATCTTATTCTTTAAAACCTTCTCCAATAATTTCCCCACCACTGGTGCAAGGTTCATTGATCTATAATTTCTGATTTGGCCCCATTTCCCTTCTTATACAAAATAACAACATTGGATATACCCCAGTACTCTGGGACCTTGCCTGTGGCTAAAGAGGATACAAAGATCTCCACCAAGGGCCCAGCATTCTCCTTGCTTACCTCTCTAAACAACTTGTGGCGAATTCCATCAGGAGCTGGGCAGTTATCCACCAATATGATCAGCCATGATCATATTGAATGGCGGTGCAGGCTCGAAGGGCCGAATGGCCTACTCCTGCACCTAATTTCTATGTTTCTACATGTCAATATTTTTATACTTCAGTTCATTTTGATGTGTTCCTTCTAGTGCAACAAAGTCAATGTTTCTGTACTTATTTTTAGAAATCTGTTCTTTCTCAGATATTAAGAAAGCTACCTGGTATGGATACATCCGCAAAGTGGTGCAATGATGTGAGGTAAAGAGATTTGATAATTTGTTTTGTACTATTACGTTCTCAATATAGTTATATCAAAATTCGATTTATATTGTACATCTTTTTTCCATTATATTGCTCATAATGTGTTTGTGATTCAGTGTTAATATTTGTGACCTTTGCCTCACTTTGGGGAACCATTGGGGGGTGGGAGATTGCAACCTTCACGTGGTCCACCCTGTTTCAACGAATGCAACCAACCTGGCGTGCACAAACAGAAGACCAAACAGAACAAGTTGTCTTACAACTTTAGGCTGTGCACGCCATATGCAAGAAGAAGAAGAAGGGAACCATTGGGAGTTTAGTTCATGACTATCAATCGGGAGTTATACAGAAACAAGGAACTGCAGATGCTGGTTAACCAAGGAAAGACGCAATGACAATTTGTGTCCCGACCCGAAACATCAGCTATCCATGTTCTCCAAGATGCTGCCTGACCTTGTTGAGTTTTTCCTGCATTTTGTGTCTTTGTGTCTTCTAAGCCATGCACGTGGATGGTTGTTTTGTTGGTGCTTTTTGTCTGTATTCACTTTACATGTTCAAGTGGGTGGAAATGGGATGTAAATATTTATTTTTCTGTGGGCATGTGAGTTAGCGCGTGTAAGGCGAGTAAATATTTAGTTTAGATATACAGAGCGGAAACAGGTCCTACTGCCCACCGAGTCTGTACCGACCAGCGATCTCAGCACAATAACGCTATCATACATGCTAGGGACAACTTACATTTATATCAAAACAATTAACCTCCAAACCCATATGTTGTTGGAGTGTGGGAGGAAACCGAAGATCTCTGAGAAAACCCACGCAGGTCACGGGGAGAATATACAAACTCTGTACAGACAACACCCATAGGGTCGAACCCGGGTCTCTGGCGCTGTAAGGCTGCAGCTCTACCGCTGCGCTACCATGCCACAAATGTTGAAGATGTTCGGGTGTTAAGATATAGAGTGGAATGGAGAATACTAGGAGTTTGTATTCACAGATATTACAAAACAGGAGGGTAAAATGCTTAAGAAGATATGGTTTATTTCTATGGGTCGAGGCTTGGGAAATAAAAGCTAGTTTCAAAGTTTACATTTTCAAAGTTCTTTAGTATTTATAAACCACTTAAGCCTTGCCTGACAGTCCATACAGTTTACAAAAAATATCACAAAGGTGTCTGCTGATAGTTAAATGAATGCTGCTGGAATTGGATGGTTTAACTGAGGGTAGGTTGGAGGTGATGAGGTTAATCTTCTTTGGAATAGCAGTGGCTGGATGGGTAGAGAAGGGGAAAGGAGGGCAGAATTGACTGAGGAGATTAAACGGGTGCCAAGTCCAAGAGGGTGAGACTGGACTAGTTCTTATTTTGTCAATGGTTATGGAAGCATGGATCTGAGTTGATAGACACAATGATAAGAGGGGAGTTGAGCATTTTCTGTTCTCCTGGTGTTGGAGTTCATTTTCTAGTGCAGTGATAGTAGCAGCAATCATCTTCACATTTAAAAGGAACTTGGATTAAGGCAAGCTTTGCGAGGGGCTGGAAAGTTGAATGCCTATTTGTTGGCCATTGTGGGCACAAGCTCGGCACAACAACGTAAATGTGACATCAGCAAGACGCTTATTAAAATCTGAAATGATGGAAATGCATGGCATTGGTGGAATGGAGAGCAAATTTTCTTTCAATTTCAGCTGTTGTTTGCGTATTGCAGCTTTGTGAGATCTGCTGTAATATAACCATATAACCCTATAACAATTACAGCACGGAAACAGGCCATCTCGGCCCTACAAGTCCGTGCCGAACAAAATTTTTTTTTTCCCCTTAGTCCCACCTGCCTGCACTCATACCATAACCCTCCATTCCCTTCTCATCCATATGCCTATCCAATTCATTTTTAAATGATACCAATGAACCTGCCTCCACCACTTCCACTGGAAGCTCATTCCACACCGCTACCACTCTCTGAGTAAAGATGTTTGTGCTTGCTGTCTGATCTGCTGTATGGTGGCACTTTGTTTTGATTTAGATCTTCTGTGATGGCAGCTATCTTTGTGTTTGATTACAGAGCTGTTTAGGTGAATCTCAGGCTGCTGCTTTGGCGTGGTTTGTCCTCTGCGTCTGCTGACACCATCGGGCCCCGTGGCTTTGCCTGGGTGGAGTATGCTCACCTGCTCAGCTGCTCAGCCTTGATGGTCAGGCTCGACGAAGAAAGGGCAGAGGAAGTGGACCAGGGGGGTTGAGGGGGAGAGACTGTCGGGGTGCAGGGGGGAGGATGGGCAGAGGCCCCACCATCCAATCTATTACAAAACAGGTTTAGCTCATTGGCCTAATCCTGATTGCTTTCCCTCCCCAGGCCACTGGTCTTCTTGTAACCTGTAATGCTCTTCATACCACTCCACACATCCCTCGTGTTGTTCTGCTGAAGTTTCAGCTCCAGCTTCCTCCTATAGTCATCCTTGCCCTGTCTCAGTCTTGCCTTCAGGTCTTTCTGCATGTATCGACATAAGGTCATAACAAAGATTATCGGAAACTACAGCGATTATGTAGTAGAAGGATCTTAATAAATAAGCATGAAAGTATCTTAGAAGGGGACTAACCTTGTGGGATTTAAGCTTGGTCCCTGAGAGTTTGGAGGCAGATAGCAGTATTTGAGAGCTTCTTGTTTGGGGTAGATTGATAAGGAGGATTCTGACTTTGGGAATTTTCTTCTGGAGGATTTTATTGCAGTGAAATGTTTTATTAGCCTTGATGACAGAAACTTTATCTTGAAAATCAATCTGTGCGGTGCTTAAAGAGTATAAGATGTAGCTACATGGAGCAAAGCAAGCACAGGGGACCAATACTATGGAGTCTGTGGAGAATAATTAGTGACTTTGACCCTGATTCATCCTTGGAAGAGCCTGAGATTCACACATTGGTCACCTCAAAACCCATAAAACCCTCATCTTTGAAATTGAAGGACTGTTGAAGATGCCAGACTGCAAATTAATTATGTCATAAGTTCTGTTTTTTACCTTGCTGTTTCTACATCAGTGTGTTTGTTGCCAACTCTTTGAAAGTGAAGAACTTCAGAAGAAGGGTCTCGACCCGAAACGTCACCCATTCCATCTCTCTAGAGATGCTACCTGTTACTCCAGCATTTTGTGTCTACTTCCGATTTAAACCAGCATCTGCAGTTCTTTCCTACACTTTGAAATACTTTGGTGACATTTGTGGAGCAAATATATCTTTCAGTGATCAGAAATCCATATCTAGTTATGATCTATTGTTGGCGACTGAGTTTGTTTAAATAAAAGGATATTCTGTCCCAAAATAACGTTAATCTTTGGTGCAATTCCTGGCTGCTGTTACTTTAAAAACAAATAGCTGTATCCAGCACTAATGAAGCATTTTTGGTCTCTAACTCTGCAGTTGTTCAGTATTATTAAAATTACATTTCTTCGAAAAATAATAAATGCTATTTAATTATTTGCAGGAACTGTCAGGGTGCAAATTTGGATGTGGAAGGTGCTAGGCTACCAGTATCACACTCTGACTATTGCTCTGTAGAGGAAAAATCTGAAGTAGAATATTCCACGGTCGATGACAGTATTTGCTACCAGAGGTCGTCTGCTCCGGCACTGCCTAAAGACTGTTGCAGCATTCAAGTAGCAAGTGATTACCGGGAGGGTCATTCGTCACCCTCTGGTTGCACAGAAGAATCTGCTTATGGGGAAGTCAATGAAGATGAGGAATCAATATCACCCTACGCTTGCTTCTATGGTGTAACAAAGAAATCAAAAGAAGGTTGGCTGGATAAACTCTCACCACAAGGGTAAGTGCATCATGTTTTTGTATGCGCACACATTTAAAAGTTTATCTTCAGTTCACCATTAACAGCATTCATCAAATTCAGATGTTGGCCATTTGTACTCATTGTTTTCTCAATCATATTGTACTAAAACTTACTACATTCTAAAACGATGAACCATTTATGTGGTTGGCTTGATTATCCAGTTGCTTTCTTGCTGAGAAAGTAACTTGAGGTGCAAAAACTGTTGCAAAAAACACAAATACTAATGTAGTCAATGTTATGCCAGTTAGTGAGGGAGAAATGCACTGTCATGCTTTCTGCTGGTGGTGTATACCAAATGCAGGTCAAGTGCAGAACCCACGCAAGTGAGTGGGTGATCATTTTTGCCCAGTTTTCATGTTTACTCCATGAATTAAATACTGCATGACACATACTTCTAAATTTACCCTTCTCTCCTGTTTGCTGCAGCCAATCCCCTCCACTGTCATCTAATTGTCACAACTACTAAGCATTTGATAAGATCACATATGAGATTAGTGGGCAAAATTAGGGCACATGGAATTGGGTGTAGAGTGCTGACTTGGATTGAAAATTGGTTGGCAGAGAGCAAACAAAGAGTAGGGATTTCAGAATGGCAGGCAGTGACTAGTGGGATACCGCAAGGCTCGGTGCTGGGACCGCAGCTATTTACAATATACATCACTTATTTAGATGAAGGGATTCAAAGTAACAATTAGCAAATTTGCAGATGACACAAAGCTGAGTGGCAGTGTGAACTATGAGGAGGATGCTATGAGAATGCAGGGTGACTTAGACAGATTGGGTAAGAGGGCAGATGCAGTTTAATGTAGATAAATGGAGGTTATCCACTTTGGTAGCAAAAACAGGAAGGCAGATTATTATCTAAATGGTGTCAAGTTGGGAAAAGGGGAAGTACAACGGGAGCTGGGGATCCTTGTTCATCAGTCAATGAAATTAAGCATGCAGGTACAGCAGGCAGTGAAGAAAGCGAATGGCATGTTGGCGTTCATAACAAGAGGAGTTGAGTATAGGAGCAAATAAGTCTTTCTGCAGTTGTCTAGAGCCCTAGTGAGACCACACCTGGAGTATTGTGTGCAGTTTTGGTCCCCTAATTTGAGGAAGGACATTCTTGCTATTGAGGGAGTGCAACGTAGGTTAACAAGATTAATTCCCGGGATGGTGGGACAGTCATATGCTGAGAGAATGGAGCGGCTGGGCTTGTACACTCTGGAATTTAGAAGGATGAGAGGGAACATTATTGAAACATATAAGTTTATTAAGGGTTTGGACACGCTAGAGACAGGAAACGTGTTCCCGATGTGGGAACGGAGATGAGGAAACACTTTTTCCCCACAGAGAGTTGTGAGTGTGTGGAATACTCTGCCTCAGAGGGTGGTGGAGGCCGGTTCTCTGGATACTTTCAAGAGAGAGCTAGATAGGGCTCTTAAAGATAGCGGAGTCAAGGGATATGAGGAAAAGGCAGGAACAGGGTGCTGATTGGGGATGATCACATTGTATGGCGGTGCTGGCTCGAAGGGCCGAATGGCCTACTACACCTATTGTGTATTGTAGTATCCATAAAATGCAGCTGTGCAGTGCTCATTGTTGGAGGGGCAAGGAGTGCTGCGTTCTATGCAGTTTATCTGTAAATCACCTACTTGAAACATGAATTAAGCCGGTCAAAGATGCAGAGTCCAAAATTGCATTCTCCTTTATGAAAGAGCAATGCAGTGGAGTGAGAACATGGACGTTATGAGGATAGTAAGTTTCCCAATGTTCATCAGGCCCAGTAGCATCTTTGGAAAGAGGAACAGTTAATCCTTTAGGTCTGGGACTCTTCATTGGAAGTGGGAAAGGGAGAAAAACAGGTTGGTTGGGATAGCAGAGTTGCTTGACATGCTATGAATGTGCTGTTATTGTCATGTGTGGAAGTATTAATTTCCAATAGAAATGTATTAAAGTTGACATCAAAATAGCAAGTAAGTTCATTATTTCCTCGCACTCTATACCCATTTCACTTGAAGTCTATTGGTCACTAAGAGGACAACTGTTTATTGTATAAATAGTTTATTTAAAAAAATAATTGACATAATATTTGCATCTCTCGCAAACGGTGACTAAAATCACCTTCAAGAGAAAAGTAAAACAGAATCTAGCTGTGCATACTGGGGCTGATTCTATAGCACTGGAGATGTATGGGAAGTGGAGTTTGTAGTGAGCGTCAGCAATCCTACAAGTTTATGTATGAGGGAGGGCATTACAAAAACAAGGTGGGACTGGCCAATTGACCTCACTAGTGATGTTCCCACAAGTTCCCTAACCACCTGGAATGGATTTTACTGCTTGGCTGAGTGGATGTAATAGCAGCGAGGGCTTGATGCCTGGGGAATAAGATCTAACTGTTGATCTTCAGGCTGATCTCCCTGTTCCCTGCTGCACAGGGAAATCTCATTTGAAAATGTGGAGACTCAGATTTTTGTGAAATCCTTGGCAAGCTGAACCTGGACAGCTCAGAAGGAAGGAACTGCAAATGCAGCTTTAAACCGAAGAGAGGCACAAAATGCTGGAGTAACTCAGCGGGACAGGCAGCATCTCTGGAGAGCAGGAATGGATGACGTTTCAGGTCGGGACCGGATTTGTATGTCTGCAGATACTGGTGTGTAGCCAGTACACCAAGCAGAGTCTCCATCAGCAAAATCAAGTATGGATAGCCCAGAAACTAAAGGGCAGGTGATCCATGCTGCACTGTGCATCTTTTCCTTTGCTTTATCCACTATACTTGTGTGTGACTTGATTGTATTCATATATGGTATACCTGAACTGATTGGACACCATTCAAAATAAAGCTTTTCGTGGTACCTCAGTGCGCGTGACAATAATGAACCTAAACCGAAATCTTCAACAGGTAGGTAGCTGGTATGCCTGCACTCATACCATCACCATATAACCATATAACCATATAACAATTACAGCACAGAAACAGGCCATCTCGGCCCTACAAGTCCGTGCCGAACAACTTTTTTCCCTTAGTCCCACCTGAAGTCCTGTCATCACTCATACCATAACCCTCCATTCCCTTCTCTATCCCTCTCATCATTTTAAAGACCTCTATCAAGTCCCCCCTTAACCTTCTGCGCTCCCGAGAATAAAGACCTAACTTATTCAACCTTTCTCTGTAACTTAGTTGTTGAAACCCAGGCAACATTCTAGTAAATCTCCTCTGTACTCTCTCTATTTTGTTGACATCCTTCCTATAATTGGGCGACCAAAATTGTACACCATATTCCAGATTTGGTCTCACCAATGCCTTGTACAATTTTAACATTACATCCCAGCTTCTATACTCAATGCTCTGATTTATAAAGGCTAGCATACCAAAAGCTTTCTTTACCACCCTATCTATATGAGATTCCACCTTCAAGGAACTATGTACGGTTATTCCCAGATCCCTCTGTTCAACTGTATTCTTCAATTCCCTACCATTTACCATGTACGTCCTATTTTGATTTGTCCTGCCAAGGTGTAACACCTCACATTTATCAGCATTAAACTCCATCTGCCATCTTTCAACCCATTCTTCCAAATGGCCTAAATCACTGTAGACTTTGGAAATCCTCTTCATTATCCACAACACCCCCTATCTTGGTGTCATCTGCATACTTACTAATCCAATTTACCACACCTTCATCCAGATCATTGATGTACATGACAAACAACAAAGGACCCAACACAGATCCCTGAGGCACCCCACTAGTCACCTGCCTCCAACCCGATAAACAGCCATCCACCATTACCCTCTGGCTTCTCCCATTCAGCCACTGTTGAATCCATCTTGCTACTCCTGCATTTATACCCAACAGTTGAACCTTCTTAACCAACCTTCCACGAGGAACCTTGTCAAAGCCCTTACTAAAGTCCATATAGACAACATCCACTGCTTTACCCTCGTCAATTTCCCTAGTAACCTCTTCAAAAAATTCAAGAAGATTAGTCAAACATGACCTTCCAGGCACAAATCCATGCTGACTGTTCCTAATCAGCCTCTGTTTATCCAGACGCTTATATATATTATCTCTAAGTATCTTTTCCATTAATTTGCCCACCACTGAAATCAAACTAACATGTCTATAATTGCTAGGTTTACTCTTAGAACCCTTTTTAAACAATGGAACAACATGCGCAGTACGCCAATCCTCGGGGACTATTCCCGTTTCTAATGATATTTGAAATATTTCTGTCATAGCCCCTGCTATTTCTACACTAACTTCCCTCAATGTCCTAGGGAATATCCTGTCGGGACCTGGAGACTTATCCACTTTTATATTTTTCAAAAGTGTCAGTACTTCTTTTACTTTGAAACTCATAGTATCCATAGCTACTCTACTAGTTTCCCTTATCTCACATAATTTAATATCCTTCTCCTTGGTGAATACCGAAGAAAATAAATTGTTCAATATTTCCCCCATCTCTATTGGCTCTGCAGATAGCTGTCCACTCTGTCTGTCCAATGGACCAATTTTATCCCTTGTTATCCTTTTGCTATTAATATAGCTGTAGAAACCCTTTGGATTTACTTTCACCTTACTTGCCAAAGCAACCTCATCTTCTTTTAGCTTTTCTAATTTCTTTCTTAAGATTCTTTTTACATTCCTTATACTCCTCAAGCACCTCATTTACTTCATGCTGCCTATAATTATTGTAGATCTCCCTCTTTTTCCGAACAAGATGTCCAATTTCCCTTGAAAACCAGGGCTCTTTCCAATTTTTACTGTTTCCTTTCAACCGAACAGGAACATAAAGATTCTGTACTCTTAAAATTTCCCCTTTAAATGTCCTCCATTTCTCTTCCACATCCTTCCCATAAAACAAAATGTCCCAGTTCACTCCTTTTAAATCATTTCGCATCTCATCAAAGTTAGCCTTTCTCCAATCAAAAATCTCAACCCTAGGTCCAGTTCTGACCCTCTCCATAATTATATTGAAACTAATGGTATTGTGATCATTGGTCCCGAAGTGCTCCCCAACGCATACCTCCGCCACCTGTCCCATCTCATTTCCTAACAGGAGGTCCAGCACTGCCCCTCCTCTAGTAGGTACCTCTATGTATTGCTGCAAAAAACTATCCTGCACACATTTTACAAACTCCAAACCGTCCAGCCCATTTACAGAATGTGTTTCCCAGTCTATGTGTGGAAAATTGAAATCTCCCACAATCACTGCCTTGTGCTTAGTACTAATATCTGCTATCTCCTTACATATTTGCTCTTCCAATTCTCGATCCCCATTTGGTGGTCTATAATACACCCCTATAAGTGTTGCTAGACCTTTCCCACTTCTCAGTTCCACCCAAATAGCCTCCCTAGATGAGCCCTCCAATCCATCCTGCCAAAGCACTGCTGTAATATCTTCCCTGACTAGCAATGCAACACCTCCCCCTCTTGCCCCTCCAATTCTATCACACCTGAAGCAACGAAATCCTGGAATATTTAGTTTCCAATCACAGCCCTCCTGCAACCATGTTTCACTGATCGCCACAACATCATACTTCCAGGTGTCTATCCAGACTCTAAGCTCATCCACCTTTCTTACAATGCTCCTAGCATTAAAATATGCACATTTAAGAAAACCCCCGTCTCTTATTCTCTGTTTATTTCCTTTTTTTTCTTTCTCCTCTTGTGTCCGAGTGCTTCCCTTTTCTGCTTCCTGCATCCCATTCTGTCTACTAGCTTTCTCTATTTGAGTCCCTCGCCCCAACCATTCTAGTTTAAAGTCTCCCCAGTAGCCTTTGCAAAATTCCCCGCCAGGATATTGGTGCCCCTCGGGTTCAAGTGCAACCCATCCTTTCTGTACAGGTCCCACTTTCCCCAAAAGAAGTCCCAATAATCCAGAAACTTGAATCCCTGCCCTCTGCACCAGTCTTTCAGCCACGCATTTATCCTCCACCTCGCTCCATTCCTACTCTCACTGTCGCGTGGCACAGGCAGTAATCCTGAGATTGTTACCTTTTTGGTCCTTTTCCTTTACTCTCCTCCCAACTCCCTAAATCCTCCCTTCAGGACCTCTTCCCCTTTTTTTACCTATGTCATTGGTACCTATATGTACCACAACCTCAGGCTCCTCTCCCTCTGATTTCAGGATATCTTGGATGCGTTGAGACACGTCCGAGACTTTGGCACCAGGGAGGCAGACCACCATCCTGGGCTCCCGACTGCGTCCACAGAATCGCCTATTCGACCCCCTAACAATAGAGTCCCAAATTACTATTGCCCTCTTCTTTTTTTGTCCCTACCTTTCGGAGCAACAGGGCCGGTCTCAGTGCTGGAGGCCCATCCGCTGTCGCTACCCCCAGGCAGGTTGTCACCCCCATCCGTACTCAAACAGGAGTACTTATTTGCAAGTTGTACCGACATTGGTATAGTCACTCGTCCCTGCCTCTGCCCCTTGCCCTTCCTTAGCGTGACCCACATGTCTCCCGTGGTTTTGGAGTGACCACCTCCCTATAACTCCCCTCTATGACCTCCTCACTCTCCCTGACCAGACAGAGGTCATCGAGCTGCTGCTCCAGGATCCTAATACGGTCCCTTAGGAGCCCCATCTCGCTGCACCTGGTGCAGATGTGGACGTCTGGAGGGCCATCCGACACCATGACCTCCCACATCTGACATCCTGAACAGTACACTGCTCTGGCTGTCATTCTCCCGCCTTACCCTGGATCCGATACAAGTATAATACAATAGAAACTGCTGGGAGAAATCAGCAGGTATCTGACTCACAACAGCTGCTCCCTCTTGACCTTTAAACTGCACCTTTATTATATAAACAAAAAGCACTGTACCTTTACTAAAGCACTGTACCCTTAGCTCACTGTACCTTTACTAAAGCACTGTACCCTTAGCTCACTGTACCTTTACTAAAGCACTGTACCTTTAGCCCACCGTACCCTTAGCTCACTGTACCTTTACTAAAGCACTGTACCTTTAGCCCACTGTACCCTTGGCTCACTGTACCTTTACTAAAGCACTGTACCTTTAACCAGAAAGCAGAAATGCTAACCTGAGGTTGCACCCAATCAGCTGCTTCCTCTAGTCTGCTTCCACCAATCAGCGGCTTCCACCAGAACCCTCTCTATGAAGTGTGTAACGTTACAGATTTCGGTGAAAGCCCTGACCCTCCTCCACTCGCTCCAACGGTTCGCAGGCCTCTGTGAAAGAAAGCCCCGCGCTCGATTTAAGTACTCATAGCCCTGACCCTCCTCCACTCGCTCCAACGGTTCCTGGGCCTCTGTAAAATAATATGGGTGCTGCTTGACTGTTTCAATTGCATTTGCTGCAGTTTGGTGAGGCTCATCAACAGGAGCCCAGTGTCATGAGTAATTCACACAATTTAAAGTTAATCTTTGTCCTGTAACAATACTGCTTTGAGCCTGGAGCAGATTATGGCATGGAGGAAACGTGTATGACATTGAAAATGCCCAAAATTGAACTTTCCTCATCTTCTGGAAATAAGATAAATTATTCATCAGTCTCTTTGTAAAAACAAATGGCCACAGTTTTATGTACAGCTTGGTTCCAGCAGTAAAAATGCAATGAATGGCGTATAAATCGGTGTTGGTGTTAAACTTTGTTTTGGAAAACTGAACAATGATTGAACTTTGAATTTGAATTGTCATTGTAGTGGGTTCAACATCTCATTGAATGCCCATCGAACAATATTAATAATAATATAATAATACATTTTATTTTCGGGCGCCTTTCCAATCTCAAGGACACCTTACAAAGATTAACAGAAGAGAAAAAAACATATAGTCGGAGAAAAATAAATAATAAGGACATCATCAATATACAAGTTAAAGATAGAAATCGCTCCAAAGACACAAAATCAAAAAACACAATGTGAAGAGAGAGCAGCGGCAGCTAAAGCGCGCCAGCGTCTACTCTCCCTTCCGACAGCCATCTTGGACACAGACTAACATAGTAACTACATACAAAAAAATCATCTCCCCACAGTGGTTACCACTGTGAGGGAAGGCACAGAGTCCAGTCCCCAACCCCAGTTCTCCCAAAAGTCAGGCCTATTGAGGCTACCGCTGTTGCCTCTACGGAGGCCCGATGTTCCTGGCCGTTCTGGCCGGGTGGAGTTGCCCCGGCGTCGGGAGAGTCCTCACAGTGGCTGGGCCACCTGGAACGGCCGCTTCCTAGCAGGGGATTGTCGGCTTCTGAAGCCGACAGGGACGCACCGGGTTGGAGCTCCCAGGCTCCCGATGTTAAAGTCGGCGCAGCCCGCTCCGCTCCGTAGACCTGCAGCCCGGAGGTGTTGAACACGGAGGTCACAGCTCACCGGAGCTCCAGCGCGTCAATCCAGCGCGGCGACCCAGGCAAGGCATCGCCCGGTCCGCTCCACGATAGCGCTCCAGCGCTGTGCCGCCAACGAAGCCGAGGTGCTAGGCGGTCCCCGCCAGGAAACGGCGCTCCAAGCCCGCTGGTAGGCCACGAGGACGGGTCGACGAGCAGCCCGGAGAAAACTCTGCCTCACCGACCAGGTAGGGACCTAGAAGTAGGATTACGTCCTTCCCCCCCACATTAAGAAGTCCATTTCTCCTACAAACGAAAAACAAGACTTACTAAAAAAAACTGGAAAAAAATGGATTAAACGGATGGCTGCTGGTTAGCAGCTGTTCCCCAAGATGGCTCCTCCTCGAATGACATACTTAATTTTGCAGAATGAGAGTCTTCTTGATGTATTAACTACACACGTTTTAAACCTTGTGGAAAATATGTTTCCAGGATTATGTTATGAGATAGCGCTGGGTTGGTAGTTATACAGCATGGAAACTGGCCCTTCCGTCCAACTTGCCCATGCTGACCGAGATGCCCCATCTACATTAGTCTCACCTTCTCGTGTTTGGCCCATATCCCACTAAACTTTTGAATAATTAGCAATGACAGAGCTGCCAAACACACATGGTAGGTCTTTTTTAGCTAGACTGTGGTGGAGGAAGACCCAGGTGAAGGAAGCTTGGGGGAACAATAAAGTCATGACTTAAACCATAATAATGGCATCTTAGCATCGGTTCCATTGGGGTAAGGCTGATACTCAGTCATAGTTTCAAAGTCCTTGTTCCTCCCAGAGTAGGCTGTGATTGCCAGCTGGAGACACAAGAGACTGCAGATGATGGAATCATGGGCAAAAAACAAAGTGTTGCTGGGACTCTGCGGGTCAGGCACTGTCTGTAGAGGAAATGGGCAAACGACGTTTCAGATCAGAACTATTCTTCAGACCGATAAAGTGCCCCAACCTGAAATGCCGCCAACCCTTTGCAATTGCCAGGTATCTAGTTCTGATATTCCACATGTGCTGTCTCTTTGTGATACCTTCTCAAAGGAACTTAGCTAGTTTATAACTGAATGATTCTGTGCTATCTCCCTGCTTAGGGAGCTCATTTCATAGATTTACAATTAGCTCCTATGAATAATGTTGCTGCTTGATTAATTTTGAATAGTTATTCTCCTTTAGCCCTATGGTTCAATTGTTTTGAACAAGGTGAAACAGCTTGTCGTGGCTTACATTGTGTAATCCTACAGAATCCTTAAACCATATAACCATATTACAATTACAGCACGGAAACAGGCCATCTTGGCCCTAGAAGTCCGTGCCGAACACTTATTTTCACCTAGTCCCATCTACCTGCATTCAGACCATAACCCTCCATTCCTTTCCCATCCATATACCTATCCAATTTATTTTTAAATGATAAAATCGAACCTGCCTCCACCACTTCCACTGGAAGATCATTCCACACAGCTACCACTCTCTGAGTAAAGAAGTTCCCCCTCATGTTACCCCTAAACTTCTGTCCCTTAATTCTGAAGTCATGTCCTCTTGTTTGAATCTTCCCTACTCTCAATGGGAAAAGTTTATCCACGTCAACTCTGTCTATCCTTCTCATCATTTTAAAGACCTCTATCAACTCCCCCCTTAACCTTCTGCGCTCCAAAGAATAAAGACCCAACTTATTCAACCTTTCTCTGTAACTTAGTTGCTGAAACCCAGGCAACATTCTAGAAAATCTCCTCTGTACTCTCTGTATTTTGTTGACATCCTTCCTATAATTGGGCGACCAAAATTGTACACCATACTCCAGAATTGGTCTCACCAATGCCTTGTACAATTTTAACATTACATCCCAACTTCTATACTCAATGCTCTGATTTATAAAGGCTAGCATACCAAAAGCTTTCTTTACCACCCTATCTACATGTGATTCCTCCTTCAGGGAACAATGCACAGTTATTCCTAGATCCCTCTGTTCAACTGCATTCTCAATTCGCTACCATTTACCATGTACATCCTATTTTGATTTGTCCTGCCAAGGTGTAGCACCTCACATTAAACTCCATCTGCCATCTTTCAGCCCATTCTTCCAAATGGCCTAAATCTCTCTGTAGACTTTTGAAATTACTTCATTATCCACAACACCATCTACCTTACTTAGCATCATCTGCATACTTACTAATCCAATTTACCACACCATCATCCAGATCATTGATGTACATGACAAACAACAGTGGACCCAACACAGATCCCTGAGGCACCCTACTAGTCACCTGCCTCCAACCTGACAAACAGCCATCCACCATTACTTTCTGGCATCTCCCATTCAGCCACTGTTGAATCCATCTTGCTACTCCTGCATTAATACCCAACAATTGAACCTTCTTAACCAACCTTCCATGAGGAACCTTGTCAAAGGCCTTACTAAAGTCCATATAGACAACATCCACTGCTTTACCCTCATCAATTTCCCTAGTAACCTCTTCAAAAAATTCAAGAAGATTAGTCAAACATGACCTTCCAGGCACAAATCCATGCTGACTGTTCCTAATCAGACACTGTTTATCCAGATACTTATATTTATTATCTCTAATATCTTTTCCATTAATTTGCCCACCACTGAAGTCAAACTAACAGGTCTATAATTGCTGGGTTCACTCTTAGAACCCTTTTTAAACAATGGAACAACATGTGCAGTACGCCAATTCTTGGGTACTATTCCTGTTTCTAATCTCATTTAAAATATTTCTGTCATAACCCCTGCTATTTCTACACTAACTTCCCTCAATGTCCTAGGGAATATCCTGTCAGGACCTGGTGACTTATTCACTTTTATATTTTTCAAACGTGTCAGTACTTTTTCTTTGAATCGCATAGTCTCCATAGTTACTCTACTTGTTTCCCTTACCTCACATAATTCAATATCCTTCTCCTTGGTGAATACCAAAGAAAAGAAATTGTTCAATATATCCCCCATTTCTTTTGGCTCTGGACCAATTTTATCCCTCGTTATCCTTTTGCTATTAATATAGCTGTATAAACCCTTTGGATTTACTTTCACGTTATTTGCCAAAGCAACCTCATATCTTCTTTTAGCTTTTCTAATTTATTTCTGAAGATTCTTTTTACATTCTTTATACTCCTCAAGCACCTCATTTACTCCATGCTGCCTATAGTTATTGTAGATCTCTCTCTTTTTCAGAACCAAGTATCCAATTTCCCTTGAAAACCATGGCTCTTTCCAATTTTTACTATTTCCTTTCAACCATAAAGATTCTGTACTCTTAAAATTTCCCCTTTAAATCTTCTACATCCTTCCCATAAAGCAAAATGTCCCAATTCACTCCGTTTAAATCCTTTCGCATCTCATCAAAGTTAGCCTTTCTCCAATCAAAAATCTCAACCCTGGGTCCAGTTCTGACCCTCTCCATAATTATATTGATACTAATGGTATTGTGATCACTGGACCCGAAGTGCTCCCCAACACATACCTCTGCCACCTGACCTGTCTCATTTCCTAACAGGAGGTCCAGCACTGCCCCTTCTCTATTAGGTACCTCTATGTATTGCTGCAAAAAACTATCCTGCACACATTTCACAAACTCCAAACCATCCAGCCCCTTTACAAAATTTGTTTCCCAGTCTATGTGTGGAAAATTGAAATCTCTCACAATCACTACCTTGTGCTTACTACTAATATCTGTTATCTCCTTACATATTTGCTCTTCCAATTCTCACTCTTTCCCACTTCTCAGTTCCACCCAAATAGCCACCCTAGACGAGCCCAATAATCTATCCTGCCAAAGCACTGCTGTAATATCTTCCCTGACAAGCAATGCAACACCTCCATTTCTTGCCCCTCCAATTCTATCACACCTGAAGCAACAAAATCCTGGAGCAACAAAATCTGAAGCGAAATCAAAATAAAGCTGAAGTGCTTTTTTCATTTCTACCTCCATACCTGCAAATGTTCTCAGCTCACATAACTGTGCCTCATAATTCAAACCTTCAACCACTCAGTTACTTTGGTTGTCCTCTTCACAGCTCTGAGATACCGTAGCAGCTAAAACCATATACTGTATATCTGTAACTGTTTTGCACAGATGATTAATAATGCAAAATTATATTTCCTCAATATTGACCTTTCAGTAAATTCCATCAGTTCTAGTGAGCATTATGCAGTGGGTTACAATTTATCTTGGCTGGAATTTATCTTCACTGCATGCAGGTGCAGCAAGCAGTGAAGAAAGCGAATGGTATGTTAGCATTCATAGCAAAAGGTTCTCCTGCAGTTGTACAGTGTCTTGGTGAGACCACACCTGGAGTATTGCGTACAGTTTTGGTCTCCTAATCTGAGGAAAGACATTCTTGCCATAGAGGGAGTACAGAGAAGGTTCACCAGACTGATTCCTGGGATGTCAGGACATTCATATGAAGAAAGATTGGATAGACTTGGCTTGTACTCGCTAGAATTTGGAAGATTGAGGGGGGATCTTATAGAGACTTACAAAATTCTTAAGGGGTTGGACAGCTAGATGCAGGAAGATTGTTCCCGATGTTGGGGAAGTCCAGAACAAGGGGTCACAGTTTAAAGATAAGGGAGAAGTCTTTTAGGACCGAGATGAGAAAAACATTTTTCACACAGAGAGTGGTGAATCTCTGGAATTCTCTGCCACAGAAGGTAGTTGAAGCCAGTTCATTGGCTACATTTAAGAGGGAGTTAGATGTGGCCCTTGTGGCAAAAGGGATCAGGGGATATGGAGAGAAGGCAGGTACAGGATACTGAGTTGGATGATCAGCCATGATCATAGTGAATGGTGCAGGCTCGAAGGGCCAAATGGCCTACTCCTGCACCTATTTTCTATGTTTCTATGTATCTATGGAACATGGAACATATGGAACATGGAACCCTGTTGCCTGGTAGGTTTAATCTCCCCAGCAGGTTTTTCTCTTTAGCTTTGTGGACTTCCTCTTTAATTTGTTTGCAATTGTGGGTTTCCAGTTTCAGGTCTTGGGTATTCAATTTAACCAAATGAGGACCCAAACCAACCTCACTGTAACATCCTTTTAGGTTCGGAGACAATTGAGGAACAGTTGAGTAACCATTTGGGGAAACTCTTCTGCAGATTTCCTTTTTATTTATAATACTTTTTACGTAGAACAATTGAAGGCCTTGCTGAATGTTAGTAGTGCTAAATCTGCTTTTTTCTTCTTACAAATTTCTGAATCGCACTCCAAAACAACTTCCCCACGCAACTTGCCCTAACTAAATTAGATTGGGACAACCTCCTCTCTCATTAACCCATATACATATCTTTTATTGTTTTATTTTGATCTGGTTATTCCATGGTTTTCAGTCAGTAGCCGTTGGCTTTACTTTATTGACGATTGGTGTCAAACTGTAGTTTCCTAAGTTCCCTTTGCACATATTTGTACAGGTTCGGAGAAATGTTGTTCTGCCCTCCTCGTAGCTATCTCTCCCATGTGCTGCTATTGCTTAATTTATACTAGATATCCTATGTTTTTATTTTAAATTCCCCCTGCAGGTTATTCTCCTTTTATGAAAGGATTGTTCCTGAAAGTAATATTTGTAATCAATCAAAAAGGCTGGGCAAAATACATTGAGTCTTTTGGTGCACTGTCTTCCTTAGAGCATAGAGTGGTGCGGTATTCATTTCAGAAAAAAAATGTAGATTAAAGTTACATATGCTTCTCCCCAAATAGTCGATAGCATACTGAAAATTTGTAAATATTATTTTTTTGCATATTTTTAAAAGCGAGGAACTGCAGATGCTGACTTACTAAAAAAAAGAGACAAAGCACTGGAGTAACCCAGTGGGACATGCAGCATCCCTGGATAATATGGATCAGTGAAGTTTTGGGTTGGGACTCCCTGATATTCAATATTCAGATATTCGATATTCAGAAATATTTGTAGATGGATTTCATCCTGTCCTTCATTTAAGTAGTGTGTAGGAAGGAGATGTAGACGCTGGTTTAAACTGAAGATGGACACAAAAAGCTGGAGTAACTTCACAGGTCTACCATCCTCATTGAGGAGAAGGAATGGGTGTTGCATTTTGGTCGAGACCCCACTTCAGACTCAGCAAAGAGAAATGTTAGATATAGAAGATAAATAGAACAAATGAAAGAAAGATATGCAAAAAGCAACTGTGATCATGGATTTATTTGTTATATTTACCTATATCCTTAAGCACAGGTTCTATTGTGGCACTGTGCTGAATTGGCTGATTATAGCCAGGGAAATGGGGGTCTATAGTTGATCTATATCTTTGAGAGTTTTGCCTTCTATTCAGAATTAATGGCCAGTGAAGAAATTGGATGAGAATTGTATTTGATAGATGTCGCCTGCCAATAGTTACCAGTGAGAAATACACAATAATTGTACAGAAGACTGGGCAGAAGGATTTGGTCTGCTCTTCATCAAGGGCAGAGGCCATGGAGCAAACTACTTTTCAGTATTCTGCAAATTTCTATATTGCAAATTGCTAACCAGCAATATATTACCAATCTGTGAATAGGGCAGAAATGTAACAGATTGCTAATACTTGTACATTGAGTGGTTTTATGTTACAACACTTCAGTAAATTCAATTATAACATTGTACTGTGGCTCTTGGTGGGATATTTGTTAAATTGTGCCAATACCATTGTGTAAATAAGAGATTTGAAATGTATGTTGTGGCTGATAATTAAATCTTAGCAGGATCTTGCTGTAAACGATCCCCACCAGTTACTTATTGTGCTCTTGAAATATAGTGTGTTTTGTTAATGAAATGTATGCGTTATTATACAACACACCAGGATTCAGATTTGTGTAGAAACAAGGAACTGATGATGTTGGCTTACCAAGGAAAGAGAAAATATGCTGGAGTAACTCAGTGTGTTAGGCAGCATCACTGGAGAACATGGATAGGTCATGTCTCGGGTCTGGATACTTCTTCCGATTCAGTGATTAACTTGCACGAGCCAAATAGTTACATTTTGAATATAACTAACCACTTTGGGCAAGTGTCAAAACCATCAATAATTTGTAATCGTGTATACCAAAGCAAAGCATTGTGTCTGTGTTAAAACCTCAACAGGATCCTGTTACCAGATAGTATGTCAGTGACGTTTTCGTTCCATCACATACCACTTCAAGTAGATTAATATCCGTTATTCTTATTCAGATCAATTATGGAATTCCTAATAGTTTTAATCCTTTTGTTAGGCGGCTGAGTTGCTCAGATATATTAAACTGAGCGATGCATTTTGTATTTTTTGCTGTGTCTGAGATGAAAGTTGACTGAACTTGGAAATGGCAGCAGGTCCTGAGGTGTTATTACTATATGGGACACTCTTGTAGGATGTAACATGTACATTTGTATCACCAAAAGCCCCACTCCAGAAGCAACACTCCAAGCAGTGCCAGTGCATCTTCCACTTCACATATCATTCAACCCACTGCTTCATAGTGAATTGAAAATTAATGTAGAAAGCAGGACAGGGTTTGTGAATTAGTCCCCGAGTACAAATTTATTTAACAAGCCCCCATCTTTGGAATAACAGAGGGATGTTATTTCATCAGAAACCTGGGTTTCAGCAGTGGAAGAGCAGCTACTGTTGGCATCTTCGGTGCTCACTTGCTGCTCAGGACAGAAGACAGAAAAGGAGGCTATTCAGCACTTTGGGTTGATGCCAGTGACCTGCAAAGCATTCATAGAGTCATGCAGCACAGAAATGGGCCCTTTGTGCCAACTTGCTCATGCCAAACAAGATGCTCCATTTGCACTGGTCCCACCTGCCCGCATTACATCCATATCCTTCTAAAATTTCCCTCTCCATGTACCTGTCCAAATGTCTTTTAAATGTTGTTATGGTGTTTGCCTCACCATCTCCTCCGGCAACTCGTCCATATACCCACCACTCTCTGCGGGGAAAAAACGTGCCCCTCATTTTCTTGCATATTTTCCCTCTCACCTTAAACCTATGTCCCCTGGCTCTTGATTCTTCTACTCTAGGTAAACATCTCTATGCATGAATCCATCTATTCCCCTCATGATTTTGTACACCTCTATCAGATCACCCCCTCATCCCTTGTGCTCCAAGGAATAAAATCCTAGTCTGCCCAGCCTTTCTCTGTAGCTATAAATGCATAAGGGGAAAAGGGCAACTAGAGAGTGGCAACTCTTCAGGAATCAAAGTGAAATGGGCAAGGTCCTCAATGAGTATTTCTCCTCTGTCTTTACCGAGAAGACAAGAAGGCTGAGGATCTTGGGGCAGTCAATGGAAAAGTCTTGACAGCAGTCACTGTTACGGTCAGAGGTGCTGAAGGTACCTGTACTATCGTGTATGAAGGTAGACAAATCTCCAGCGCCTGATCAGATATATCCATGGACATTAGGGGGAAATGGAGAGGAAAAATGCAGGAACCCTGGTTGAAATTTACAAGTTGCCATTAAATACAGGAGAGGTGCTGGAAGACTGGAGGGTGGCAAATGTTGTGCCCCTATTCACGAAGGGCTGCAAGGAAAATGCTGGGAACTATAGGCCAGTGAGCTTGACATCTGTAGTTGGAAAGTTACTGGAGAATATTCTGAGGGATAGGATATACATGCATTTAGGACTGAGTAGGGATAGTCAGCATGGTTTTGTCGTGTCTCATGAATCTTGAGTTTTTTGAAGATGTGACCTAAAATGTTGATGAGGGGAGAGCTGCAGATGTTGTATATATAGACTTCAGCAAAGCATTTGCCATGGTTGGCTGCTCTGGAAGGTTAGATCGCATGGGATCCAAGGGGAGATAGCTGAATGGATAGAAAATTGGCTTCATGGAGGGAAGCAGAGCGTGATGGTGGAAGGTTGCTTCTCGGACTGGAGACCTGTGACTGCTGGTGTGCCTCAGGGTTCGGTGCTTGTTACTGTTTGTCATCCATGTCAATGATTTGGATGAGAACGTACATGGCAATATTAGCAAGTTTGCAGATGATACAAAAGTGGGTGGTATTGCAGATAGTGAAGATGGTTTTGAAAAAATTGCAGTAGGATCTTGCTCGGTTGGCCAGGTGGGCTGAGGAATGGTTGATGAAATTTAATATAGAGAAATGTGAGTTGTTGCATTTTGGGAAGTCTAACATGGGCAGGACCTACACAGTGAATGGTAGGCCTCTGGGGAGTGTTATAGAGCAGAGGGATCCAGGAGTGCAGGTGTATGGTTCCATGAAGGTGGTTGCAGGTAGATTGGGTGGTCAAAAGGGCTTTTGACATATTAGCCTGCATCAGTCAGAGTATTGAGTATAGAAGTTGGGAGGTCATGTTGCAGTTATATAAGACGTTGGTGAGGCCGCATTTTGAGTATCAGTTCTGAGCACCATGTTCGAGGAAGATGTTGTAAAGCTGGAAAGGGTGAAGAGAAGATTTACGAGGATGTTGCCAGGACTCGAGGGTCTGAGCTATAGTAAGAGGTTGAGTTGGCTTGGTCTCTATTCCTGGGATCGCATGGGGATGTGGGGTGATTTTATAGTGGTGTATGAAATTATGAGAGGAAAAAATTGGGTAAATGTACAGAGTCTCGTCTTGAATCGATGAATCGAGGACCAGTTGTCAAAGGTTTAAGGCAAAGGGAGAACGATTAAATAGGAATTTGAGGGGTAACATTTTCACACAAAGGGTGGTGTGTATATGGAATGAGCTCCCAGAGGAGGTAGTTGAGGCAGAGACTATCCCAAGCTTTAAGATACAGTTAGACATCGATAGGACAGGTTTGGAGGGATATAGGTCAAACACAAGCATGCGGGATTAGTGAAGCCAGTGTGGACAAATTTGGTCGAAGGGCCTGTTTCCACCCTCTATGACACAGGGCCTGAAGTCCTGGCAATATCGTAGACCTTCTCTGCACTCTTTTCAGCTTAACACCATCCTTCCTGTAGCAGTGTGACCAAAACTTAACACAATACTCTTAATGCCAACGTCTCACCAACGTCTTGTATGACTATGACTATATCCAAATTGTTGATATAAACCACAAACAGCAATGGGCTCAGAACTGATCCCTGAGGCACACATCTCGTCATAGACCTCCAGTCCAAAAAGCAATCCTCCATCATCACCCTCTGCTTCCTTCCATGAAGCCAATTCTCTATCCTGTCCATTAGCCCTCGCTAGATCCAATGCAATCTAAACTTCCAGACCAGCCTACCATGCAGAACATCAAATGTCTTGCTGAAGTCTACGGCTTTATCCTCATCTGCCTTTTTGGTTACATCTTCAAAAAACTCAAACAGATTCATTAGACATGATCTCCCATGTACAACACCTTGCTGACTATTGCTAAGCAGCCCCTGTCTATGTATGCATCTATATCTTATCCCTCAAAATACTCTCCACTAACTTGCCTACAAAAGATAGACTCGCTGGTGAATAGTTCCCAGGCTTTTGAGAAAAAGAGACAAGTGATGACCCAGCTTATGAAGCCTGAATAAGAGTCCTGACCCAAAATGTGTCTGCACAAGGATTCCGACCCAATATGTCACTGAACCATTCTTTCCACAAATGCTGCCTGACCTGCTGAATTCCCCCAACACTTTGTATTTTACACAAGATTCCAGCATCTCCAGTTCCTTGTGTCTCAACTGCGCTACTGCTTGCTCACCATTGCTTGTTGAGATATATATTCTCCACAGTGCCGGATTTAGATGAAGAGAGGCCCTAAGCTGTTCCACTTGTGAGGCCCCCAACGACCGGACAGCCATGGCGGCCAAATCTCCCACAATTCAAAGCGAGGGAGAAAGTGCCCAGCGCCGACCAGTTGCCGTTGCAGTGCGCATGCGCAGGGCGGCCGATGATGTGCTGGCCGTGGTTGTGCGCATGTGCAAGGCGGCCTGCCGTGCCGGCGGATGAGGAGCGAGCGGAGC
The DNA here is from genome assembly GCF_028641065.1 of Leucoraja erinaceus. Classification (NCBI taxonomy): domain Eukaryota; kingdom Metazoa; phylum Chordata; class Chondrichthyes; order Rajiformes; family Rajidae; genus Leucoraja; species Leucoraja erinaceus. The sequence continues at coordinate 75,719,289 of NC_073377.1, forward strand.
CCGGCGGCCCGGACACGGATAGCGGGGGGAGATGGAGAGAGAGAGATAGAGAGGGGGGCCGCCCAGAGTTGAACGGTAGGTGTTCTGCCTTGGCCGGAGGCCCCCCTAGACCTCGAGGCCCATCAATTTTTTCAGGGGGCCCCCTAGAAAGTGGGGGCCCTAAGCTATAGCTTGTTTAGCTTATACGTAAATCCGGCACTGATTCTCCAAATAGAAGAACATATTGCACAGAATTGGTTACAAGTGGAAACCAACAGATTATCATGCTATTTTTTTCCCATATTGTGTCAAATAAAATGATAGGATAAATAACATGAAGTACTTTCAATTGAAGAGCATTTCTTTAAACATTTCTGCAAGTGCTCTTTCCTAATTTTCAAAAGAGTCAAAAGTCTGGGATGCTTGAAGTGTAGTGGTCCAAATTTACATTTGTCAGGTATTTTGACTAATTTCCTTAAAACATCCAGTACATTTAAAGGGCCTGTCCCACTATGGCGACCTTATTTGCCAGTTTCGGAGAGTTTGCTCTCGCCACAAGCTTGCAGCATGGTCCACACGTGGTTGTACGTGATCTCTTGTAAGTCTCCTTCATGGTCGAGAGGAGTTCCCGCATAGTAGTTACTACTCGTGGCCTCAGTTTGGTCGTGGAAAATTTTTCAACAAGCTGAACATTTTTCTGCGAGTAAAAATTGGTCGGCATGGAGAAAATCAATACTTTTGAACTCGCAGTCATACTTGGGTTGCCATGTCGTTGTAAGTATTCGAGGGAGCCATAGGTAATCTCCTTTGCTGACCGGGCATTTTAATTGGTCATTGGGGGAAAAAAACGTAAGCGTTCAATTTTCAGAACCAAGGAAAACCGACCGGTAATGTTATATGCCGCCAAACTTCTATGTATCTCTGGCTTATTAAAAGTTGTCTGGCTTCTTAAAAGTGTCTCCACTCCTTCTCTCTCCCCCCCCCCCCTCCCCCCCTTCTCCCCCCCCTTCTCTTCCCCCCCCCTTCTCTTCCCCCCCTTCTCTTCCCCCCCTTCTCTTCCCCCCCCTCTCTCTCCCCCCCTCTCTCCCCCCCTCTCTCCCCCCCCCTCTCTCCCCCCCCTCTCTCCCCCTCTTCTTCCCCCCCCTCTCTCCCCCCCCTCTCCCCCCCTCTCTCCCCCCCTCTCTCCCCCCCTCTCTCCCCCCTCTCTCCCCCCTCTCTCCCCCCTCTCTCCCCCCCCTCTCTCCCCTCCCCCTCTCTCTCCCCCCCCCCTCCCCTCCCCCTCTCTCTCTCCCTCTCTTTCCTCTCTCTCTCTCTCTCCCTCTCTCCTCCCCCCCTCTCTCTCTCTCTCCCTCCCCTCTCTCTCCCCCCCTCTCTCTCCCCCCCCTCTCTCCCCCCTCTCTCTCCCCCCCCCCCCCTCTCCCCCCCTCCCCTCCCTCCCCCCCCCCCCCTCTCTCCCCCCCTCTCTCCCCCTCTCTCCCCCCCTCTCTCCCCCCCTCTCCCCCTCCCCCTCTCTCTCCTCTCTCCCCTCTCTCCCTCTCTCCCCTCTCTCTCTCCCCCCTCTCTCTCTCTCTCCCCCCCCCTCTCTCTCCCCCCCCTCTCTCTCCCCCCCCCCTCTCTCTCCCCCCCTCTAAATCCCCCCCTCTCCCTCCCCCCCTCTCTCCCCCCCCTCTCCTCCCCCCCCCTCTCTCTCCCCCCCTCTCTCCCTCCCCCCCCCCTCTCTCCCTCCCCCCCTCTCCCCCCCCCTCCCTCCCCCCCCCTCTCTCCCCCCCCCCGCCCCCGCTCCCCCCCCCTCTCTCCCCCCCCCCCCCCCCCTCTCTCCCCCTCCCCCCCCCCTCCCTCTCTCCCCCCCCCCCCCCCCACCCCCCCACCCCCCCCCCCCCCCTCCCCCCCTCCCTCCCCCTCTCCCCCCCTTCTCCCCCCCCCCCTTCTCCCCCCCCCCCCCCTCTCTCTCCCGTCCTCCCTCTCCCCCTCCCTCTCTCCCTCCCTCTCCCCCCCCCTCTCTCTCCCTCCCCCTCTCTCTCCCCTCCCCCCCTCTCTCGCTCCCCTCCCCCCTCTCCCCCACTCTCCCCCCCCCCCTCTCTCTCTCCCCCCCCCTCTCTCTCTCTCTCTCTCCCCCCCCCTCTCCTCCCCCCTCTTCTCTCTCCCCCCCCCTCTCTCTCCCCCCCTTCTCTCTCCCCCCCCTCTCCCCCCTCTTCTCCTCCCCCCCTTCTCTCTCTCCCCCCCCCCCTCGCTCTCTCTCCCCCCCCTCTCCCCCCCTTCTCCTCCCCCCCCCCCCTCTCTCCCCCCCTTCTCTCTCCCCCCCTTCTCTCTCCCCCCCCCCCTCTCCCCCCCCTTCTCTCTCCCCCCCCCTCTCTCTCTCCCCCCCCTCTCTCCCCCCCCTCTCCCCCCTCCCTCTTTCCCCTCTCTCTCCCCCCCCTTCTCTCCTCTCCCTCCCCCCCCCCTCTCTCCCCCCCCCTCTCCCCCCCCCTTCTCTCCCCCCCCCTTCTCTCCCCCCCCCCCCCTCTCTCCCCCCCCCCCTCCCTTCTCTCCCCCCCTCTTCTCTCTCTCCCCCCTTCTCTCTCTCCCCCCCCCCTCTCTCTCCCCTTCTATTGGCTTTACCTTGAGAATTCTATTGGCTTTACCTTGAGAACGATCTGTGAAGGATAAATCCCTTTGTTCAAGAGATTAATAAGGGATGTGAAAAGATCTTAATGGCCCTGTCCCACAGGCGATTTTTCAGCGGACTGCCGGAAACTGTCAAGTTGCCAGCAGTCGCCCAAAAAAACGGCAACTGGAACGGCGACTGTCAGAGTGGAACACACACACACACACACACACACACACACACACACACACACACACACACACACACACACACACACACACACACACACACACACACACACACACACACACACACACACACACACACTTCTGTCACCAGCCCATTATGCAGGCGTGGAACAAGGTAAGCGAGGGGAGTCCTGTCTAACAATTTCACACAGTGTAAAGCCAAGATGATACAGACACACACCACGATGAACAGGGAGGTTGGCGCTGTAAAAAGACGACTAAAGCACAGTGTATGGTAAGTCCATAATAAGAGTGGGGGGGGAGAAGGAGTGGAGACAACTTTCAAGAAGCCAGAGATACACGGCTACGAGGCTCGGCGGACATTTAACATTACCGTTCGGTTATCCTTGGTTCTGAAAAGTACTGCTTACCTATTTTTCCCAACGAACCAATGAAATTCACCGGTCAGCACCGACCTAAAACCTTCGAGAACCTTCGACCTCCTGGCGACCCACCTACGGCTTGAGAATTCTCACCACTCTCCATGGCGGCTTCATTCTAGGCGCCGCTAATTTTTTAACGTTGAAAATTTACGGCGACCATAATGAGGCCGCGACTAGTTCCCAGAATGCGGGAACTCCTCACGACCATGAAGGCGACTCCCCGGCAACCACCCACGAACATGTGGTGACCATGTGGCGACTGCATAGTCTCCTGCAGTCGCCTAAAAAGTCACCTAAGTGGGACAGGCCCATTAGTTAGCGGGTCTCCATCAAGTAAAATTTTGAAGTGCAAAATCATTTGAATTAGAAAGAAAAAAGGGAAGTAAAAAATAAAGTGCTTTACTACATATACATGTCGATAAGATGCTTATTTGGTATAGTTTGTTGGGATTTCTATTAATTCTGCCATAACCAGGCCTAGGATGTTTCATGACACTCGATGCAGCAGTTTGTCTGTATTTTGAATGCCCAGCTTTTCTTAGATTTCTGATGGGTCATTATTGCCTTTGAAAATAAGTTGGCAGGAATAAGCCATCCAGGTCTGCGTTCTGCTCTATCATTCATTTCATGTGCTTACCAGTTCCTTGCATCCATTGATCTCAAAATCTATTGCAGAAAAACCGAAATATACACTATGAATGAGAATCGGCTGTTCAGTGGGGCAGATGGTTCCAATACTTTATAACCCGCTAAGTACAGAAATGTTTCCTCTGTTCAATCCTAAATGCCTGACAACCCAATACCGGGAGTATTTCACTATGATCCAAGCACATTTGGCAGAGGATGCTCTCCCCAAGGGGCGGGCTACCTTACCTACGTCCAACAGAGCCTGACTTTGTGTAGGGTTTAGGTTCTGTTTTAAAAAAAACGATGAGAGATTGAGTAGGTTTGGACTAGTTAGGGACAGGTTTTAGTTTTATGTTGTGCAGAGTCCTAAACTATCACTTCAATACCTTTCAGAAGCTTGTCACAATCCCCCACACCATCTCTCATTCTTCTAATTGTCAATGAGTGTAGATCCTTCTTGGCTCGATCTCTTCCCATAGCACAACCACTTTCATCCAGGGCATTGAAAAGGTGAATCTAAACAGCCTTTCTCTAAGTCAGTTGTTCTTTCTTGGGACGGATTAGTTGCCTTCAATCAAGCTTTGATATAATATACCAGAGTAACCCAGCGGGTTAGGCAGCATCTCTGGAGAAAAGGAGTAGGTTTTGTGTGTATCTTCAGTGCAAACCAGCATTTACAGCTAATAGGTGCAGGAGTAGGCCATTCGGTCCTTTGAGCCAGCACTGCCATTCAATATGATCGTGGCTGATCATCCACAATCCCTCCGACACATAGAAACATAGAAACATAGAAATTGGGTGCAGGAGTAGGCCATTCGGCCCTTCGAGCCTGCACCGCCATTCAATATGATCATGGCTGATCATCCAACTCAGTATCCCGTACCTGCCTTCTCTCCATACCCCCTGATCCCCTTAGCCACAAGGGCCACATCTAACTCCCTCTTAAATATAGACACATTCAATCTAGCTTTATTCATTTGCAACAAGACTCCTTTTCACTTGTTCAACGAAACCCTTACAATAAAAAGCTCTTGGTTCTTTAGTATTTTTTTAGGTCATGGTTGTAAAAAAAAAAATCCTGATTGGATGAAGATAGAACCCTAACTAGAACAGATCTTGGAGCATCATTTAAAGGGAATATTGAATATTATCTACCAATCTGGTCGAGTCCTTGGTACAGAACTCCTGTCTTTTTTGGAGAAGCGTCTAGAATGAATAGAGTGAACATCTCAATGGAACGATCAGTTCGTGAATTCCTTCTTTAACCTCGTCTCATGTTGGGAGAGGAGTGTTCCAGTTATCGGAATGAGATGTCATGTTTTATAGACACTATATGGAAAATTCACAGATTAATTACACAGCTGCATCTGATGAGAGCAAGGCTCTGTATCATGAATTTTTGATCAAATTTCCTGCTATTTATGTGGTCAGGAGAAAGCTAATTTTATTCAGCCAGTTAAAATTTGGAAGGAAGTGGGCATGAACAGATATACTGGTCTCTGTAGTACTAATCTGGCAATTTCTGGCATGAATGTATTTAATAAAATACACAGCACCTGCTGTTGGGGTTAATTCTGTGTGCCACTCTGATAATGCACAACATCTTGTGTCTGCTTCGACTGCTGAAAGGGTTCTTCGAATAAAGTTTTACAGATCAAATCATTTGGGGATTGGGAGTTTTGTTCTATTGTGTAGCTTTTGTCTATTTAGATACAATGCACCAGTGATCAAAAGTGGTATTTTTTCCATCATGTATAATTCTCAGCTCATTACACATATTTCCATTTATGTATTTCTCCAGTGATTTTTCTCAAAAGTGAGAAGTATCGTTTCTGGGAGTTGCATATTCATGTATCAGCACCTTATAATTAGCAGGCATCACAAAGGCTGTACTATAGTAGGCTCCTGCTCTGGCCTAACAAAATATCTCTCAATTTTACATAAAACAAATGAGATATAAGCAGGTGTAGCCACGTTGTTCATTGTGCTTGTTCAGCCATTCAATAAGGTATTTTACACTGGTTTTACAAGGTTTTATAATCCTACCTGAACTGACCCCATAAAAGTTCATTTCCTTTAAAGTTCAAAATTCTATCACACTATCTCGACTTTACGCATATTTTATTATCTCAGCATTGAAGGGTCAACTATTTACTTTGAAACCATCACCCCTGGGTTTCATTTTGTGTGGGAGCCAGGGGACAGTGTGTTGAAGCTAATGTGGGAATGGGGGAACTGTGTTTAATGGGAAACACATGGAGCTGGAGTCTCATGTGTTTAATGTGGGTGAAGCAGCATCTCTTGGGAAAAGGAATAGGTGACGTTTCTTGTCGAGACCCTTCATCAGATCTGACCTGATTTCCTATTCCTATGTCACCTATTCCTTTTCTCCAGAGTTGCTGCCTGACCCACTGAGTTACTCCAGCATTTTGTGCATATCTTTGGTGTAAACCCGCATCTGCAGTTCCTTCCCACAGATCCCAAGTGTTTAATGTGAATACGGGAACTGAGATCCCGTGTGTTTAAGGGAGCATGGCAACCAGCACCTGATGAGCCATTTTCTGAACAATTTCTGAACACTGGAGGAGATCGGGTAGATGCACAGAGTCTCTTGCCCAGAGTAGGTGAATCGAGGACCAAAGGATATAGGTTTAGATAGTTGAGGCAGGGACTATACCAACGTTTAACAAACAGTCTGGTACATGGATAGGACAGGTTTGGAGGGATATGGGCCAAATGCAAGCAGGTAGGATTAATGTAGCTGGGACATGTTGGCCGGTGTGTGGGCCGAAGTTGGGCCGAAGGGCCTGTTGCCACACTGTATCACTCTATGACTGGGATGCCAGTTTGTCAGATTTTACTGTACTGATTTTTTGTAGGTAACAATAGTGCTCTATTCAGCATTGGCAACCAATTCTTTGGCTTTTTGGACATTGTTTGGACAACTGTCAGACATATTGGTCGGCTCGATCTTTGTATATTCTGTGCCCTGGGAGTTGGAAATGTCTGTGAGGAATGTTCTATGGTATCTGGGCTAATGTAGAGTAATTTAATTGACATAGCATTGTTTAATCGACCGACGGACCCGTGGAAGTCAAGATGCCGCTGCCGAGGGAAGGAACAAAGGAGGAGCCTGTATGGGGGGGACCGCCGTGAGGGGGGGGAAGAACAATGAACAACAGAGGACTCAGCGTGGGGGAACAGCCATGAGGGGGAGGGGGGGGATAGGAATTTGTAACTTTTCAAGTGCCCTTCATGGGTGACTATTTGTATACCTTGGGTATGCAAGCAAAGAATTTCACTGTGACTTGTTATGTGACAATTAAGTATTTCATTCAATTCAATAATTTTGCAACAGTCTCAATTCATAAATTATAGGAGCAGAATTAGGCCATTCATAGAAACATAGAAAATAGGTGCAGGAGTAGGTCATTCGGCCCATCGAGCCTGCACCACCATTCAATATGATCATGGCTGATCATCCAACTCAGTATCCTGTACCTGCCTTCTCTCCATACCCCCTGATCCCTTTAGCCACAAGTGCCACATCTAACTCCCTCTTAAATATAGCCAACGAACTGGCCTCAACTACCTTCTGTGGCAGAGCATTCCAGAGATTCACCACTCTCTGTGTGAAAAATGTTTTTTTCATCTCGGTCCTAAAAGATTTTCCCCTTATCCTTAAACTGTGACCCCTTGTTCTGGACTTCCTCAACATCGGGAACAGGAGACCTATCAGGTCTACTCCGCCATTCAATCATAGCTGATCTATCTCTCCCTCTCAACCCCATTCTCCTGCTTTCTCCCCATAACCCCTGACACCGATACCTGTCAAGTGGAGTTCATTGACAGCCTTGGCCCAGAGTAAACCAATGAATTTCTGTTTAAATAGCACCTGATCCTAAAAGTTATTTTCTTTTAGTTAATTTACTTTTGAAATGGAGCCTTGCTTTGGTAGGATAATGTGATTGGCAACATTCTCATTTAAGTCACTAATATGTTGTGAGTTTTTTTTTCAAACATCCTTCTGCAGCTTTAGCTGGAAGAGAACTGCCTCTTCTTACAACCTACATGTCGAATACCCAGATAATTTGTTGAGCATAGCAATCGAACAGAATCTCCTTGTTATTTTATGTTGACTGCTGATTGCATTTTGTGCTCTTGTCATTGTCCTTGACTTTGGTAAATGAAAAAATGAGACGTTCAATAGAGCCTGACTTTGACTATTAGCTGGAAAGCATTAAACATTAAATGGATAAGTGGGTAGAAGCAACAGTGCGCTAAATGTATAACCGTGATACGCTTAACTGTCCAGAAGATGAGAAAATAATAGTTGAGTTCCCTGTGTTTAAATTGTTGTATGGACACGTCCATATGTTCCGGCCCTGAATATTATTCACTGCAATGCTCATTTGCCACTTGTTGAGTCTGCCTGTTGGCTTGCCTACCTTATTCTGACAGGTTCAAGCAATCAACTCTGTTTGAACATCATGAGTTGAGAAATATTTTCCAAAAAGTGTAATTTCAAAACTAATCTTCACACAAATCATAAATATAAAGATGTTTGTTTGAATTTAAGACCAATTAAGGTACAGTGTTATGCGAATTACCATACAGCCACATGAGAAAAAGCAACAAGACACGCAACTACATAAAAGTTAACGTAACCATTCACCATAGTGGATTCTCCACATTCCTCACTGTGATGGAAGGCAATAAGTCCAAACTTCTTCCTCTTTATTTTCCCGTGGTCGGCGCAGTTGAACCATCTGTCGGCGCGATCGAAGCTCCCACTGCCGGCGGTCGAAGTCCCCACATTGGGGTGATCAAAACTCCCGCGTCGGGGCGGTCGAAACTGCTGCGTCTTGCAGTTCCCAAAGTCAGTCTCTGACCGCGAGCTTCGTGATGTTAAGTCCGTAAGCACCCGCGGTTAGAGCTCCGAGGCCGATCCCTGGAAAAGGGATTGCAGGCTCCGTGATGTTAAAGTCCCGTAGGCACCTGTGGTGGAACTCTCAAAAGTCGGTCTCCAGCAAAGGCCGCCAACTTCTTGGTCTTAGGCCGCACTGCGGACGGAGGTACGATACGGAAAGAAATTGCACCTCCGTCGAGGTAAGAGATTAGAAAAAGTTTTCCCAACCTCCCCACTTAAAACAAGCTAAAGAACACTAAAAACACACATTTAACGCATACTATTGAACACAAAAGAAAGTACAGACAGGTTGTTGGCGAAGCAGCCTTTGTTGGCGCCACCCGGTCGGTGTTGACTTTGTGCATTGGGGTGTGCAATTTTCTTTGAGGCATCGTCTGATCTGCTCTCTCCACAGTGGAAGATCGGCATAAGCTGCAGTCCCTGTCAATTCCTTTCTTTGATTGGCCTCCGATCTTCTGCTGAAACAGCGATGAAAGATCAGGAAGGACCCTGAACGAGCCTCTTGCACCAAAACAAGATGGTCCATATTCTATGTCAGGATATGTTTCTTACGGCATGAGAACCTTGTCGAAGCGAAACGAGCTATCGCCGACTCTAGACAAACTGCTCCATTGATTTCATCAGGCAGAAGTGTTTTTAGTGCCCTTGGTAGAGAGGAAAGGTGGCCAGGGCGCATGACGCCTCTATTAAGGCACAGCCGATCAGAAGGAGGACAGATGATTTAACATCTTAACTGAATGTCAGTACATCTAACAGTGCAGCCATGCTCAGCACTGCTCTGCTGTGTCAGGATAATATGTGCATGCACAAGTCCTAGAGTGGAGATTGAAACGGTGACCTTTGGATTCCGTGGCAATTGTTGGCTATTCCAGCAATAATAAAGAACCGCACAAATGAATCAAGTTGCAACAAAATGTTATTACAGCCCTCGGGGTGGGGGTGGGGGAAACTTGTGAACAACTGTGGAGTAATAATATCCCTGTCAGAAGCGTATTTAAGATGATCAGGAACCAGGATTATGTAAGGTGAGCTGAAGGCCAGAGGAAGAGCCCCTTTAACATTTAATGTTCACCTGCCTTCATTTAAATGATTCCTGATCCTCTAATCAGCTCTGTGTCTGCCCAATCGTGCAACACCTCCTATTAATTCTTAAACTCTTATTCTTAATACGTGCCTCTTCTTTTTCTGTGGTGCCTTTCGATTGTTAAAATGCACAGTGAATATTAGTAGAAATGAGGAACTGCAGATGGTAGTTTACATAAGAAAACACAAAGTACTGGAGTAATTGAGCATTCAGTGTGGAAAATCACAAGGGAAATAGATTTAAGAAGGTAGTTTGCATTAAAGAAGCCGGGATTGCTATTGCATTCTAGGGTTACACTGGAGTGGAACACAAAGTGACTTATCCTCTAGAATGGACGGCATTGTGGTGCAGAAGAGTTGCTGCCTCACAGCGCCAGAGACCTGGGTTTCATCCAGATCTCGTGCTGTTTGTGTGTAGTTGGTGCGTTCTAGCTGTGACTGCATGATTTTCCCCGGGTGCTTCGGTTTCCTCCCGCATCTCAAACATGTGTAGGTTATTTGACCACTGTAAATTACCGCTGGTGGTTAGGTGAGTGGTGAAATCTGATGGAATGGATGAGAATGGTGTGAATAAACAAAATGGATTAAAATTGGAATAATTGGCTGGTTGATTGTTGCTGTTGGCTAAGTGGGACGAATAACCTGTTTCTCTGCACTATATCTCTGATTCCAATGTATGTCGACGAAAAGTTTATCAGGTTGTGGTTGTAAAAATACATTGTTCTTTTGGAGACAGCTGATAGCAAAATGTATCTATCTTTGAGCACAATGTATTAGTTGGCTACCTATAGTTAATAAAGGGTTAACTACCTATAGTTAATAAACAGCTGATTATCAAGTGAATGATAACAACGTTTGTACAATAGTAAAGTGAGTGGAAAATTTGAAGCATTATAGATTTTTTATTTACTTAAAAAAAATGTTTTACAACTATGAAATTAGGGAGAGATTTGAAGTTTTCTCTGAGATTAACTTGTGCCATTCAAAAATTATTCTGTTGCCCCCATTAAGTAAATCTTTCATAAGATTGGAAGTTAGGAAGCCATTCTTGTCACACATCTCCTATCTCAATATTTCTAATCAAAAGTGAACACAGGTTGTCCTTGACTACTTTCAATTCAAATTATTGGTGAACTGACAGTAAAGTTTTGAAGTCAAGAGTGTTCAATTGTCATGTGTACCGATAACAGAACAATATGAAGTTCTAACTTGCAGCAGCTTAACAGGCCTGTAAATGCAATATACACAGATAATATATAATGATATTCAGTCATGATGTGCCGGCTCTTGCTGTCCCTGCTTTGAACACTAGATGTAGCTCATGAGCCATGTTAATCCACAAACAGCTTTGTGGGTTAGATTTGTTAATAAAGATCAGCTTTTAGCATAAGTGACGTCAAAGGAAAGGTGAAATATGTACTGTTCAGAGCTATATTATGCATTAATTTTCTGCGTGACGAAATGACACTTTTTTTTCAAGACTCATAATTTTGTGGAAAATAAACACTTTCACCATCATTTTCCCTACAAGTGACAACCGTAATTCAAATTTAACTTTGAGAAATCACATCTGTTAAAGCTGTTAGCAGGCTGTTAATTCCAGTGAGTTAACAACAATTCTGCAGTCTTTCTGGTGGCAG